>NC_086451.1:350468279-350793033 GCF_028390025.1 Pseudophryne corroboree
GGCATAATTGTGGCCATGCCCCTTCCCTATGCAGCCACACTCCTATTTTTTGCCGCACGCCTTCGGCGCGCACTATGCTTGACCTCTGGGTGTGTGTGTGGGGGGGGGGGGACTTTCGCCCTGGATGTTACTAGGTCTAGAACCGGCCCAGGAGGCCACGCCCCCAATTCAGTACAGGGGAGGGGGGCGCCGAAACATACCTTGCTCCAGGCACCATGACACCTTGCTAAACCTCTGCATAAATCTTCTTATTCATATTCAGCACTTGAACTTCCTTTTCAAATAATTTCAACATCATTTTCTATCCACACGATAATGCCATATGTGTATTAAATGTTTGTTAATAGTTGTATTCTGATATGTGACTAGTCTGTTTGTGTAGCATGACTGCAACAGTTTCACAAACTAAATACTAGAGATGAGCGGGTTCGGTTCCTCTGAATCCGAACCCGCCCGAACTTCAGGTTTTTTACACGGGTCCGAGCAGGCTCGGATCTTCCCGCCTTGCTCGGCTAACCCGAGCGCGCCCGAACGTCATCATCACGCTGTCGGATTCTCGCGAGGCTCGGATTCTATCGCGAGACTCGGATTCTATATAAGGAGCCGCGCGTCGCCGCCATTTTCACACGTGCATTGAGAGTCATAGGGAGAGGACGTGGCTGGCGTCCTCTCCGTTTAGAGAAGAGAGAGACACAGTATTTTGGGGAGCATTATTAGGAGGAGTACTACTATACTGTATACTACTATACTACTTGCTGCTGAAGTGATATTTTATACTAGATTAGATAATAGATAGTGTGACTGTAAGTGTATTATCTGACTTGTGGGGGAGACACTGACAGTTGGGAGCAGTTAGAGTCTGAGAGCAGGACTCAGGAGTACATATAACGTACAGTGCACACTTTTGCTGCCAGAGTCAGTGCCACACTGCCATTGTTGTGACCACACTGACCACCAGTATAATAATATATTTTGTGATTGTCTGCTTAGGCCTCGGAGTACTAGTTGCAAGTTGCAACGTGACCTGTCCTGAAGTGACCACCAGTTTAATAATCAATCACCACCAGTTTAATATATATATATATATATATATATATATATATATAATTGTATATAATATATATATATATATATATATATATATATATAATATTGTATACCACCTACCCGTGGTTTTTTTTTTTTCATTCTTCTTTATACATACTACTATAGTAGCTTACTGTAGCAGTCTGCGGTGCTGTGCTGAGCTGACAGTGTCCAGCAGGTCCGTCATCAGTCATCATTACCTAATAAATATATTATCTACCTGTCCGGCTGCAGTACTAGTGATATTATATATACATACATATATATATTGATTTCATCTAATTATCAATCATCCAGTCTATATTAGCAGCAGACACAGTACGTTAGTCCACGGCTGTAGCTACCTCTGTGTCGGCACTCAGCAGTCCATCCATAATTGTATACCACCTACCCGTGGTTTTTTTTTTTTCGTTCTTCTTTGTACATACTACTATAGTATAGTAGCTTACTGTAGCAGTCTGCGGTGCTGCTGAGCTGACAGTGTCCAGCAGGTCCGTCATCAGTCATCATTACCTAATAAATATATTATCTACCTGTCCGGCTGCAGTACTAGTGATATTATATATATATACATACATATATATATATTGATTTCATCTCATTATCAATCATCCAGTCTATATTAGCAGCAGACACAGTACGTTAGTCCACGGCTGTAGCTACCTCTGTGTCGGCACTCGGCAGTCCATCCATAATTGTATACCACCTACCCGTGGTTTTTTTTTTCTTTCTTCTTTGTACATACTACTATAGAGTATAGTAGCTTACTGTAGCAGTCTGCGGTGCTGCTGAGCTGACAGTGTCCAGCAGGTCCGTCATCAGTCATCAGTCATCATTACCTAATAAATATATTATCTACCTGTCCGGCTGCAGTACTAGTGATATTATATATACATACATATATATATTGATTTCATCTCATTATCAATCATCCAGTCTATATTAGCAGCAGACACAGTACGTTAGTCCACGGCTGTAGCTACCTCTGTGTCGGCACTCGGCAGTCCATCCATAATTGTATACCACCTACCCGTGTTTTTTTTTTTTCTTTCTTCTTTGTACATACTACTATAGAGTATAGTAGCTTACTGTAGCAGTCTGCGGTGCTGCTGAGCTGACAGTGTCCAGCAGGTCCGTCATCAGTCATCAGTCATCATTACCTAATAAATATATTATCTACCTGTCCGGCTGCAGTACTAGTGATATTATATATACATACATATATATATTGATTTCATCTCATTATCAATCATCCAGTCTATATTAGCAGCAGACACAGTACGTTAGTCCACGGCTGTAGCTACCTCTGTGTCGGCACTCGGCAGTCCATCCATAAGTATACTAGTATCCATCCATCTCCATTGTTTACCTGAGGTGCCTTTTAGTTGTGCCTATTAAAATATGGAGAACAAAAATGTTGAAGTTCCAAAATTAGGGAAAGATCAAGATCCACTTCCACCTCGTGCTGAAGCTGCTGCCACTAGTCATGGCCGAGACGATGAAATGCCAGCAACGTCGTCTGCCAAGGCCGATGCCCAATGTCATAGTACAGAGCATGTCAAATCCAAAACACCAAATATCAGTAAAAAAAGGACTCCAAAACCTAAAATAAAATTGTCGGAGGAGAAGCGTAAACTTGCCAATATGCCATTTACCACACGGAGTGGCAAGGAACGGCTGAGGCCCTGGCCTATGTTCATGGCTAGTGGTTCAGCTTCACATGAGGATGGAAGCACTCAGCCTCTCGCTAGAAAACTGAAAAGACTCAAGCTGGCAAAAGCACCGCAAAGAACTGTGCGTTCTTCGAAATCCCAAATCCACAAGGAGAGTCCAATTGTGTCGGTTGCGATGCCTGACCTTCCCAACACTGGACGTGAAGAGCATGCGCCTTCCACCATTTGCACGCCCCCTGCAAGTGCTGGAAGGAGCACCCGCAGTCCAGTTCCTGATAGTCAGATTGAAGATGTCAGTGTTGAAGTACACCAGGATGAGGAGGATATGGGTGTTGCTGGCGCTGGGGAGGAAATTGACCAGGAGGATTCTGATGGTGAGGTGGTTTGTTTAAGTCAGGCACCCGGGGAGACACCTGTTGTCCGTGGGAGGAATATGGCCACTGACATGCCTGGTGAAAATACCAAAAAAATCAGCTCTTCGGTGTGGAAGTATTTCAACAGAAATGCGGACAACAGGTGTCAAGCCGTGTGTTGCCTTTGTCAAGCTGTAATAAGTAGGGGTAAGGACGTTAACCACCTCGGAACATCCTCCCTTATACGTCACCTGCAGCGCATTCATAATAAGTCAGTGACAAGTTCAAAAACTTTGGGTGACAGCGGAAGCAGTCCACTGACCAGTAAATCCCTTCCTCTTGTAACCAAGCTCACGCAAACCACCCCACCAACTCCCTCAGTGTCAATTTCCTCCTTCCCCAGGAATGCCAATAGTCCTGCAGGCCATGTCACTGGCAATTCTGACGATTCCTCTCCTGCCTGGGATTCCTCCGATGCATCCTTGCGTGTAACGCCTACTGCTGCTGGCGCTGCTGTTGTTGCTGCTGGGAGTCGATGGTCATCCCAGAGGGGAAGTCGTAAGACCACTTTTACTACTTCCACCAAGCAATTGACTGTCCAACAGTCCTTTGCGAGGAAGATGAAATATCACAGCAGTCATCCTACTGCAAAGCGGATAACTGAGGCCTTGGCATCCTGGGTGGTCAGAAACGTGGTTCCGGTATCCATCATTACTGCAGAGCCAACTAGAGACTTGTTGGAGGTACTGTGTCCCCGGTACCAAATACCATCTAGGTTCCATTTCTCTAGGCAGGCGATACCGAAAATGTACACAGACCTCAGAAAAAGAGTCACCAGTGTCCTAAAAAATGCAGCTGTACCCAATGTCCACTTAACCACGGACATGTGGACAAGTGGAGCAGGGCAGGGTCAGGACTATATGACTGTGACAGCCCACTGGGTAGATGTATGGACTCCCGCCGCAAGAACAGCAGCGGCGGCACCAGTAGCAGCATCTCGCAAACGCCAACTCTTTCCTAGGCAGGCTACGCTTTGTATCACCGGTTTCCAGAATACGCACACAGCTGAAAACCTCTTACGGCAACTGAGGAAGATCATCGCGGAATGGCTTACCCCAATTGGACTCTCCTGTGGATTTGTGGCATCGGACAACGCCAGCAATATTGTGTGTGCATTAAATATGGGCAAATTCCAGCACGTCCCATGTTTTGCACATACCTTGAATTTGGTGGTGCAGAATTATTTAAAAAACGACAGGGGCGTGCAAGAGATGCTGTCGGTGGCCAGAAGAATTGCGGGACACTTTCGGCGTACAGGCACCACGTACAGAAGACTGGAGCACCACCAAAAACTACTGAACCTGCCCTGCCATCATCTGAAGCAAGAAGTGGTAACGAGGTGGAATTCAACCCTCTATATGCTTCAGAGGTTGGAGGAGCAGCAAAAGGCCATTCAAGCCTATACAATTGAGCACGATATAGGAGGTGGAATGCACCTGTCTCAAGCGCAGTGGAGAATGATTTCAACGTTGTGCAAGGTTCTGATGCCCTTTGAACTTGCCACACGTGAAGTCAGTTCAGACACTGCCAGCCTGAGTCAGGTCATTCCCCTCATCAGGCTTTTGCAGAAGAAGCTGGAGACATTGAAGGAGGAGCTAACACGGAGCGATTCCGCTAGGCATGTGGGACTTGTGGATGGAGCCCTTAATTCGCTTAACAAGGATTCACGGGTGGTCAATCTGTTGAAATCAGAGCACTACATTTTGGCCACCGTGCTCGATCCTAGATTTAAAGCCTACCTTGGATCTCTCTTTCCGGCAGACACAAGTCTGCTGGGGTTGAAAGACCTGCTGGTGAGAAAATTGTCAAGTCAAGCGGAACGCGACCTGTCAACATCTCCTCCTTCACATTCTCCCGCAACTGGGGGTGCGAGGAAAAGGCTCAGAATTCCGAGCCCACCCGCTGGCGGTGATGCAGGGCAGTCTGGAGCGACTGCTGATGCTGACATCTGGTCCGGACTGAAGGACCTGACAACGATTACGGACATGTCGTCTACTGTCACTGCATATGATTCTCTCAACATTGAAAGAATGGTGGAGGATTATATGAGTGACCGCATCCAAGTAGGCACGTCACACAGTCCGTACTTATACTGGCAGGAAAAAGAGGCAATTTGGAGGCCCTTGCACAAACTGGCTTTATTCTACCTAAGTTGCCCTCCCACAAGTGTGTACTCCGAAAGAGTGTTTAGTGCCGCCGCTCACCTTGTCAGCAATCGGCGTACGAGGTTACATCCAGAAAATGTGGAGAAGATGATGTTCATTAAAATGAATTATAATCAATTCCTCCGTGGAGACATTGACCAGCAGCAATTGCCTCCACAAAGTACACAGGGAGCTGAGATGGTGGATTCCAGTGGGGACGAATTGATAATCTGTGAGGAGGGGGATGTACACGGTGATATATCGGAGGATGATGATGAGGTGGACATCTTGCCTCTGTAGAGCCAGTTTGTGCAAGGAGAGATTAATTGCTTCTTTTTTGGTGGGGGTCCAAACCAACCCGTCATTTCAGTCACAGTCGTGTGGCAGACCCTGTCACTGAAATGATGGGTTGGTTAAAGTGTGCATGTCCTGTTTATACAACATAAGGGTGGGTGGGAGGGCCCAAGGACAATTCCATCTTGCACCTCTTTTTTCTTTAATTTTTCTTTGCGTCATGTGCTGTTTGGGGAGGGTTTTTTGGAAGGGACATCCTGCGTGACACTGCAGTGACACTCCTAGATGGGCCCGGTGTTTGTGTCGGCCACTAGGGTCGCTTATCTTACTCACACAGCTACCTCATTGCGCCTCTTTTTTTCTTTGCGTTATGTGCTGTTTTGGGAGGGTTTTTTGGAAGGGACATCCTGCGTGACACTGCAGTGACACTCCTAGATGGGCCCGGTGTTTGTGTCGGCCACTAGGGTCGCTTATCTTACTCACACAGCTACCTCATTGCGCCTCTTTTTTTCTTTGCGTCATGTGCTGTTTGGGGAGGGTTTTTTGGAAGGGACATCCTGCGTGACACTGCAGTGACACTCCTAGATGGGCCCGGTGTTTGTGTCGGCCACTAGGGTCGCTTATCTTACTCACACAGCTACCTCATTGCGCCTCTTTTTTTCTTTGCGTCATGTGCTGTTTGGGGAGGGTTTTTTGGAAGGGACATCCTGCGTGACACTGCAGTGACACTCCTAGATGGGCCCGGTGTTTGTGTCGGCCACTAGGGTCGCTTATCTTACTCACACAGCTACCTCATTGCGCCTCTTTTTTTCTTTGCGTCATGTGCTGTTTGGGGAGGGTTTTTTGGAAGGGACATCCTGCGTGACACTGCAGTGACACTCCTAGATGGGCCCGGTGTTTGTGTCGGCCACTAGGGTCGCTTATCTTACTCACACAGCTACCTCATTGCGCCTCTTTTTTTCTTTGCGTCATGTGCTGTTTGGGGAGGGTTTTTTGGAAGGGACATCCTGCGTGACACTGCAGTGACACTCCTAGATGGGCCCGGTGTTTGTGTCGGCCACTAGGGTCGCTTAGCTTAGTCATCCAGCGACCTAGGTGCAAATTTTAGGACTAAAAATAATATTGTGAGGTGTGAGGTATTCAGAATAGACTGAAAATGAGTGTAAATTATGGTTTTTGAGGTTAATAATACTTTGGGATCAAAATGACCCCCAAATTCTATGATTTAAGCTGTTTTTTAGTGTTTTTTGAAAAAAACACCCGAATCCAAAACACACCCGAATCCGACAAAAAAAATTCGGTGAGGTTTTGCCAAAACGCAGTCGAACCCAAAACACGGCCGCGGAACCGAACCCAAAACCAAAACACAAAACCCGAAAAATTTCCGGCGCTCATCTCTAATACACAATTAACCCTATAGTCCCTAACAGGGAAATTTGCATGAATTGACTAGCATCAGCACAAAATAGTGTGGTACTTGTAAATCTTAACTAAATAATGGCATATAACAGAAAGCAGGTTCACTATTTCAAAAGTGAGAAATTGTTAGTCACATATCAAGATAAGGCAAATTACGCATTTGGATGTTAAATAACCTCAACATGGGGGGTGGCCACGGCAGCTAGTGGATAAGCAGCGGGATTGAGGAGCTCCCCGGCATATTAATCCTCACATTATCCTGGGGCCCTACCTGAGGCTCATTTTCGGCCGGGCCGCGCTATCTGCCTGTGGGGAAGTGGCGGGCGTCATCTAGGGTCTCCTGCCGGAGCTGCCTGAACTTCGGGCATAGGCCGCCTGAGAATCCCCGGCCTAAATTACTGGAGCTCCGCTGCGAACCCGCGGTGAAGTTCGAGCCATCCAGCATCTGGGGTGTGCGGCGCCCCTCACCTGCACCTGTTGAAACCCTTGCCATGCCATTTCTGGCCCCCTGGTGCCCGGGATCGGGGTGGAAGTGCAGAGGGGAGTGAGACTGTGGGTCCGGCGGCCATCTTGGCTGCAGCATTAAACACACATCCTGCCTGTGTGGATCTGACCTTCTGTAAGGGCTGCAGGGCTGGATGATATGCCCTAGCATGAGCTGCCCTGCCTTTTGCCTTTTTGCCTCTTGCTGCATAGTACACCTCATAATACAAACCCCAGGTCCCTCTGCCCCCCTCTCCCCCCCCCCCCCTTCTCTAAGTTTTACTGCTGGATGCCCTGTGCTCTGGAGTGCTGCTGATACTGTTTCTCTGCCCTGCTGTGCTTTCTGACACTGAATATCGGGACTCTGAACGCTGCTAGGGCCTTGTTACCATGGTGAAGGGTGGCCAGAGCGCGGCTGCGGCTAAATTGGAGAAGTTTGCTCGCCATCCTGCGGCCCAGCCGACGCAGTCACCCCCTAAGCCCTCTACCAAACCGACTCCCCCGGATGGGGCTGGCTCAGGCGAGGAGATGCAGCCATCTACTCTTTCCATTCAGCATGTCCTGGAGGCCATAGCCGCCAGCGAACAACGTGTGTCGTACAAAATGGAGAAGGTACAGTGCGACTTATCACTGTTACGTCAGGACGTCCAGCGTGTCCGGGAGAGGGTCGGCGAAACAGAGACGCGGGTCTCTAATCTAGAAGACCTCAGCGGCCCCCTACAACGGTCTGTATCTGCGATTACACAACAAGTCTTGACACTGCAAACTAAACTCCTGGATATGGAGGGTCGACTTCGCAGAAATAATGTGAGATTCGTGGGCCTGCCTGAAAAGGAAGAGGGGGCGCACCCTGAGAATTTTCTAGAAACCTGGCTGAAAGAGGCATATGGCGCTGAATCCTTTACGCCCCAGTTTGCGGTGTATCGGGCGCACCGGGTACCTTTCCGACCTTTGCCTCCAGGTACACCACCACGAACATTTATTGCCAAGTTTCTGCACTATAAAGACCGGGACTCTGTCTTGCGCTTGGGCCGTGCGAAGGGCCCCCTGCTTCGAAATGGTGTTCGGGTGTCGGCATTTCCAGATTTTGCAGCGGATGTCCAAAAAGATCGGGCCCAGTTTCTGCCCATCAAGCGGCGTCTTCGTGACCTGAATCATCCCTATTCGATGCTGTTTCCCTCCAGACTGCGGTGGTGGCATATGGGGAAACTAAGTTCTTCAGCTCTCCAAGGGAGGCGGCGGCCTGGCTGGACAGATTTGCTCCGGGTGCCCGCCAGCTGGCTCCAGACTGACATCCAGTTTTCTTCTACATGGGTCTACAGTATGCAAGTATAAGTCCGGGGAGCTTCCTTTTGTATTGTTCTGGACTTTGCTGGGTAGTGACTTTTACGTATTGGGTTTGTATTGGGGGGTTTTGTTTGGATCCATATGCTACGTATAGCACTGCCGTAGGCCTTCGGATCACCAGGGTTAGAGTTCCGTTCGGGATATGTGTATGCCACAGTTCGGGGAGGTATACGGGGAGGGGGGCTGTTGTTGGGATGATGGTTGTTTTTCTGTTGTTTTTTTTTTTTATTTCTTTTTCTTCCAGTTTTTTGTTTTTCATATGCCTGTTTCCCATTTTGTGAGGTGATGCTGTGCTATTTAGGGGGGTTTGGCTTGGGACTCAGGGCCTGCGGACGATATGGTTTCAGGGATGGTACTCTGTATGGGCAGGTGGATACCCGGATATGGTTGATGGTGGGGCTCTTTTTTCACTTTGTAGGGTCTCTAAATGCTGTGTCTCAGATGGTAAAACGGTTGACATGTCTGCCTTAAAGATTTTGGCATGGAATGTCTGGGGCATTAATAATAAAGTAAAGCGATCCCTAGTCTTCAAAAGGATTAGGAAATATGGCCCGGACATTATTTGTCTGAGTGAGACTCATCTGGAGGGAAATAGACTGTTGTCGCTCCGCAGGCCTTGGGTGGGTTGGGCGTATCATTCCTCTCACTCCTCCTATTCCAGAGGAGTGTCGGTCATGATAAAGAGAACTGTACAGTTTGAATTAATCACGGTAAACACGGATCCTTATGGTAGGTTCGTTTCTGGAATGCAAGTTGTGCTCTCGTAATTTCTTTATTTTGTCTGTATATGTTCCTCCCCCATTTTCGTATGATGTCCTGCAGAAGGCGGCCTCATTTATTGCTTCCTCTCCACATACTCCTGTTATTTGTCTAGGAGATTATAATAATGTGTTAGATGTCTCTATGGATAGATGGAGGTCTTCTCGGGATCCGGGGGCGGGGAGTGGCCCGTCTACATCTCAATCTAAGTTTGCGGACTTTATAGATAGTATGCAGTGGGTAGATGTCTGGAGGGCTCAGTACCCTACGCTTAGGCAATACTCATGTTTTTCTAGTAGATATATGGCTCCTTCTCCAGAATCGACCTGGCCCTGGTCTCGCCTAAGCTCCTACCTAGCATAACGGATATTCATTATGAGGCACGGGGGGTGTCTGATCATTCGCCCCTGCTGCTGTCTCTTGATGTGGAGTGCCGGAGGGGACAGTCATATTGGAGGTTGCATCTGTCCTGGCTGGTTCAGCTGGGAGAGTGCCCGGATTTACCGTCCAGGTGGGAGGGTTTCTTTGCGGATAACGCGGGCTCGGCCCCGGCACCGGTTGTATGGGATGCATTCAAAGCTTACTTACGTGGTACACTGATCGGCAAAATTGCTGCCCGCAAGATAGCGTACAGAGCAATGGAGAGACAGTTAGAATCTGACTATAGGGATCTGGAGACCCGCTATTTGGCGGAGGGTACCTCTGTGCTAAAGGCACGTTGGCTGTTAGCTCAGGAGGCCTGGCTGGCTCACCTTTCGGATAAAAATGCACGCTCCCTTTTGTTTAGGGCCACCGATATATATATGCAGGCGGACAGACCAGGTAGTTTATTGGCCCATTTGGTGCATTACGACCGTCCTGGGACTACGATAGTGCAGATGTCTGGCCCTGACGGCTCCATAGTAGATAATACCCCTGACATAGCGCAGATGTTCCTCTCATACTTTAAAGAGGTTTACGACTCTCAGCTGATGTGCTTTGGGGAAGACTTGGACCTGTACTTGTCCAATATACCCCTTCCCAGGCTTCTCCCCGAGGCTAGGGATATTCTAGACGCGCCTTTGACTTTAGAAGAGGTGACCTCGGCGGTGGGAATGTCTCCCAGTGGTAAGTCACCGGGAAGTGATGGCATTCCCACGAGCTGTATAAACAATACATACAGTTCTTTGGTTCGAAGTTGCATGAGATGTATACAGATATATTTGCCATTAATCAACTTCCTCACTCAATGTCCGAGGCCGTAATTATAGTACTGCCAAAGCCCGGTAAGGACCACAAACTATTGGAGTCCTATAGGCCGATCTCCCTTATCCCTACCGATGCCAAGATCCTAGCAAAAATTCTTGCGGCCCGGCTTAACTCGGTTATTAAATCGATAATACACCAGGATCAGTCTGGCTTCATGCCAGGAAAATCTACGTCCATTAATTTGCGCAGGCTTAACACTATTTTGCAGGCCCCCCACGACTTTCCCTCGGATGCGGTTGTAGTTTCACTGGATGCGGCTAAGGCATTCAACAGCGTCGAATGGCCATATCTGTGGGGAGTCATGACATGTTTATACGATGGATCAAATTGCTATATCAAAGTCCACACGCCAGGATCTTGGTTAACGGCTATATTTCTTCCTCCTTTACTTTGACTCGGGGTACCAGACAGGGATGCCCCCTCTCTCCGGCCTTGTTTGCCATAGCCATCGAACCCTTAGCTTGCTTGGTTAGATCGCACCCGGACATTGGGGGAGTTAACACGGGTCCCTGCACTGACAAAATAGCCCTTTATGTGGATGACCTGTTGCTCTTCTTACATGACTACGCTGTGGATATGCCTATAGTGTTGTAGGTCATAGAGACCTTTGGCGGCTTTTCCGGTCTCCGCATAAACTGGTCCATATCATTTATAATGCCCATTATGGGCTCTTCTCCCCGGGCTCCGAGGATTTCCCTGCCGATGAGCTGGACGGGCCAGTTTAAATACCTTGGGATCCAGGTTTGCTAATGACCCTTCGGCTTTATATCCTTGAACCTTGACCCACTTGTACAGCTGATTGTTCGCAAGTGGAGGGCTTGGTGTAAACTCCCGCTGACAATGACGGGTAGGGTTAGCCTTATTAAAATGATAGTTTTGTCCAAACTACTGTACGTTCTTTCGCAATCCCCTGTGTACATTTTTTCGGCCTTCTTTAAGAAATTAAACAGTATATTAACATCTCTGATATGGGCCAATAAAAGACCTAGAATAAAGTTAAATACCCTCACCAGACAAAAAGTTGATGGTGGCTTGGCCTTGCCTCACTTCCAACTATATTACTATGCGGCCCAGTTGGCACACATTGGTATTTGGTTGCGGGGAGGTGAGGAGGCTGGTCTATGTTGGGCGTTTCTCAGATGTTACTACCCGGACCTTTCTCCGGCGCAGATTCTGGTGGGAGGGGAGCGCTTCTCGATTGTCCCCTCCTATTGTTTTTCAGGCCATGAAGATCTGGCTGGCTTTGACGCGTATGCTTGGGTACAAAAGTTTGGACCCGGATACTCCCCTCTGGCACTCCGCATCGCTCCATGAACTGGGGTCTCTGGGGGGGGGGGGGGGGGGGCGGCTCCGTACTCAGTAACTTCCATATCCCAGTTGTATAGCAATGGTACACTGAAATCCTTTCAGCAACTAAAGGAGGAGTTTGGTCTCCCGAACTCTTACTTTTATAGATTTTTACAGCTCCGGCATGCCTTAGAATCACAGTTCGGGGATTCTCCCCCGGTGCTCCTCCCCTTCCCCATAAAGACCTTTTTATGTTCACTGGGTCGGGTCAAGGTGATCTCCTTCACTTACTCGTACCTTCTTAAAACAGTTCATGCAGACCCGCTCTCGAACCTTCGGGAGTGCTGGGAGCGTGATTTGGGCCCCATAGATGAGGAGGATTGGGAGGTTGCGCTGGGGAACCCGAGCCAGGTCATCAAATCACTACGGTTCCAACAGATTCAACTTTTTATATTGCATAAGGCCTATATGACACCGGATGGGCTGGCCAGATTTGGGGCTGGTGGCGCTGCAGCCTGCCCTAAGTGCGGGGCCGCTGGCGGATCATTCTGGCACCTGGTCTGGGAGTGTCCATCCTTGCAGGCGTTCTGAGAGGTATGCTGAGTCCGGGATTTTGCATTTTAGGGGTGGGAGGACCTGACTCTGGGCCTCGGTGGGATGGCATGTATGCTCGTATTTGCGCCCTCGCCAAGGTGTGCATTGCGCGGACATGGATTGCTCCGCGCTCCCCAACAATGTCTGCCTTTAAAGCTCTGGTGAATGACACGGTATTGAAGGATCGTTATGTTTATATGAAAACTGATGCCCTTTCTAAATACGAGCAGATATGGTCCTTTTGGATTAACTCTATATACTCCTCCCCTGCCCTTAGAATTTAGAATTTAAAATTAAAATTTTGAGATGCATTGAGCCTTTACGATAGTCTGGTTATTTGGGACTTGTGGAAACAAGCCAGACTCTTCTTCCTTATTCTACACTATATTGATATTGCACCTCACCTCGCACAACTTTGTGTATTTAGGCTTGATGGATTTTTTTTTTTCATTTTTTGTTGTTGTTTTGTTCATGTGTGTTTTTTTTGTTTTGTTTTTTTTCTCCCTAAGGAGTTATGTAGGCTGTACTTGTCCTCATAGTTGGGGGGGCTTATCAAGGTATCTCGGGGAGAAAGTAGAAAATGTCAATATGCGCTTTGGTATTTGTTTACAGACTTCAGAAAATCTGTGTCTTGCGGGTTGACAATAGGTGGACCTGTGACTACCTGTTACACGTATTATATACATCTATTGTATGGGGAAAATGTGTGGCTGAATACATTGTATAACACCAACTGAAGTTCTCAGTGTACACTGAAATGTCTGTATTGATTTCATTCGTGTTGAATAAAAATACTCTATTAAAAAAAAAATAACCCCCAACGTGTGTATATGCATCTTCTCTTAAGATTTTGATTGATTTGAAAATATTGCATCCATTTGAATATCAACATAAAAGTACAATTAAATTCTACAACTTAAAGCACAGCCTGTGGTTGGTATAATAGGGGAAGCAGGAAGTACTAGTGTTCCATCTAAGGTGGGTAAATGTGCTCTATTTTCCATGAAGTCTGCATGTGGATCCAAAGGCCACTATCTGATGACAAGGGTGACCTCCACATCCGCTGTTGCTGCACTACTGCGGTCATCCATGCCAATAAGCTTTCATAGGCCTTCCTAACCTTGAAACCTGCATTTCCTCAAGGAACCTCCATGTTGCCTCTGGTATAATTGAGAACCAATGAGCTCTGAATGATGTCCCAGCACTTAGAGACGTCTGGAAAAATAAGTGGCTGATCAGTTTCTGGCTGTTTGGTGGGGGTAGGGGTCTGTGCCAAAAGTACATCAGTGAGGACAGGAAATGGGGTGAGAGGAGGTTCTCCATGCAATGGCAATTCGCTCCCCTAGGGGCTAGTTAATTTGACCCGATAGGGTCTGATTCAAAATTGCACGTTGCTGTAATCGCTTCAGATTCTTTTGCCACATGTCACGTCTGCAACCTTTAGGCTAATGCAAGCCATCTCCTGGTGTTCAGGTGTGGATATGGGTGTCAGTCAGGAAGGAATGTGGATTGGGTATGAGTGTTAGGAAGGACAGGTGCGTCGATATGGGCATCAGTCGGAAAAGAGAAGAGATTGTATATGTGCGCCATTTAAGAAGGATGAGTGTTAGGAAGGACAGGGGATTAGAAATGGGCATCAGTCGGGAAAGACGGGATTGGATATGGGCATCAGTTGGGAAAGATGGGTTTGGATATGAGTGTCGGGAGGGAAGAACAGGGGATTAGATATGGGCATCAGTTGGGAAAGATGGGATTGGATATGGGCATCAGTTGGGAAGGACGGGTTTGGATATGAGTGTCGGGTGGGAAGGACGGGTTTGGACATGAGCGTCGGGTGGGAAGGACGGGTTTGGATATGGGTGTCGGTCAGGAAGGACAGGTTTGGATATGAGTGTCAGGTGGGAAGGACGGGTTTGGACATGAGCGTCGGGTGGGAAGGACGGGTTTGGATATGGGTGTCGGTCAGGAAGGACAGGTTTGGATATGAGTGTAGGGTGGGAAGGACAGGGTTGGATATGGGTGTCAGTCAGGAAGGGCAGGAGATTGTATATAGGTCTCAATCCGGAAGGGCAGGAGATTGTACATAGGTGTGAGGGCTCGGTTAAGACTTGATCGCTCCTGTGCATTTTTGATAGACTGCATATGCACCGCAATGCGCATGCAGTTTGCCAAATAGGCATCGCCGAACAGCGACAAGCTGCTGCGAAAATTTCAATTGCACAGCCATTCGCATGCTGATTGATAGGAAGAGGCTGTTTGTGGGTGGTAAATGACCGTTCTCTGGGAGTAAAAAGGGTGTGAGGTGCTATCATGCTGAGGCCTTCTAATACTATACAGAAGGAAAAGAGATGCAGATGCACACTCCATTTTCTGGGAGTGTCAGGGAAAACGCAGGCGTTCCCAAGCGTTTTCAGGGAGGGTGTGTGATGTCAGCTCCGCACCCGATCAGCCTGTTCTCATCGCACTGTAGGAGTAAGTCCTGGGCTGCGCACAGACTGCACACACTGGTAAAAACATTCGATGGTAAGTGAGGTGCGAACGGATTTGCAGCTGTCAAGGGACATTTGTAGCACGGCATACACATGCGATCGCACAATTGCACGGGCAAATTTACACTCCCCTTGAGTGGCGACTATCTGAACGCAGGACAGCAAAATTAGCAGCACAGTGATCAGGTCTGAATCACACCCTGAGTCAGGAAGGACAGGGGTTGTGATATGAGCATCAGATGGGAAGGACGGGATTGGATATGGACGTCAGTTGGGAAGGACAGGGGTTGCGATATGAGCACCAGGTGGGAAGGACGGGATTGGATATGGGCATCAGTCAGGAAGGACAGGGGTTTGGATATGAGCACCAGGTGGGAAGGACGGGATTGGATATGGGCATCAGTCAGGAAGGACAGGGGTTTGGATATGAGCACCAGGTGGGAAGGACGGGATTGGATATGGGCATCAGTCAGGAAGGACAGGGGTTGTGATATGAGCATCAGATGGGAAGGACGGGATTGGATATGGGCATCAGTCAGGAAGGACAGGGGTTTGGATATGAGCACCAGGTGGGAAGGACGGGATTGGATATGGGCATCAGTCAGGAAGGACAGGGGTTGTGATATGAGCATCAGATGGGAAGGACGGGATTGGATATGGACGTCAGTTGGGAAGGACAGGGGTTTGGATATGGGTGTCAGGTGGGAAGGATGAGATTGGATAAAAGTGTCAGTCACAAAGGTTGGGATTTGTATATGAGTGTTAAGGCCCCCATACACAGGCGTGATTTGGCCTGTTTTCATCCGATTCCGACGGATTGTTACGATAAATCGGATGAAAACTGGCCAAATCGTCTGTGTTTGACACGAGGCCGGATCCGATGCACGTTCCAGTGCGCATTGGGTCGGACCCTACAGATCCTATGTGCCCATATAGGATAAATCGGATTTAGGGCCATCAGTGGCACATTGCAGGTGCTTTTTAAGTACCTCCGATATATTGCATGCATACTTGACTGGCATCCTGTGTGGACCAACCCACACAGGATCAGGAAGTGATGCAGCATCAGCTGCTGCTTTGTATTTCACTGTTTAGCCAGCCCCCCTAGCAATGAGGGCCAGCCATCCAGATAAATCTGATGAGATTTACCTAATGCAAATCGCATGTAAATAATGGCACATCAAGTGCCAAATCTGATTTAGCCCTCCCGGCCAGCTGCCGGGAAAATCAGGTCAGACTTGTTGCTTAGACAAGTCTGACCTGTGTATGGGGGCCTTTACTCAGGATTCAGTAGGCATAATTTTAGTCATATCAGGTTGCTCTAGATAATGATCATACAAATAACTAACACACAAATAACTGTATACATGCAATTTTAATGGTTTGTATTTGTAAGATTCCAGATGATATTATGACCAGTGTGCAGTAAATGCTGGCTGCCGTGCCTACTCCATAGCATTGTGTGGGGCCTGGTATAAAAATTAAGCCCATACATAGCCTCCGCAAAGCTTCTGCTTGTACGAAATTGTCACACGCCTTTAATTCCTTCATTGACCGAGGTCGAAATCGCTGTGCAATCCCATTTTGAATTTGAAACGGCAGGTGCCCCTTACTTTAGCTCCCTGACGAGGGCTTCCATCCTATCAAAGTGGTCTCCCTTGAATTATTACAGAACTCGACAATCCCTCTAAATATTACCTACAGCACATGGTGGCTCACTGCTAATGTAAATTTGTTGGTTGGTATTTTGTACTTAATTTGCATCTCTTTCGGACTCACTACAGGTTGAACTTATAGCTTTGTAATCGTTGTATACTGTGTTCCCTTCGATGCTGTGATATTGTATGGCTGTAAGTCTCAATCCTCTCTCAATGCATTGACTGTACCTGATGCGTTCACCTTCCCTTTTCCCTCCCCTTTTCTTTTTTTATTTCTGTACCCTCTATGTTTGTGTAATCTTTGACAAATACTAATAAAATATTTTAATTAAAAAAAATTAAGCCCATACATAAATGCTTATAAATACCTAGAGAACACACCTTGAATATTCTTATTACACACTTTTTTAAAGTAAAAAAACATTAAAAAGAAAACCTGAAATGCTCCTTCCACTGTTCCTTCCCCGCTCTTGCTCCGCAGAGGTAGTGTGCTCTGCTGCATTGTTGGGACCGCCGGCGACCACCTTGATGCTACTGCTGGTATTGAGTCAATGAAATGCCTCTTCCTGGTTGCACCCCACCCCCTCCTGCTAGACCAGCACAGTTAAAAGTACACGTATGCCAGTTACCTGAAGGAAGACTGGAGGGCACACCAGTTGAGAACCCATGGTGTTCAGCTTACTAACTTTTATGTTGTTGGCTTTATTTGCTGTTTGACGATAGATTGTAAGCTCTCATGAGCAGCGCCCCCTTTCCTTATGTACTCTTCCTTTCCTCACTTCTGCCGTTATCCCTCCTATGCTTACAGTAACTCTGACCTGTCTGCTGCACCGATCACCTAGGGTAGAGGCTTCAGCCAGCACTGACTTTGTGCTTATTATATCTGTATTTTCATAATTGTTAATTACCTTATTATTTATTGTAATGTTTTGCACTTTATATACTATTTGTATTTTATCTGTTATTGCGGGTCATTTGTGGTGCCCCATAAATAAAGGTTAATAATAATAAATAACAGTAACATAGAATGTAGGAAAGATTAGTTTCACTACTCAATATTAACATTAAAGGCTGAATATAAATATAATAACATATACTGAATTCTTTCTTATGTGTTGTATCTGAAATTCCTGTGAAAATCAAATACGGTTGTGTGTATAACATATATTTTCTGTGCCTGTTAGCATGCTCTGCTTGTAGATGTTTTGTTTGTAAGCAGAGAAAAAAATCTCGGTCCTAGGCTAGCTGCTTCTGACACTGCAGGCTCTCCCATCCAGCTGCACTTCTTGTGAGCAGGTCACATTTCTACTTACATCCGATGATGCTGCACTTGAAAGTCCAATTTCTGGATGACTCTCAGAAGACCTTTGTTGTGGATGTAAGTACATGACTTACAATTCTTCACTAATGTGCTTGAACAGTAGATGACGTAGTTTGAGAAAGTAGTTTGTTATATATATTGTTACAGTAGTGCATTATTATGTTCAGTTTCATTCTTTGCAACATTTCATTTCTACTTGTATTCCAAATACTTTTTATAAATCAGATAATTTATCAGAGAAGCTGCTATTAAATACTAAATATATTTACATATAGAAACCAGCACTATTTTGTTTAAATATAGTAACATGTAATGTTCTATATGAAAGATCAGTGTTACAAATACAGCATGCTAGTAAGGCTTATATTCTGCATTGCTTGTCAGTCCTAATAACATTGCTGGCTTCCAGATGTCCACACATGTAAGCTGCTGAAAGAGTAATTCCCTAAAACCTACCAGTCATGTTTGTTTTGTTACATGTTATTTGGCATGTCATAGATTGTAGAGAACTGTCCGCAGGTGCTCAGCTTCATGTCCGGCACCATAATATGGGTCTCAATATATGTTTTTGGGGTCCCCTGTTTGTCCCAGAACAGGCTCATGGTGTCCAAGACAAGTTGATCACTGACACTGGGGTTCCAGAAAAGGGATGCACTGACACTTGGGGTCCATAAACAGGGGTGCACTGACACTTGGATTCTCAGGAACTGGTGTGCATTGACATTGTCCCATAACAGGGACGTACTCAGGCTTGTGTTTTGAGAATAGTGATCTAGTGGTACTTTGGGTTCCAAAACAGGAGTGCTTTAACACTTTGAAGGACGGGTGCTCTGACATGGGGTCTAGAACAGTGGCCCCAGTAGAAAAGTCTATACACCAATGATACAGGCTATTTTGTCTCTTTATATAAAAATAATTATATTATTACTACGTTCATGTTGTAGCATGTGACAGTTTATTTTATCATACCATACTTAATGTATCTGATAGCAGTTTATAAGGCATATAATATTATATGCACATTCAGAGTTTCTGTGAGGCCAAGGCTTACAATATATACTGTAGCATTCCAAATGATGCTATTTTAATCTCTTTAGTTACAATATTACCAAACTATCATCTCTGTCTGTATGATGTGGACAATGTGTGACACACACACACACACACACACACACACACACACACACACACACACACACACACACACACACACACAGTTTAATGATCTCATTTTATAACTATCCATATATGCAGAGCAGGGCATACAGGCACAGATATACTCTCCCCTACCACCCTCTGCGCATTAGGATATTTCCCATATTTAATCTGTATTGTATTTATGTAGTAACAAAATATAATAAGTTTAATCATCTTAATCATAAGATATATTTAACATTTCCATGAAACTGGTACTCAATCTGTTGTAAATCTCTATACTACATGTATGTATCTAGCCTTGTTTGTTAGGATAAGTGGCATGTTCTGTACATACAGACCTACAGTATAGTCATGTTTAAGTCAAGTCAAACAAGCTGGTGGCTAAGTATTTGTTATTGTAGCTAATGGTTCCCTTAGGGTTCTCCTTCTGCAGGATGAGCACATCTGACCCTTCCCTTGCAGGCATTTCATCCATTTGGTGATGGAAGCTGTGCAGCATGAATGGAGCCTGTGAGCTCAGGGTGGACAATAGGAAAAATGGCTCAGGACTTATAATGGCTCATTATAAACAGAGGATTGTCACATGGGGAAATCCTCCTGTGCCTCATCTGTATACAGAGATGAACACATACTGTAATGTGTAGCAATTGCGTACTGTGATTTCCCTAAATTTTGCACGCACAGTGAAGCCGCGCCTCCTATGGTATCACTGCTGCATCTGCTCCTGTTATTTGCTGGCGGAGGGAGGCACATTAACTACCTAGAGAGTTGGACTTGTCTCATATATGCAGCCAGCTGGGTAGCGCAATACATCGGGGTTGATGTATTAAGCTGGAGAAGTGATAAAGCAGTGATAAGTGGAAGGTGATAACGCACCAGTCAATCATTACAGGTTTGAAAAATGACAGGAGCTGACTGGCTGGTGTGTTATCACCTTCCACTTATCACTGCTTTATTCCTTCTCCAGGCTTAATACATCAGGCCTAATGTTTGCTTCTGAATGCATCTTTATGTTTACGCTTAGACACAAACGGTGTCCAACTCTAAATGATGTCTAAAGTCTCTAAGCTTGATATGTAACTACGGGAGAGATGGATCAAAGTTTGGAGAGAGATGACGTACCCACAAATCAGCTCTTAATTATTTTCTCTGGCAGGGTCCACAGGTTATCCACAGGATAACAATGGAATATGATGGAGCGTCAGCGGATTGGCACCAATCGATCAAAGCTTTCTGGCCTCCCAGGATGCAATGGGCCCGTCCATATATCCCCGCCCACTGGCCCAGGCAAATCAGTTTTTTGTTTGGTGTGGCAGGAGGCGGAACATGGTCAGAGGGCTGCTGTTTTTTAGCAGCCCTAAGCTTTCTTTTTTTATTGTTATAGTCTTACTAGTTTTTTGAGTGATCTTTCTAAACAGCGTCTTATACGCATATTAGAGTCGCTCCAACAACTCTCCACCGGGTCGCGACAATGCTTACCCGCGAGTTCAGTGCTGTTTCGGCGAGCGTCTGTGTCGGATATACTAGCAGGTACATCAGACGTTAACAGGCTGTGGCCAAAGCACAGGGAAGAAGGTACGGCATCGGTTCCGCTTAGAAGGGGAATACGGACACAGCCACACTGTTTTGGGAAGGAGACTACCAAACAGTAGCTGACGCGCCGCCACCACCACTGGTGCTCCAGCGTTAGGCTTTAGGGATCATAGGCTCCAGGAATAGCATGAGGCCACGAGATGTCAGCAGGGGGAGTCAGACGCTCTCCTGGTCGCCCCTCCCCTCAGTTCATGACCAGTTTCCGCCGAGTCTCCCGTCATGAACTGTTTCCTCGCTTCCGTCTCAGACGCTATCACGAGGGGACCCGGTCGCAGCATAGGCGGCTGTGTGACCGGTGCGTCTGTGTTCACTGATTGCTACCACAAGGGGACCCGGTCGCAGCATAGGCGGCTGTGTGACTGGTGCGTCTGTGTTCACTGAGCACTACCATGAGGGGATCCAGTCGCAGCATAGGCGGCTGTGTGACCGGAGCGTCTGTGTTCACTAGGTTCAGGGAGCGGCAGTGTACACTAGTAGCGTCTGGATCCACTCAGCGTTCGCTAACGTATGATCGATCTTGGAAGTGGGGTGAGTCTCCCTGTATCCCACTCTACTGAGTACAGGTAATACAGCACTAAATCTCTTTCTACCTTTTGAGTACGAATAGTTAGATAAGTGCATATCGCACATGAGTCTGTATACCATTACTGTTGTTTTCTTTCGCATTGCGTCTGAATACGTTAGATCTGTTAAACATGATTCAGTAAATGTGTTCTCCTACATACTTAAAATGTTATTGTAGTTGATGATGTACTCATATTGCTTCTTATACGAATGTATAACATGTGACTGACTGCTAGTATGATGCTGACTTTACTATATGTCTGTCAGTTTGTTTTGCAGATCCTCAATGCTGGTGCATGAGTAGGGTCAGATGGATATAATTTTAAAGAAAAAAGGTTAAAGTGATTTACAGTCTCAAAATTGTGTAGCACACTGTGGAAGTGCTGATTATTTATCATGTATAAGTGCGGCAATGGTGAAGACACTCATACCATGTTTGTTTTGCAAAGCTGTATTATCCTCTCACGATCTGGTTCAGGATGGTTGTGTGCATAATGTTTTAGCTCAGCAAAAATACAAGGCAGAGGTGGGTACAAGTGTGTCTGCCTTGGGCTATCTTTGCACAGACTTGATCCAATAAGTTGAATGGATAATTCCCCCAAAATTCTGTACCAGGGATAGGGTTACACTATTGGCTCTTATATGCAGATCCACCTATGGTGTATCACTCCTAGCAGCAGTTTCTCAGAACCGGTGGTAAGTAAATCTTCACCCTCACAGGCTACACATTGTTCAGATTCATCACAAGATGAAAGCCCAATTTATTCCACTTCATCATATGAAAAAGAGGTAGGTCTCAGCTCTGGAATTTAGCTGAGTTAATTAAAGCAATGAAGCCATTCTATCCTTAGAGGATACAGCAGAGCCTGTGTTAAAACCAGGGCACCTGTGTTTAAACATCCCAAAACCTGAGTTTCCAGGTCTGATGGAAATCATGGAAGAGGTTGGGCTACGCCCGATAAGAAGTTTAGAATTCCTAAGAAATGGAAATCCAATTATCCTCTTCCAGCTGGGGATTGTTTAAAAAAAGGGGAGGTGGCTCCTAAAGTAGATGCGTAATAATCTACATTATCTTTGTTTTCAACATCATGGATAGGAGAGTGGATGGGTCCCAGAAAAACCATTTATTTTCCGGTCTAGGGCAGTCATAAGGCCAAGCCTTGGCTTCGGCTTGAATGGCAAAGGCAGTGGTTGCATTGATGCATTGGAAGGAGATTTCTCAATAGAGCAAAGATCTCATATAGCTCATATAAAAAATATGGGCAAAATATTTACTCCAGGGCATCAGCCCCAACTATACCTCCTCGTAGAGCAGTTTAGCTGGGTACATGGAGGCTGATTCAGAATCTAGGAAGGTTTTGGAGTCATTGTCTTTTTCTGAAAATATTCTTTTTGGTAAGAACTGACAGATATTCTGGAGTCAGAAGCAGACTCCAAGAAGGTCAGGTTCCTTCCACATACAGTTTCAAACCTAAAAGTTCCGCATTTTGGTCCTTTGTGGTATCTAACAAGTCGGGGAAGACTAGGAAAGCATTGGGCTACCAGAAGATCTACAGCTACACCACACTGGATGGGGCCAATATCAGCTGATTTTTGGAAACTAAGCAGTGTTGGGCCTGGTTAGTACTCGGATGGGAAACCATCTGGAAATTCCAGGTACTGTAGAAAAATAAACCATCAGTCTGATGGTGTGGCCATATGCCTGGGAGACCCCAGGCTGGGGGGCTGACTTCTTCAGGTCACACAGATCTGGCATGGTATCTCTAGTTTATGCTTTCACCTTCAAGACAGCCTGCCATCTGTGGGATTATGACTGAATGCCTCTAAGTCAGAATCCGCCCTAAGTGCGACGATAGTTATCGCCATAGTAATCCTGCTCAGTATGAGAGGAACCGCAGGTTCAGACATATGGTGTATGTGCTTGGCTGAGGAGCCAATGGGGCAAGGTTTTACTCTAACCTGGTTTTAATCGGAAGCCAAATGGGTCATTTCGGCCCATGCTCAATCCTAAAATGCTGAACAAATACATTTGGAACCTCGGTAGCACGTGGAATCGTTACGTTCCTTATGTGTGGCATGGAGCCAGGGTTTTTATGGTATCCCTGGATATACAGGATGCTTACCTACATGTTCCTATACACTGTCCATCAGTGTTATCCAAGGTTTGCTATCCTCCAAACAGCATTTTCAGTTCTAGCCCTTACCTTTGGGTTAGCCACAGTCCCCAGAGTATTTACCAAACATATGGGGGTAATAACAACTTATCTCCGCCAGCAGGGGTTAAGGATGTTCCCATACCTAGACGATCTTTTAATTCTGGCACAGTCACAGAGACTGCTCTTTGTCATCTGCAGAGGAAAGTGACTCATAACTTGGAAAAATCGTCTCCAGTTCCGTCACACCGGATGACTCACTTGGAGGATGTACTGGATCAGGTCTACAGAGAGTAATTCTTACCTCGCAACAAGATATCCAGGGTTCAGCATAGGATTCAGGACTTGACACACAGTCAAACGGTATCCATTCACGCAGCAATGCGGATGATGGGTTTGATGGTATCTGCATCAACAGGAGGGAGTATGCACAATTCCACTCTAGGTCTCTGCAGCGTCTGATTCTTACCAAATAGAATCTACAGTCACACCACACTGGATATGGCCGGATCTCATCGGATTGGGGAAGATCAGCAGTGTTGTCCTGGTTGGTACCTGGAGGGACCAGCTGGGAATACAAGGTGTTGTAGGTATTAACGGGTTGCATCAGATAATAAAGACAGACTATGGTACTTACGATAAAAGTAAGAAGGTTGTTAGCCTGGTGGCTACAGACATCCCAGCTGGACAAAGGGAAATCCTATTGATATCAGATTGGGAAGATTCTGACACTGGGGATCAGTGTCAGGAAGATTGTGTCTACCGATTAAGGTTGGAACCTCGGGCCATATACAGGGCACCAGTGTAGGCACAGGACAGTCTTCAGTGAAAACCAGTCCAGTTCCGCTCTGACAATGCGACGGCAGTAGAGTACCTCTACATCAGGGAGGAACTCTCAGCCGAAAAGTGATGAAGAAGGTAAGTCACATACCTAAGTGGGCAGGACTTCATCATCCAACTTTGTCCGCTGTTCTCATTCTGGGAATCCTAAACGGGGAAACGGACTTTCTCAAGTCGACACACCATTCAGGGAAGTAAATGGGCTCTACACCAAGGGATCTTCCGGACTCTAGTAAACAAGAGGTGCTTGCTAGAGATATATCTCATAGCGTATTGGTTGAACAACAAAGTACTCACATACAGATCAAGAACAAAGGATCCCAGGGCGATCTTTGTGGATGCTTTATCGGTGAGATGGGACCTTCGTCTGGCGGATGTGTTTTCCTCTAATTACCCTATTACCCAGATGGTGAGAAAGTTAAAACAGGAAAACCAGCAGAGAATGGCAATGGATGCTCTACTTAAGCTCCCTCAACATCCAGACCTACTAACGCAGGGTCCTGGTTATCACAGACATCTGGATCAACTGTCTTTGACAGCGTGGCCTTTGAAGCCTCTATCCTGAAGTCAAGGAGGATCTTTTCAACATGTGTTTCAAACAGTGTTCAGAGTAAGGAAACCTTCCTTAGCTTGCCTTTATCACCAAATATGGCAAGCCTATATTCATGGGTGCAGTGAAAGAAGGTTGGACCCTAAATCTTTCAGAATTCCGGGGTCTTAACATTCTTTCAAGCACAAATGGATAAGGGTTTGAAGGTGGCTTCCTTGAAAGAGCAAGGGTCGGCATTGACTGTAGGGTTCCAAAAGTAAATGACCAACTTACAGGGTATGCTGCACATTCAGCTTCTGGTTGTTCCTCCTACAGTGCCGTCGGACTTGTGTTAGTCCTCAAAGCCCTTCAAGTTGCCCATTTTAACCACTTATTAAAATGGATCATAAATTATTTTTCTACTGACTACGGGGTCAGTTAGAGGAATATCAGACTTGGGGGCATTGTCATATTGTTCCCCATTTCTGAGGTTTTTATCCAGATAAACCAGTTCTCAGAGCTAGATCTGGGTATCTTCCCAAGGTGAAGACTAGTTCCACCTTAAAGAAGAAAGGGTTGTCCCGGCCTTTCAGGTTCCGGGCCCTTCTGCGGGAGATGCATCGCTGAACGTGATCCGTGCAATAGGGATCTACGTGGATTGTACCAGTGCCATCAGAAAAGCAGATTCTCTTTTTATCTATGGATTTCAGAAGAGAGGATGGCCTGCTGGTAAACGGATGCTGGCAAAGATAACTTCAGATGACGATTTCAGAAGCATATTCTCTAAGCTGATCTCCCTCATCTGGCTAATGTCTCTGTTCATTCTACTTGTAAGGTAGGTCCTTTTGGGCAGCACAATGTGGTGCTTAAACAGAACAGGTATGTAAGGCAGCCATATGGTCTTCCGTATACACATTCATTAGACATTATGCCTTGAATACTTTGCCTCTCGCAATGCTGAATTTGGGCGAAGGATTCTCCTGTACATCAGGAGCGTCCCCACCTCTAAACTGCTTCGGGAAATCCCATTGTTATCCTGTGGATAACCTGTGGACCCTGCCGGAGAAATATACGTTATGGTAAGAACTTACCGTTGATAACGGTATTTCTCCTAAGTCCACAGGTTCCGCAGGGATCCCACCCTGACGCACCAGGATCCTTTTACTCACTAACCTCTTCCTTCTTGTACGGAAGGGTGTGCATGTGTGTTCTTCTCGCCTGATTAGGGCTCTACATGATGCTCCTGCCTTTTGCTTTGGAATACAACTGATTTGCCTGGGCCAGTGGACCTGGGAGGCCAGAAAGCTTTGATCGATTGGTGCCAATCCGCTGACGCTCCATCATATTCCATTGTTATCCTGTGGAACCTGTGGACTTAGGAGAAATACCGTTATCAACGGTAAGTTCTTACCATAACGTATATTTTCAAACACAGCCTGTAACATGACAGGAACTGATTAGCTGGCACTTAATCTCTCTCCCCTTTATCTCTCAAACTTAGATAAATATGCCTTGATAATTATGTATTATGATTGGAGTGGTGTTAATGGACCCTGGAACACTCCATGAGGTTATTGTTATTACATTTTATTATTGGGTACCTTTTAATATCTTAAAAGTTATGTTTTCAATCAATGAATAATAAAAATAATAATGTATGAAGCATAAATAAAAACAACTACCAAGAATTGTGCCAAATAGCAACAGAAGAAGAGGAATCAAACTGACTATAGAAATCACTCACTTTGGTTTCCATCCTCCTAGAACCCCAGTTATGTATATGGTGGATGCAGCCAGAGGTGTAGCATGAAGTCATGGCGCCCAAAGCAAGTGCATGCTAGAAATACCCCGCACTCACCATCGCTCCCCTGACCCTCACCTCACCCACAGAGCTTGGGAGGGACCTGTTTTCTATAAGATCAGCACAGAGAACACGTGGTCACTCGCTTAGGTTAGAGGAGAGGAGTTTCCGCACATTGAGGCGAAAAGGTTTTTTCACAGTAAGGACAATACGTGTTTGGAGTTCCCTGCCTGAGAGTAGTAACTGTGGACTCAGTCAACCCCTTTAAGAATGGGTTAGATAAATTCCTATTGGATAAAGATAGTCATGGTTATGGTGTGTAGGCACGCATTATAGTAAATATAACTAGTCCTAACATAAAAATAACTAGTCCTATAAGGAGACCACAAATAGGTTGAACTCGATGGACAATTGTCTTTTTTCAACCTTAGTTACTATGTTACTAATTCACATTCAAGATGCAGCACATTACTCCTCACCTCCTTGTAGAGGTTGTGCAGCGTACTATTGCAGTACATGCTTTCTGGATTCTCCAGTTATGAATGTTTTAAACTAAATTATTAAAACAATCACAGCGCTAGTTTTTTATCGTTTTGTGTGTATAGATATTGCAGTGCATGGCCACTGTCTCCTCCCTGGTGGTCCTTCCTCTGGAGGTGGTGCAGGTGCTGTGGGAAATGTTATCAGTGGTTGGAAAAAGTCCTTTTAAAGGCCATCTACTGCGTCTCACCTTCCAGTGACAATGTCACACATAGTTTAAACAGCCCAGAATAGATATTGAGATCAGCAGCAAGTAAGTGGCACTGGTGCATGGGGTGGCAGGCGGTAGTGTGTGGGGAAAGGGGGATAATGTGCAGAGTTTAGGAAAGATAACTATGTGGTGCTCACTGAGATGTTTTCTCTACAGTATGAGTTCTGCCTGTAAGGTATTAATGTAATGCAATTTGAATTTAAATTAAGTATTCTGATGTTGATATTTGAAGTCTGAAACTCCTGGTCACCTATTTTTCGCCCTCATGTCAAAAGTTGGATACGCCACTGGAGTGTGAGTGTGTGTGTGTGTGTGTGTGTGTGTGTGTGTGTGTGTGTGTGTATATATATATATATATATATATATATATATATATATATATTTATATAGTCCATAACAGCCGGCACTCCCATCAATGACAAAAGCTTCGCCCCATGCCTGGATACTAAACAGCATACAAATCCATGAAAAACGGCACTGGAGGCTTGTATATAGCAAAAGAAATTGTATTGAAGGCAGACGTTTCGGAGCTCACGCCCCGTCCTCAGTACCAAATACAGTGCCGTTTTTCATGGATTTGTGTGTATATATATATATATATATATATATATATATAGTCATCTATTAGCAGCCACTATAATAATCAATCAATCAATCACAAATTACCTAGTCTAATACTGTACACAGCATTTTTTGTGTAGTTGTGTTATTTTGTTTAAAAACTTAATCTATTCGTTAACCACCCTCGCTTTCTGACAATAATCCAAATCAAGGCCTTGTTTGTCAATATGCAAACTAACGATAGAGGCGTCTACATCTTAGCTATTATTGCACACACGAGTCACACAGTGCAACATCCCTTATAAACAGATGCCTCTTACTGTAAACATGGTGCAGTTGGGTCATGGCTACATATTTGGCATAATGGCTTCCAAAGGTGTATCTACCCCTTGACCAGGATGGCATGTGCCACCCAGTGGTGCCACCTGCAGCCAGACAGTACAACCAGCCACCACAGTCTGTAATTGCTAGCTCCCACAGTATGCATATTAGTAGCTACTAATATACATGACAGCAGGCAGTGACTCGGGCAGTGGTGGAATCGCCGCTTCCCCAGTTGTCGCCGGCTTCCTTTCTCCTGTGCGCGTCAGCAGCAGCACTAATAGTGACACTCAGGGGTGATGAGGCGTATGTATAAGACATAGAAGAAGTGCAGTAGGGATCACCTCGGGTGAAGAGTGGGCCCTCTGTACCATTGATGGTGGAGAATCATTGGTTCGCAGCAATCGATGGCAAAACGATCGAATATTGCCACTATACCATCAATGATGAAAAAACCATCAATGATTGATGTTCAATCCTAAGAGCAGGATCTGCAGGACTCGGAGCTGAAAAGAAGAATGCTGCTCGGCACACCTGGAGACATGAGCCCACCCCAGCCAGAACAGAAGAAAATCAAGAGAGACAAGAAGATAGGTATAAGAAGAAGTTGAAATGTAGTTGAAGCAGAGGAGTATAGTAATTAAAAAGAAAGGGAAAGGAGAAGGTTAGGGTTAGTGGGAGGATTTTTTGTTGCTTAATTTTAATTGACACAAGAAATTGTAATCATGTCCAGTGAGTCAAGGGATATTTACTATGTATGTTTACACATTCTTGTAACTGTATCCAACTGTGTTGTGAAGAAGACCTATTTATAATTTCTGTACTTACCAATGATTTGAACAGTGAAAATTATGCCTGTCCTCTCTAAAAAAAAAAAAAAAAAAAGAAGGGATACTAATTTGTTGCATAATTTGTATAAGAGGCACTACTGTGTGGCATAATGTGTATAAGGGGCACTACTGTGTGGCATAATGTGTATAAGGGGCACTACTGTGTTGAATAACGTGAATAAGGGGTCTACTGTGTGGTGTAATGTGAATAAGTGACACTACTATTTGGTGTACTGTAAGGGGTATTACTGTGTGGTGTAATGTGAATAAGTGACACTACTATTTGGTGTACTGTAAGGGGTATTACTGTGTGGTGTAATGTGAATAAGTGACACTACTATATGGTGTACTGTAAGGGGTATTACTGTGTGGTGTAATCTGAATTGGGGGTACTACTGTGTGTCTCCGCCGCTTCCCCATGAAATCATGGCCCTTTTTCCTCTGTCCCTATTTAAAACATATAGGGAAGGGGGCTCCCATGCTCTCTCTGTCACAGGGCACCAAAGTGTGTGTGTGTGTGTGTGTGTGTGTGTGTGTGTGTGTGTGTGTGTGTGTGTGTGTGTGTGTGACACCCTTGATGGCTCCCAACACACCCATCAACATTTGACCAGTCACCATAGATCAGGAGTTAACAACCTGGATCTCTCACTGTTATGGAGATGCAACACCCAGCATGTCTTGACAGCTATTAACATAGCATGCTGGAGCTTGTAGTTCCACAACAGCTGATCTACAGGATGACTAACTCTGCTACAGACAGCTAATATATAAAGAACATTTGTTACACTGTCTGCTTTTATACAGAGCAATACTAATATTAGATATAAGAATAGACACTCTAATGGATCGCTGTGTTAAATGGAATTTTCCTAAGATCTTTGCTGGCAAAGCCTTAATCTTACAAAGATATCCACAGAACGAAGTGCATGAAATGTTCTATTGTGGAGCATTATAATTGTTTTAATTACATGAGGTCTTTTTAACTTAGACAGAACTGAGCATAACTGTATAGTACAGGCTGCTATTAGACTGTCACTAATCAAGAGGCTCAACACAATACATAGTAATTTACCCCAACAGATCTTGATTTTTGGAGGCTTGCTATGCTCATTACTCCAACAATCAGTTCAACCCCTCACCTGCAATATAGTCTGCTCGTCCCAGGGGAAGTAGAGTGCTCATTCATTGCATGCTAATTCCATTCCCAGCATTATGCTAGTGGCACTGCCGCTTGTCTTTCAATAGTAGAGTAAATGCTATAACAAGAAAATAATATGTTCCGAAACATGAAAAATATGTTGGATGAGAAGATAATGATATTATTCTAGATATAAACTCTGTAAATAATAACTACAGTATATAAATATGAGTTCTGATGTCATCACTTCACTGGTCAACAGGATAGCTTGTATGATGGGGGTCATTCATACTTGCCTACCTGACCCTCTCCATGTGGGAGAAAATGATCTGTTCCTGGACTTTCCTGGTAATGTATGACATCACCTGTGGTGAGCTAGTTAATTGATAAGAAAGGTGTTTCACCACAGGTAATGGCAATCATACATTACCAGAAAAGTCCAGGAACAGAGCATTTTCTCCCTCATGGAGAGGGTCAGGTAGGCAAGTCTGGGGTCATTCCGAGTTGATCGCTAGCTGTTTTCGTTCGCAGCGCGGCGATCAGGCAAAAAATCAGCTTATCTGCGCATACTTTCACACAAAACTATGCTATTTTACACAAGACCGAGCGACTCTTTTCAGTCGCTCGGCTGATCGGTGAGTGATTGACAGGAAAGGGGCGTTTCTGGGAGGTAACTGACCGTTTTCCGGGAGTGTGCTAAAAAAACGCAGGCGTCAGGTAAAAACGCAGGCGAGCCTGGGGAAACGGGGGAGTGGCTGGCCGAACGCAGGGCGTGTATGTGACGTCAAAACAGGAACTAAACTGTCTGCAGTGATCGCAAAGTGGGAGTAGGTTTGGAGCTACTCAGAAACGGCATGAAAATTATTTCGAGCAGTTTTGTTAACCTTTTGTTCGCACTTTTGCTAAGCTAAGATACACTCCCAGAGGGCGGAGGCTTAACGTTTGCACAGCTGCTAAAAGCAGCTAGCGAGTGATCAACTCGGAATGAGGGCTATTGTTAGGTTGGTTTTACCTTGTTAATGATTGCAGCTTTAAAAATACAGACACACGCAAATAAATTCCCACCTCTCTGGCAACATTCAGGCTATTACATTTAGCCCAAGGACTTTATCATTATTGGAGAGTATTTATCAATTCGCCATAACAAACATATAAGGATTGCATTATACCGGGAGTTCAAAAAGGCCCTCTGCAGTGACTGTGTGCTAAGCAAGTCTCCCCGCATAAAATGTGTGCTAAGTATAATGACAACAAAGTTGTTATTAAGCACTTTATTGAAATGAAATAAGACAATTTGTTACATGCTTATCTATAAGTGTTGAAAGCGATGTCCTCCCACAACAGTAGAGGAGATCTGCAGCCAGAGACAGCGCTCACTGCGGAGGAAGTTTTTGAACTCCCTACAGTATTGCTATTACACCTTATATAGTGCTACTATATTATGCAGTTTTGTAATGATTGGCTTTTATTGACCTTGACCTATCAACAATTTAACATTATGCATAAACACAGGGGATAGTAATGTGAGGGGACGTCACCCACCAGTCTATGAGAGGACTTCATCCACTGGTCTATTTCTGCACAAATTTTGAAAGCTGATTAATTGGGATATTTATAACAGTAGCACCAACATGATGGAACACGTGCAATGACTTTCTTTATAAATTACTGTTTTTTTGTTTCTTTATTAGCAAAAAGCGCTTGGAAAAGAACTGTTTAACATGAGCTGCAATCATTTAAACCTGACTGAGAAAGAATATTTTGGTTTAGAGTTCAAGAATAACTCCGGATACCAAGTAAGGCCATATTGTCCAGTTCTGTAGTGATTTTATTACTGTTTTACCCTAGGTGATCACCTCTTATTTCAGTCTGCGAGGGTTATTTATAAAGGTGCTAAAATGTGGGTCCACCGTACACAAACATACATGCACTCACCCTTGCCATTATTGGGTGAGCTAAAGTCCATTTGGATGCCATGTAGATAGGGTTAACATCTCTCTTTTTATCTTAAACGTTTCTTTCTTTAAATGTTATATTGTGTACCTTTAAATGTATGGATGTGCCAAAGGAGTCCCACCCTGCAGTGGCCCAAATACACATGGGGGGGGGGGGGGGGGAATTGGTTCTTTCCAACATATTTTACTCTAAGATTAAACATGGTGTATATATAAAGTAAATGCCATAAAGGTCATCAGATGAGGGGGTCATTCCGACCTGATCTTAGCGCACAGCTGCGACCACTTACACTGACATGCGGGGGGACGCCCAGCACAGGGCTAGTCAGGCCGCCCACCCCTTCCCCCGCTCAAGTACAAAAGCATCACACAGCAGCGATGCTTTTGTACTTGAAGAGTAAGTCCCAGACAGCGCAGCTCCTGCGGCTGGCCGGGAGTTACTCGTCACGGCCTGGGTCGCAGCAGCTGTGTGTGACGTCACACAGCCGCTGCAGCCCCCCCCGCACAGTCCGGCCACACCTGCGTTGGCCGTACCGTGCCCACAAAACGGCAGCCATACGCCACCCTGCCAATCAGGCAGAGGCGATCGCTAGGCAATGACAGCCATAGGCTGTCAGCCATGCGCCGGCACACTGCGGCACTGGCGCATGCGCAGTTCTATCCTGATCGCTGCGCTGCGATAAACTGCAGCGAGCGATCAGGTCAGCATGACCCCCGAGGTGTGTCGTGTTCAAATCACTTAACAATAAACTCTAGCAATAAATAAAGACACATAGACGTATATTTTGGCAGAAAACTGTTAGCTAATTATTAAATGAGATCTAAATACTTACAACTATCAAACCCCTATAAACAATAAATATATCCACTCAACCTTCTAACTTGACTACTCACCCGTTTGGGTGATGATACTGTCCCCCTAAACCCCCCCCCCCATCCCCGTTAGGGTGGTACAGCCAACTACCAGTCAATGAAAGACGCGCACCCGAACTGAACAATTGCACCTGGACTGGTGAGCTGCAGTTCTTTTCCACCTCGACATAGACAACACCAAAAGAAGAAACTCATAGGGAAGGAAGGGTGGGCAGACTAAAGGTGCATACACATCGGGCGTTTTTGCCCAGCGTGCATGCACAGTGATGATCGCTGACATCGCTGGGCTGAAAAGTGCTCAGTGCATACACACTGACATCGCTGGGCAGCGGGGGTGAGGGTCTTTCCATAACAGGATGCTATGGAAAGCCGCTCACCCCGCCGTTCATCTACCGGTAATACCAGCAGATGAACGGCGTCTGACGGCGATGAAGCGGGAGCGTGCATCAGTGCTCACCGCTCATCGCCGGGGGAAAAAACACTGGGCAGCTTTGAGCTGAAAGCAGCTCAACACACCAAAAGTGAGCTGCCTTCAGATCAAAATCACCCAATGTGTATGGGCCTTAAGCTCCTTATATCATCTCTCTCCAAAAACACTTCCCTGTACTGCAATAGGCTACTAAGATGATGATTGGTACCAACTCAACCTCCATCCTAGAGGTTTAAACCACCTCTTTTCTTATGCCAATCATTAGGTTGCTCTATTAACATTTACATAGCTCTCAAATAAATTATGTCTTTACTTTTACAGATCTTTCAGTAATGTCATAATCTATCTTCTCAGTTTTGTATCACAGACAGACAGACAGACAGATAGAAAGATGCTGCAACCATAACTGATCCCCCTTCTCTGCTGATCTAGAGAACCATTTGCATTCTAGTGATTATCCTCTACTGTGGATTAACTCTGTGTACCCTGGTGATTTATGTTAGTGTGTCGTTCGCTACAGAAAACACTTGTTCCCTATTTTCTACCTGTATTAACATGGATGGCTGCTATCACTCTCACTTCTTAACAATGGATACAGCTTACTAATGATAACTTACCAACAGGTTATATATAGTAATCATTAAAGTGGCCAACTATTTGGGATCACACAACTGTATGGTGTGTCTTTCTGTTTGGTTCCTCCATACTTCGTGCTTAGTTCATTTATCTGACTCAGTGTGATATGCCGGTGCTTGGGATTCCGGTGGCCAGAAGACTGACGCTGGGGTCCCAAAGCTTGCAATGCTGACAGATGTGAGTTGGGTTTGTTCTCTCATCTCCCCTACCCCCTAACTCTAACCCTCTCTTCCCGCAGCCTAATCATAACCTCCCCCTATAGTGCTTAACCTCCCTGCGGTGGTGCCTAAACTTAAGCCCCCCCCCCCTCCCCGCAGCCTAAACCTAACCCTCCCTTCCCCGCAGGCTAACCCTTCCCGTGGGTGCCTAATCCTAACCCTCCCTCCCTGCAGCGTAACCCTCCCTCACAGCAACCTTACCCTAACCACCCCCCACCCCCCCTCCTCAGCCTAACCCTAACCTCCCCGGGGATCAGCTAAACTAAACCCCCTTGGATCTAACCCAGGCGCTATACTTACATAGGTCGGGATGCTGACTGTTGGCATTCCAGTGTTGGTGTCCTGACCATTACGGCATTGTGATGGTTGTCGGGATTCCAGCATCAGTATCCGGTACCGACAGCCAGTAAATTAACCACATCCCCATTTATCTAAGGTGGTGATAAGTGCTCCTGGTTCAGGTTTTTATTGGTTGGAACCCGTATCAAGCATGGCTAGTTTAAACAGACCAGCTGACCTCAATACCCTGATATATATCTCCATACCATAGCTATTAGTATATATTTCTCATACGTCCTAGAGGATGCTGGGGACACCAAAAGAACCATGGGGTATAGATGGGATCCGCAGGAGACATGGGCACTTGAAGACTTTGAAAAAGGGGTGTGCACTGGCTCCTCCCTCTATGCCCCTCCTCCAGACTTCAGTTTTAAAATTGTGCCCAGTGAGACTGGACGCACTACAGGGAGCTCTACTGAGTGTCTCTGAAAATACTTTTTTTGTTCTTTTATGTTCAGGGAGGCTGCTGGCAACAACCTCCCTGCTTCGTGGGACTAAGGGGAGAGAAGTATGACCCACTTCTAGCGAGTTCAAGGGCTCTGCTTCTGGCTACAGAACACCATTAGCTCCTGAGGGTTTAATCGCTGGGTACACTCAGATGCTCGCTCCCACAGCCGGCCGTCACCCCCCTTACAGATCCAGAAGTCAGAAGACAGGTGAGTAGAAGAAGAAAGAAGACTTCAGTGACGGCATTTCCCTGAGGTACACACAGCACTACTGGGTGCAGGGTCGCGGGGGGGCCCTGGGCAGCTTAAAATACCTCAACAAAAGGTCTGGCAAGGGGACATTAGTGCTAATCACTGTCCTAACCCCCACCAGTATACTCTGTATTATAAAAGAGCGGGATGGAAGCGCACCATTAACGGGGCGGAGCTTCATCCCCACAGCTCACTCGGCGCCATTTCCTCTCCACTGGCTGCAGAGACGCTGGTCCTTCCTCACACTGCTGAACAAGTATCAGGGTGCAAAACGGGGGGGCCCAGGTTATTTGGTGCAATAATATATAATCTAAAAAGCGCTACAGGTCTGGGGCATTTTAATTAACGCTGCTGACGCATTGATTTGACGCAGGGGTGTGAGCTGGCAAATTCCCTCTGTGTCTCTCTGACAGGTTTCTCTGTGGGTCTGTCCCCTATAAGCCCAGTGTGTCTGTGAGAGTGTCTATTAAAGAGGTGTTGCATATCACTGAGGACCCTGCTGTTCCGGATGAAAGGCTCTGTATGTATAAGGAAAAGAAACCTGAAATAACGTTTCCTCCCTCTCATGAACTGAATACTCCGTTTCCCACGAGGGATAGGGAAAAGTGGGAGTCACCCCCCATTGTGGACAAGGCCCTATCGCGTTTGTCTAAAAAGGTGGCTCTTCCGTCCCCTTGACACGGCAACCCTTAAAGACCCTGCAGAACGTAAGCAGGAAGCTACGTTAAAACCCATTTATACGACCACAGGGACATTACTCAGACCGGTCATTGCCTCGGCGTGGGTGAGTAGTGCTATTGAAAAGTGGGCAGATAACTTGTCATCTGACATAGATACCCTAGATAGGGATAACATCCTCTTGACGCTGGGTTATATCAAGGACATGGCAGTTTACCTAAAGGAAGCTGCAAGGGATATTGGCCTTTTGGGCTCAAAGGCCAATGCCATGGCTGTCTCAGCTAGACGAGCGTTGTGGATTCACCAATGGAATGCTGATGCTGATTCCAAGAAAAGTATGAAGTCTCTACCATATAAAGGTAAGGCCTTATTTGGGGACGGCCTTGATGATTTGGTATCTACAGCTACCGCGGGTAAGTCATCCTTTTTGCCTTATGTTCCTCCACAACAAAAGAAAACGCACCACTATCAGATGCAGTCCTTTCAGCCCAATAAATACAGAAAGGGCCGAGGTTCTTCCTTCCTTGATACTAGAGGAAGGGGAAGAGGTAAACGGTTGCCAGCCTTGTCAGGCTCCCAGGAGCAGAAGTCCTCCCAGGTTTCTGCCAATTCCACTGCATGACGTTGGGCTCCTATGCGGGAGTCCGCATCGGTGGGGGTGCGTCTCAAACTCTTCAGTCAGTTCTGGGTTCGTTCGGACCTGAACCCATGGGTTTTACAAATAATATCCCAAGGGTACAAACTGGAGTTTCAAGACGTCCCCCCTCACCGATTTTTCAAATCGGCCTTGCCAGTTTTTCTTCCGGACAGGGAGGTAATTTGCAACGCCATACAAAAGTTGTGTCAAAATCAGGTTGTCGTTAGGGTTCCCCGGTCACAACAGTTCTTCAACAACACGGTTGGCTCCTGAACTTGCCAAAATCATAGTTGATTCCGACAACGAGGTTGTCATTTTTAGGGATGATACTGGACACAGAACTACAGAGAATTTTTCTTCCAGTGGAAAAGGCTCAGGAACTTCAGAACCTGGTCAAACAAATTCTGAAACCACCAAGAGTGCCAATCCATCAGTGCACTCGGTTGCTGGGGAAGATGGTGGCGACCTACGAGGCCATTCAGTTTGGCAGATTCCATGCCAGAGTATTTCAGTGGGACATGTTGGACAAGTGGTCCGGATCCCACCTGCACATGCACCGGAAGATAGTCCTGTCTTCAAAGACCAGAATATCGCTCCTGTGGTGGCTGCACAGCTCTCACCTCCTGGAGGGACGCAGGTTCGGAATCCAGGACTGGATCCTAATGACCACGGATGCAAGTCTCCGAGGATGGGGTGCAGTCACGCAAGGGGTAAACTTTCAAGGAAGATGGTCAAGCCAGGAAACTTGTCTCCACATAAACGTTCTGGAGTTAAGGACCAATTACAACGGCCTTGTGCAGGCGGAACATCTTCTTCGCAATCTGCCCGTGCTGATCCAAACGGACAATGTGACAGCAGTAGCGTACATAAACCGCCAAGGCGGAACAAAAAGCAGAGCGGCAATGGCATAAGTCACAAAGGTTCTCCGCTGGGCAGAGAAACATACAAGAGCGCTGTCAGTGATCTTCATTCCAGGAGTGGACAACTGGGAAGCAGACTTCCTCAGCCGACACGATCTCCATCCAGGAGAATGGAGCCTCCATCAAGAGGTATTCACAGAAGTCACAAGTCGTTGGGGAATTCCTCACATAGACATGATGGCGTCGCGCCTTAACAAAAAGCTTCAGAGATATTGTTCCAGGTCCAGGGACCCCCAAACAATAGCAGTGGATGCACTGGTGACACCATGGGTGTTCCCGTTCGTGTATGTGTTCCCTCCACTTCCTCTCATTCCAAAAGTTCTAAAGATCATAAGAAAAACAAAGGTTCAAGCAATCCTCATTGTCCCAGACTGGCCAAGGAGGACTTCGTATCCAGATCTTCAGGAATTACTCATAGGAGATCCCTGGCCTCTTCATCTGCGCGAGGACCTGTTACAGCAGGGGCCGTGCGTATATCAAGACTTACCGCGGCTACGTTTGACGGCATGGCGGTTGAACGCCAGATCTTAGCACGGAAGGGTATTCCCAGTGAAGTCATTCCCACACTTATTCAGGCCAGAAAGGGAGTAACGTCTAAACATTACCACCACATTTGGAGGAAGTATGTATCTTGGTGTGAATCCAAGAAGGCTCCTGCGGAAGAGTTTTAGCTAGGATGTTTTCTCCATTTTCTACAAGCAGGTGTGGAGGCGGGCCTAAAGTTGGGCTCAATTAAGGTTCAAATTTCAGCCTTCTTTCTTTCAAAGGCAATTGGCCTCCCTTCCAGAAGGTCAAGCTTTCGTGAAGGGTGTGTTGCACATCCAACCTCCATTTGTGCCCCCTGTGGCACCATGGGATCTTAACGTGGTGTTGCAGTCCCTTCAATCGCATTGGTTTGAGCCTTTACAGACGGTGGAGTTGAAGTTTCTCACTTGGAAAGTGGTCTTCCTGTTGGCTTTGGCGTTCGCAAGGCGCGTATCTGAGTTAGCGGCCTTGTCTCAATAGAGCCCTTATTTAATCTTTCATGAAGATAGAGCAGAGTTGAGGACCCGGCAGCAATTTCTGCCGAAGGTGGTTTCATCTTTCCACATGAACCAACCTATTGTGGTCCCAGTGGCTACTGATGCTTTCGTCGAGTCAAAATCTTTGGATGAGTCAGAGCTCTGAAAATCTATGTTGCCAGAACGGCTCGGGTTAGGAAAACCGAGGCTCTGTTTGTCCTGTATGCTCCCAACAAGATTGGGTGTCCTGCTTCCAAACAGACCATTGCACGCTGGATCTGTAACACGATTCAGCATGCTCATTCCACGGCCGGATTACCATTACCGGAATCGGTGAAGGCCCATTCTACTAGGAAGGTGGGCTTTTCTTGGGCGGCTGCCCGAGGGGTCTTGGCATTGCAACTTTGCTGAGCTGCTACTTGGTCGGGTTCGAACACTTTTGCGAAGTTTTACAAGTTTGATACCCTGGCTGATGACAACCTAAAGTTTGGTCGATCGGTGCTGCAGAGTCATCTGCACTCTCCCGCCCGTTCTAGAGTTTTGGTATAACCCCATGGTACTTTTGGTGTCCCCAGCATCCTCTAAGACGTATGAGAAAATAGGATTTTAATACCTACCGGTAAGTCCTTTTCTCTTAGTCCGTAGAGGATGCTGGGCGCCCGTCCCAGTGCGTACTGTTTCAGCAGTTATTAATTCTGGTTACACGCATGTTGTGTTATGTTTATAGTCAGCCTGTTGCTGACATTGGTTCATGCCGTTGACTTGGGTTCTGTTGAATGCCACATTGTGCGGCGTGTTTGTGGTGTGTGCTGGTATGAATATCACCTTATTTAACAATAAATCCTTTCCTCGAAATTTGTCTGTCTCCGTGGGCACAGTTCCTATAACTGGAGTCTGGAGGAGGGGCATAGAGGGAGGAGCCAGTGCACACCCCTTTTTCAAAGTCTTAAAGTGCCCATGTCTCCACTCTCCTGCGGATCCCGTCTATACCCCGTGGTTCTTTTGGTGTCCCCAGCATCCTCTACGGACTAAGAGAAAAGGATTTACCGGTAGGTATTAAAATCCTATTTTTTTTCTTTTTATTTGTTCCTATATAAATAAACTTGAAAAATAAGTTTTGGTTTCATTGATCAACCCATCCTACTCTCATTTGTTTGAACCAATGAAATGGGCATGTACCGGATACATGGGAAGCCATTGGTTCTTCCAGGTGGTGCAGGGGTTGATATGTACAATATTATTAAAAAGACCCATTAACCTGTCTTCCATAAAGAGCATTTAGGGCTCCATCCAATTAAATTGCCTCAGCACGCAAGGGGGTAAGTTGCCGTTGAGATGGTGTATTAACAGCGCCAGTGGCATCAGAACTCGCCCCCCTTATTGCCCCAAATCAGAACTTGACCACCTTATTGCCCCCTCATTGCCCCAAAGAGCTGTGTCCAGAAATCCATGAATCTAGGACAAGATAGGGCTCTAGGATTTTTGTACACAGCTCTTTGGGGCAATGAACAAAAATCTGTGAATCTGGTGGTTCTGCGCATAGCTGCACTTACTCGCACTAGCAAATAAATCTAATTGGATTGTCCCTTTATATGAACATTTTTTTTTATTCAGGTCTGAGTGGTGGTCATAACCATTAAAGAACATTATTTTCTGGTTTTTAAGTGCCTTAAAAATGGTCATACTAAATATTACTTAATTATGTTACCAAGAACAGGAAAAGTCTGGCTCTTTTTCAGGCAAAGTGGTATATCTACAGTAGAATTGGTGCAAATGGGCCCCTGGGTCCCGGGTGAGGTTTATGCCGCACACAATTTGCCCATTTCAGTTACTGACCTCCTGTTTATCCTGTGCTGTTATCCAGTTGATACCTTTATAAATATGACACCGATGCAATATTTCTGAAATAATCATCAGAAATATGCTGCTATGGTTCTGATGATAATGGCGGATTATTGTGCAGGTACTCGGGTACAGTGCTATGGTCTTTATGACGCACTGTGTATGTGCCACAGCTATTTACTGTTTCAGTGGAATGGCTGCCCTCCGACATCTGCAGTCGGGCCCCTTCAGTCTTAAAACGCCTCTGCTTAGGCATGAGAGGTCTAGAAATTATAGCTATACACAATATAGCTTTTCTTCCATATCTGGACAAGTCTTCAGATACTTATTTTATTCATTTCTGAAGAAAAAAAAAACACTGGCTGCTACACATAGTGCTAATTACAGTTCGAGCCAATATATTTTTATTACCTGTACTATAGTGGTTTCTTCATGGCACAGACATCAACTTTCCCTGTCACTGTCACAGTCATGAGGGCGGTCAATAAACACAACTGGATTCATTCTGGTTTATTGTAAGTGTCATAGTGCTAACTTGTGGCAGCTGTAGGTAATACAGACATAGTGAAAACAAATGCACATTAGTCTTCAAACTATTAGCAAATTAATCAGGTTTTTCCCACATATTCAATAATAAATGTTAAATAAGGAAAATATTTTGAAACCTGATATGCGTCAAACCAATTTGCTCTCTTTACAAAATTACTTTCACTTACCCCTACCTGTCTTTACTTTTAGTGCTGTAATATGAGCAAGGGTTACGCTATTCCTTTATATCAGGGGTTCTCAAATCAAAACTTGAGGACTGGTGTTGAGAACAGCTACTTTATATGACTCCCCCATACAGGAAAATGCTATAATATTTGGACTTTCTGGCTGCCCCATATGGGAGTGGGCAGGCAGGTCTGTACAGCAGGGGGCCTGGCCTAATCATCTGTGAGCGGTGCGGGGGCATATATGCGCGATTGCATCATTGTGGCCCTACCCTCCATTATTTAATGGCCATATTACCAGCATTGAAAAGCAGGGTACGGGGCTTTGATGACGCAGTTCAGCACAAATTGCGCAATCGGCCTCCCCTACTTTAAAGGACAGCTACGGGGAGGCTGTGGGGGATGTGGGAGTCTGAGGGGAGTGATACCAGCTCCAGGAGACCTACCCACCCTTCCGGGGTGTCCGGGAGTGTCACCAGATTTTCGGGAGCCTCCTGGCAGAACTGGGAGAGTAGTCAAGTATGATTATATTTAATGACCTGGGTAGGATTGCCATTCTATCCCTTTAAACCAGGACAATTATGAACTACACAGTCTCTGTGTCGGATTAAAACGGAGGGTGAAATACTGAGTTGAAGTCAGCCAGCCACAGATGCTCTGTAATTTATTAGTGTCCCTGTGTAAAGGCATAGCATGGTAAGCCTAGGTTAAGGGGGCATCAAATGTCTGTATTCCTGCAAAGGCCAACATTTCAAGTTACAGCTCTGTATAAAATGTTTGTGTGTATGTGTATATATATATATATATATATATATATATATATATATATATATACACACATATAATTTACTGCTTTAGATCTCTTGTATTGTTTAGTACACACAATCATTCATCAAGAGGAGATGAAAACTATATGAATGTATAATAGACCAGGATTATTTTTAAGCAAGTCTTTTATTGTCATATTGTCTTTGAAGGTTTGGCTGGGACTTCTGAAACCTATAACCAAGCAGGTGAAAAGTAAGTTCAATAAATGTTTTATAATCCTTGCTTACTGTTAAAAGGTAATATTTAACCTACATAGATGCTGTCAACTACATAGCAACCTGTAGAGGTACAGGTTGAGTATCCCATTCAAAATCTCACATTTTTGGTTCCCCAGCTGAGATGACTATATATATATACATATATATGTGTGTGTGTGTGTGTGTGTGTGTGTGTGTATGTGTGTGTGTATATATATATATATATATATATATATATATATGTCAGTATCTCAGTAGAGGTCCCAAAAATGCGGGATTTTGATTTTAATAATTAATATAATAGTGCCATCATATTTTGCAAATTGGCATTTCATGCAGTATAAGTTTTTATTTTATTTTTAAGATCCTAAGGAAACAGTTTTCAAATTTATGGTGAAATTCTTCCTAGTGGACCCAGGACAGTTGCGTGGAGAGCTGACAAGGTAATAAATGCCATGTATGGTGACTGATGGAACTTATGGATATTAGTAACAGCAACCCACACCTAGCTGCATATAAGTTGCATCTTATACAAACTGAGTTCATGGCAGATATTATGTTCATTGTATCATTAGAATCAATCACTGAATAAAGAAGTGGCACTTGGGTGGTCCATACAATTAAGTGTGCTTGCAAGTATATAGATCTCTATGGACTACAAAACGACATAATTACTTTGTTTACCATGTTGCCACAGGGGATCATATGTGCAGTCTCCACGCGTGCCATATAGATAATATCTGAAGTACTGATGTCCGTTGCATTTTAGTTAGAGCCGCAGTCAGGGTTGAACTGGCTTACAGGGGCACAGGGGAAACCCCCGGTGGGCCCCACTACCTGATTGGCCCACCCCTTCCTTTAAGGAACATTGTACAGTCTAAAACTTGATCATTGTGCACAGTCTGGAACCAAAGTCCTGTGCAGTATAATGTTACATTATACTGCACAGGACTATGGTGTATTTCAAGACTCTGTGGAGGCTGGTCACACCCAGGGCCGGTTCTCGGTCTTTTTGCTCCCCGGGCGGGTAGTATGGGCGTGGCTTCACACAGGGGGCGTGGTCAGTCACGCCCCCTGTACAGTAGCAGCGCCGCTGAAATGCTGTGCGGTGTGCGATGACGTCATCGCGCACCGCACAGTAAAGGTCCTCTCCACGAAGGGAAACTAGACGCTACGCGTCTAGTTCCCTGACGCCCTTCACAGCGGGACGCAGTGGCAGCGGGACACAGCGGGGGGCACAGCACTGCAGTAGTGTATCTTGTCATGGTGCGACGCCCTCCGGATGGTGCCGGCGCCCTCCGGAAGGCGGCACCCCGGGCAAAAGTCCTGCTTGCCCGTGGCAAGATCCGCTACTGGTCACACCCCTAAGTATGGGTCCCGTCAGTACATTCCCCGGTGGGCCCTTCTTGCCCCAATCCGATACTGGCCGCAGTAAACGTGTTAGTTTCTGAAATACTGTATACAGCTATATTGTACAAATGCAGATTTTTGCAGTGAAATGTATGCATAATTACACATCTCAGACTTTGTCAGTGGGATGAACAATCCCAGGGATAGAGTGATCCAAGAAGAAATACTTTGTCCTAGAGTCTTGTACAATGTTAATAAGTGTATCTATCTATCTATCTATCTATCTATCTATCTATCTAGATATCTAGATATATAAAAAATAATTCCTCTAGCTTGTGAACAAAATACATTCAAGCCATATTCATGTTTTCAGCATATGTTCTTATTATATGTTTACATCTCTTGCTAACCATCCAGATACCTCTTTGCTCTTCAAGTGAAAAAGGACTTGGCATCTGGAAAATTATTTTGCAATGACAACAGTGGTGCCTTAATGACTTCTTACATACTGCAGGGTAAGCAAGCTATTATACATGGGTGCAGTGGTTTCAAATTATGCACAACAGTTCTTACAGCAATAACCTGAGATCCACAGCTGCAAGCAGTCCCAGAACTTCACCATTGAAACTCAACGGTGCAAGCATGGCACTGGTAAGAGATAAAGTGAACTTGGAGTTAGTGGGGCTAACAAAAGGAATCTCAGTCAGGCCCCAATGCAACTGATTCATGGGCCCCTGTGGTAAAAGCTGGTGCAGCCCAAGAGTGAATGTTATGTGCAAATCAAGCTTTTTATTTTAGGGCAGTACGGATGGTGTAATGGTTACCATTACTGCCTCACAGCACTGAGGTCATGGGTTCGATTCCCACCATGGCCCTAACTGTGTGGAGTTTGTATATTCTCCCCATAATTTGCGTGGATTTCCTCTGGGTACTCTGGTTTCCTCCCACAATCCCAAAAATATACTGGTAGTTTAATTGAGTCTCAACAAAATTAACCCTAGCGTGTGTGTGTGTGTGTACATGTGGTAGGGAATAAAGATTGTAAGCTCCACTGGGGCAGGGACTCTGTCTCTGTAAAGCGCTGCGGAATATGTGTGAGCTATATAAATAAATAACTGGTAATAATAAATACTAATAAATAAACCCCAAGGCTGTGCACAGAGACTATTAGGATGTGACCATTCCACGTGGAACAATGGGAATCTGTTGTCTATGTGGGACATTCTCCCACTCAGAATCTGACTTACTTTGGGACATAGATCAGTGGTCCCTTCCAACCCCACCTTAGTTGCTGGACCCCAAAATAAGGCCCATCCAGGAAACTTTATTATCTGTCTCCTAATCTTGGCAACCTTAGAGATGAGGGGAATGTTATACAATGTAATACATTTGGGAAGATGTTCATTCTTTTTAATGCTAGGAGTATGGGGCAATATCTTGTATTTAAATAGTCGGAGAAAATGATTTGCTATGTGGATGGAAACTAAGTTGGTGCCCATTCTTACAAGGGGTTTATCCCAATGACTGTGCACCATTTAGGGCCAATGATAGCCCTGAACTGGCAGTATATGAATTCGTAAGTTTAAGACCTGTGTGTAGTACGAGTATGCAGCAGTCTCTCGAAGAATAAGTAAATCAAATCTTCCTTTTGTCAATTAATAAAGCGGAGTTGGGAGATTTTGAGGAGGAGACAGCCAGGAAACACCTGGAACAGAACCAATACTTGCCAAACCAAGAATATTTGGACAACAAGATCCTCAAATACTACCAGCGGCATGTGTAAGTAACCTTATTGAAAGGATTTGTCAAATACATTACTCTACTAAATAAAAACAAAATAAAAAACAGATTTGCATGGATTATATGGCACATGAGGTCAAATATAATCTTTTTAAACTTTTTATTTTCAATATGACGTCATTATACAAACTTTGTAGTGAAGGAGTGGTCATATATAATCATAAGCTGGGTACACAGTGGAGCGATGTTGGGACGATTTGCCGTTTCGTAATGACAAATCGCCTACATTGCTCAGTGTATACAGGTGATTGCGTGCTCCCGCGGTTGCTAGGTTTGATGTGCGGCACATCAAATCCAGAGATATTGCTAACGACCATGTTTATGCTTATGAAGAATGGAACATGATTGTTCCGTCTCTTATAAAACTCGTTTAAATGTGTACACAGAATCTGGGCTCAAGGGCATTCGTTCCGATGTTGGAATGAATCGCCGTCGCTCCAGTGCGTACTCCGCTTTAATAAAATAGAATAGATTTAGGAAGACTTGGGTCAGTTTTTGGACCAGACTGAGGTCCTCAGTTACAGAGCCACATGTGTGTTTTTGTTGTTGTAATAACTGAAGAGATAAGATGAAACAGTCTCTCCTGGAGCATTTACCTCACTCCCTACACCAATGACTTACACACAGTTCCTTAATGTGACTTAGTGTCGTCTACTGCATCCAGGGTCAGACTGGAACATGTGGGGCCCACCGGGGGAATGCAGTGGTAGGGGCCCATGTTAGGGGTGTAGCCATTCTGCAGAGGAGGTGTGACCTGCCACATCATTAGTTTGACTAACCATTGGAGAGTGCAACGTCTGGGCCCCTTCATAAATATACACAATAAATTCAGCTGCTGCATGCATGGTAATGTAACAGATTAATAACACCAATGCACTGTAGAAAATACACCATAGTCCAGTATAAGGTAACATATGTATAATTCAAGTGCAAAGTCTGGAACCTGATCCTTAGAGCAGAAGGTGGGCCCCCAGGCAGTGGGGCCCACCGGTGGTTTCCCCGGTACCCCTGTGGGCCAGTCCAAGCCTAACTGCATCTGTATAAATTTGTACCCTGATGAACGTAATAATAATCATTTTAGAAACCAGGAATAACACCATAACTGGATTTCATTTCATTCTTTATTTACAGTTACATTAATTGCATTTAATGGAACTGCCCCTAATTCTGAATTCTGTTAAAACAATAGGAGAAAAATAGGAGGGAATGTCCTGTTGCAAACAGAGGTGGCCTCATGTGGCTCTTTGAGAAGTTGCCTCCTGGCTGCAGATGGTGTAGGTGCTGGCATGAGCAGATTGGTCCCCTGGCTGCTGCTGCTCCTGTAGTTTGTATCAATTGACTTCTTCTATATACTGCAGCGAGGTCATGCTGCATAACCAGTTGCAGGAATAGAGAGTACAGTGCACGCTCCCTCTTTTCTCTGCGCTGCAGAATCTGCATGCTCCAGCAGCAAAGGGGAGGAGGATGCATATGATGAGATGTAAAAGACATGTGAAGGAGGTCTGATGAACATGAGGCATGCAAAGAGGTCTTACAGGCATTTGGGAACATCTGAGGGCTTGAAAGGGTCATGTAGGTAATCTGGGGAGCAGGTTGGAGTTCTGGGTCATGCTCAGAGGTCTGATTGCATGTGATAACAGCTAATGGACATGTGAAAGGTCAGAGCGCATTTGTTTGAGTATCTGTATATTGTTGGGGGGCTCTATGGCCAGAATTTAATACAGTGTGATTTTACAGCAACTTTTAATTTGCTGCAAAGTGGGGTGAGATTCTGCAAATTTGGACATCGTTAAGCTACCAGCAATGAGCATCGGATGATAAACCCACACAGACCAGCGTGTTTTCAGCATTTAAGAAAAATTAATTTATAGATAATGAAAGAAAAAAACAACAACAACAACTGTGTTTCTACTCCCCTCACCCCAATATAAAACTAGCACTAACACTTTGGCTTTTTTGGGTATCAAGGGACAAAGAGTTCCAGGGTGTCCCCAAAATTGCTGGCACTAGGTTACCAGCAAGGGCTAGTGCCACTATGACAGGGGGAACACACAGCCTGAGGTTCCCCGGCATGGGGGTGCATTCCTAAGTATGGATCTGGCCTGCACAAAAAAATGATGAACCTCCTCTAGAAGAAACCAGCCCTCTGCTGATAGCATTAGGGCTTGTCCTATGACGCTTGGGTGGTGGATGTCTGGAATACTTGCCTACTTTATTCTTCTCCTCTACGGGAAAAGCTTAGAGAGGAGATGCAAAGTACCACTCTGGGGGCAGGGCTCATATCATTAGGCTCCGCCTTGTCACAGCAAAATGCAGTGAATCGCAGTCAGTGGGTAAATACCCACCATGCCATATTCCCAGTGATTTGTGCAGCACTGCCGTGAAACTCTGGGGAGGTACTGTAAGTGTTGAAGAAATTGGCATATGTATAATGGGTGCAGGGTGTGCACATGGGCCCCTGAGTCCAGAGGGATCCACACAAACACCCTGCACCCATTATACATATGCCACTGTATACAACCTGTATACCCAAAATGTCACACAGTTACAGGGTCAAAAGCATCATTGCTTGGAAAGTGATAAAATAGATCAAATAGAAAGTGAAAAAGTACCAGCCAATGAGCTCCTAACTGCCATTTTTCAAACACAGCCTGTGACATGGCAGTTAGGAGCTGATTGGCTGGTACTTTTTCACTCTCCATTTTATCACTTTCCAAGCGATGCTGCATCTAGTCGTGTCAGTCTGTAAACACATGTAAACACATAACCTCCATGAAATCTAAGAGTATAGCCAGGGGCATAGCCAGAACTTTGTGGACCCCATAGCAAAATTTTGAAGCCCCCCCCCCCCCCTGTCCCAATGCTTCTTGAGAGACACTTCTATGCAGCAGTTATTAATTTGATTCGACGGGTGATCAGGCCTCAGGAGGGGATTCAACTGCAGATATTTGGTCTCGCTTAAGTAAGCAGGAGGCCAAACAATCTCAAATCGTGCAGTTCATGCAGATTATGTCCGAACGTCTCGATTCTCTCTGTGTTGCCATGAAGGCCCCTCAAGTATCTACAGCTGCTCCCACATTAGCACCTCCGGTCCCGCTTCCTCCTGTACCAGTACCACTTCCACGGTTGCATTTGTCATCTCCCAGTAAATTCGATGGGAATCCAAAACAATGCCGCGGGTTTCTTCACCAGTGCGAAATCCAGTTCGAACTACAGTCGGCCAACTTCCCATCAGCACGAACCAAAGTAGCCTATATAATTTCTTTACTTACCGGGCAAGCGTTGGAATGGGCTTCACCTTTGTGGGAGAGGATGGATCCCATCTTATCTAACTATCCAGAATTCGTGGCCACCTTTCGAAGAATCTTCGACTAACCGGGCAGAACTTTTGCCGCCTCATTGGAGATCCTGCGCCTGCATCAGGGCACGCATACGGTCAGTCAGTACGTGATCCAGTTTCGCACTCTTTCCTCAGAACTGAACTGGAACGAGGAGGCTCTCATTGCAGCTTTCTGGAGCGGTCTCTCCGAAAAGACCAAAGATGACCTCGCAACTCAGGACGTACCTGATAAGTTGGATAAACTAATTTCTTTATGCAATAAGTTAGACCTGAGGTTCAGAGAACGCTGTATGGAGAGGTTGCGGTCAGATCGCCCTAAGCCTAGAGTTGTTCTTCCACCAACGCCATCATCACCTACTGCGGAGGAACCCATGCAGATTAATCGCTCCCGCCTCTCCAATGAAGAACGTCCGAGACTGCGACAAGGGAACCTCTGCTTGTATTGTGGTGCATCTGATCACTTTGTTAAAACTTGCAATCTACGTCCGGGAAACGCCCGCTCCTAGTTTGTGCTGGAGAGGTCAAGCTAGGTGAATTCTTGGAATTACATACCAAGAAAGAGTCTGTCTTGTTAACCCAATTGGAGATCCCTTCTTCTTCTCTTCTCATCCCTGCACTACTCGACTCCGGAGCCGCCGAAAGCTTCATTACGTCAGCTCTGGTCAAACGATCTGAAATACAAACGGTTCCTTTGGATCGTACCATTTCTATTACCGCGGTGGATGGAAGTTATATCCCTGAGGGTATTATATCCTTTCGTACTATTCCTCTCAAGATGAAGGTCGGAGTTCTCCATTCAGAAAAAATCTTTCCTTGTAATTCCTAAAGCCTTTCATGAACTAATCCTAGGGTTTCCATGGTTAATCAGACACAATCCCCACATAGATTGGCAAACTATGGATGTTCTCTCTTGGGGACAAGACTGCTTTCAGAACTGTTCACCTGCAGTTAGACCTCTCTGTTCTTCCAGCCCTTCCAGCCTTCCTGTGGAGTACCAAGCTTTTCAAGATGTTTTCAGTAAGCATGGGGCAGACACCTTGCCTCCGCATCGTACTTGGGATTGTCCCATTGAGCTAGTACCCGGTAAGACTCCTCCCGAGGTCGAATTTACCCTCTCTCACTTCCCAAGACACAGGCCATGTCAGAGTATATCTGGGAGAACTTGGAGAAAGGGTTCATCAGGTCTTCTACATCTCCGGCCGGAGCGGTTTTTTTCTTCGTCAAAAAGAAGGGTGGGGGTTGCGGCCCTGTATTGACTATAGAGGTCTCAATGACATAATAGTTAAGAACAGATATCCGTTACATCTGATTCCAGAACTGTTCGACCGTGTTAAAGGAGCTACTGTATTTACTAAGCTGGACTTACGGGGGGCCTACAATCTTATACGTATTCGCCCAGGGGCGAATGGAAGACGGCATTTAATACCCGCGATGGCCATTACGAATACCTGGTAATGCCTTTTGGCCTATGTAACGCCCCAGCCGTCTTTCAAGAGTTCGTTAACGAAATCTTCAGAGATCTCCTCTGACTGCTTGGTAGTGTATCTGGATGACATCCTCATTTTTTCTAGGGATCTGAAGAACCATCGGGAACAAGTAAAATAAGTGCTAACTCGTTTACGATGGAGTCAGTTATTCTGTAAGTTAGAGAAGTGCACCTTTGAAGTACCCATGATTCCATTCCTCTGTTACATTCTTTCAAGGCAGAGGTTACAGATGGACCCCGCTAAAGTCCAGGTGATTCAGGATTTGGCGCTTCCAGCTACCCTTAAACGAATTCAACGTTTCCTGGGGTTCGCTAACTTCTACCGAAGATTCATTCAAAATTATTCTTCTGTCATAGCTCCTATAACCGCATTAACTAGGAAGGGAGCCAACCCTGCCAAGTGGTCTCCGGAGGCTTTGGAAGCTTTTTCGTCTTTAAAGGAGGCCTTCATGACAACCCGATTTCAGCCGTCTATACTTGGTGGAGGTTGATGCCTCTACTGTAGGAGTAGGAGCAGTATTATCCCAGCTCTTCGAGGACAAGAAGGTCCATCCTTGTGCATTCTTCTCGCAAAGATTCTCCCCCGCTGAACAGAATTACGCTATTGGGGAACAGGAATTACTGGCAATTAAGTTGGCGTTGAGGAGTGCAGGTATTTGTTGGAGGGAGCTCAGCATCCAATTTCGGTGACCACGGATCACAAGTACCTCCTGTATCTACAGTCAGCCCGATGTCTGAACCCACACCAAGCAAGATGGGCACTCTTCTTTACCCGTTTTAATTTTAAACTCAGTTACCGACCAGGTTCCCTCAACAAAAAGGCAGATGCATTATCTCGATCCCTAAGTTCAGTAGAACCCTCTGACCATTCAAAAGAGCAATTTATCCTGGAATACACCTTTTTTTCTAATACCTCTTAACTTCCTCCTCCAGGGAAGATCTTCGTTGCACCAAATCTTTGCAAAAAACTTCTTACACGGGCTCACTCCTCCTCCTTCATGGGCCATGCAGGCGGTCATAAATCACTTAAATTCATTCAGCGCTCCTACTGGTGGCCTCATCTCAGGACTGATGTTCAGGAATTTGTAGCTGCCTGTCCAAAATGTGCCCAGCATAAAGGTCCACCAGCCGGGTTACTCCATCCTTTGCCGGTACCACTAAGACCATGGACGCATATTTCTATGGACTTTATTACAGATTTACCTACGTCTGGTGGGCGGAACACCGTATGGGTCATAGTTGACCGACTCTCTAAAATGGCACACTTTGTTCCTCTGGCTAATCTTCCATCTGCATCCCAGTTGGCAAAATTGTTTATAGCAGATATCTTTCGACTCTACCACAGGAAATCGTGTCTGATAGAGGTCCTCAATTTGTGGCCAAGTTTTGGAGATCCCTATGTTCTGCTCTTGACGTGAAATTAAACTTCTCCTCAGGTTATCATCCCCAAATGGATGGTCAAACAGAGAGAGTGAACCAGGATCTGGAGACTTTTCTGTGTTTATTCATGAACTCCTCACAGGACGACTGGCTGGACTTCCTCCCTTCCGCAGAATTTGCCCATAACAATCTTTATCACTCTGCAACAAAATCTTCTCCATTCTTCATTAATTATGGTTACCATCCAAGAGTTCCTGACTTCCAACTTCTGCCTACGCTCGAGGTTCCTGCCGCAGAGTCACCACTTCGACAATTTACTGAAGCCTGGAAACAAATTCACAAGACTTTGCTCAAGACATCCAAGAGATATAAGACCTATGCAGATCTGAAACGAAAAGCTGTACCAAGCCTTAAGGTAGGAGATCGGGTTTGGGTTTCCACACGTAACCTAAGATTAAAGGTTCCTACAAGAAAGTTTGCTCCCAGATTTATTGGGCCTTACCCAATCGAAAAAGTGTTGAATCCTGTGGCTTACAAAGTGAAATTACCTCCGCAGCTAAGAATTCCTAATGCATTTCATATTTCTCTCTTAAAACCATTGGTACTTAATCGGTTCAGAGCCGCTCTGCCTAAATCATCCAAGATCCAATCAGCACATGGAGACGAATTTGAGATTCACAAGATCCTCGATTCTCGCAGACGTTATGGTCGCATCCAGTACCTTGTTGATTGGAAGGGGTATGCGCCAGAGGAGAGATCTTGGGTAGATGCAGAGGATGTCCATGCTCCAAGACTATTTCGGACATTTCATGCCAAGTTTCCAACTAAACCACATAGGTATCCAGAGTCCACCCGCAAAGGTGGGGGGGGGGGTACTGTCAGCGTTTGGAGTCTTACCGGTATGCTGGGGCCGCGGGGCTGGCTTCCTTGGCGATGTGCGGGCAGCGGCGGAGGTGGGCTGCTGCGCCAGATCTGTGGGCAGCAGTAGCGGTGGTGAGGGGGTCCGCTCGTGGCGGCAGGATGCCGCTGCAGCGGGTCGCTCTTGCTGAGCCGTTGCTAGGAGACCAGGGGCAGTGAGCAATGTGGCTTTGCAAAAAGGTCTACATTACTGGGTGCCCCCATGTTGGAGACCAAGTTTTAAGCATAGTGCCTGTTTCCTGTTTCTTCCAGTTAATCCAGGGGAAGCTCTCCCTATAAAAGGGGGCTGGTTTAGGACAGGGACGCCAATGCTTCAAGTTACAACTCTGTTGTAGGTGCTTTAGCCTGTGCTCCCAGGATTCCTGCTGTATTCTGGTTCCTCCTGATCCTGCTTGGTCGATTCTCTGTTGCTGCTGCAGCCCTGCCGTTTCTAGCCTGCTACTGCTGGTGGAAGCGCTCCTGGAAAACCCGGTCCAGTAAGACTCTTTGGGCACAGTCGGCCCCGGTCTTTTGCCTCGTCTTTCTTTTTTTTTTGCAAATTAAGTTTTTATTATCAATAAAAAGATAATATTATACATCACGATGGTTTTGCAATCGGTACATATATTCATAGAACAGTAGCTAATAATTTAGTTGTTAACCAGGAATACAATAAACAAACAGTGTAGAGCATCGTTCATCTACATTAACTTTAGCTAGAGTCATTAATATGTATCACCTTCAAATATTAATAACAAGAACAATAAATCTATCCTGAAGAATAGAGGATAGGGGAGGAAGGAAAGAGAGAGAGAAATAGAGAGAGTAAGGCAACCGATAGGGGGGGGGGGGGGTCGCATTCTCCGTAGCAGGCTTACTATGTAGCCGATGTGGGGTGAAACATAATGGTTTTGTATTCCGACGTGTCCTTGAACTCCAGCCATTCGAACCAGACGGCCGTAAACCGGGACGCAGATCGGTCGGACAGGGCTGTCAGGTCTTCCATTGCCATGTAGTGGTCAATTCTTTGAAACCATTTGGCAATGGGTGGTTGTACCTGGGATCTCCAGAAGCATGGGATGGTTGCTCTGGCTGCATTCATTAAGTGTCTCAGTAGTGAGTTTTTGAACTGGGATAAAGGTAGGTCTGTCAAATTAAGTAACCAGAACTCAGGTGTCTCAGGTATTGGGAGTCCCGTGATGTTCCTCGTGATGGAACAAACCTGTTTCCAGAAGGGGGCCAGTCCCGGGCACCGCCACCATATGTGGCAAGGGGTGCCTCGTGAGCTATTGCACCTCCAACAAACATCTGGAACGCTTGGGAACATGTGATGTACTCGGTCTGGGCATCTGTACCATCTCGATACCACTTTATATTGAGTCTCAAGTACTTGAAGTGAGGAGGAGCTAGCAAACGTGTATTGGAAAATCCGCGACCATTGGTCAGAAGTCAGTTCTCTACCTAGGTCTTCATGCCATGCTGTTACAAATGTCGGGGGCTTAACTGAAGTACTTGTTAGGCATTGTCTATATAGAAGAGATATAAGATGTCGCGGCGAATTCTCAGAGAGGCACAATGATTCAAAATTCGTCGGCCTCCACCCCACGGTTCGAGTCGGAATTGTAGTAATATAGTGCCTTATTTGTAAGTAAGCCCAAAAAGAATTGGGCGGTAGATTAAAGGAGCGTTGTAATTCTGCAAGGGGGTGGAGTCCCGTCGAACCGATCAAGTGGCCTAGTCGTGATATACCAGCCTCAACCCACACCGAGGACTGAGATAGTGGGAGTGGGTTCGCGGGCATGTCTGGGTTGTTTAGTACCGGTGTCGGTAAGGAGGGGCTCGGACTGAAGGAGTCCAGGTGTCTAAATTTCCTCCACACTTTTAAGGTTGGGTCTAGAGTGGGGTGTTTTGTGCGCGGTATTTTTTTGAGCCAGGGGAGAGCAGCTATGTGTATATCTGTGGCCGCCTCCGCTATTGATGGCCATTGCATCGTCTGGGGGGACCTGGAGATATCAATAACTCTGGATAGGTGGATAGCATTATAATAGCTAAGAAAGTGTGGCAGTTGTAAACCACCTTCTCTGCGGGTACGGGTCATTGTGTACTGTGAAAGTCTATGTCCTCGCTTTCCCCATATAAAACGGCCGACAGAAGATTGTAAGTTCGTAAAGAAGGAAGTCGGAATTGTTACGGGTAATGTTTGCAGTAGATATAATACTTTCGGGAGGATCGTCATCTTTATCGTGTTAATCCTGCCCAGCCACGTAAATTGGAGTGTAGACCACCTATTAAAATCCGCTGTAATTCTGTGTAATAGTGGAAGGAAATTTGCCCGATATAGATCGGTGAGGTCTTTGGTCAAAAGGACTCCCAAGTATTTTAGCTGAGTGGGATGCCACTGAAACGGGAACGTGTCTCGTATGCTTTCTATCACTCGCTCTGGGGTTGAAATGTTCAGGGCCACTGATTTAGTGTAGTTTATTTTGAAATTGGAGAGCTGGTTAAATCTATTGAATTCTAGCATAAGCGCTGGGAGGGATGTTACCGGATCTGTCAGGGTGGCCAGTAAATCATCCGCATATAATGCCAGTTTGTGTTCCTGTTTACCTGCCCTTATGCCGTGGATATTTGGGTTATCTCGAATTGCTCTCGCCAGTGCTTCCATGCAAAGAACAAATATGAGCGGGGATAGTGGGCAACCCTGTCTCGTTCCGTTTCCTATCAGGAAGGGTGCGGACATGACACCGTTCACACGGACCCTAGCCGACGGCCTGGTATATAGGGTCAGTATCCGACTGAGACAGGCTGGACCCAGACCCATGTGCCCAAGAAGACCCTCCATGAATTGCCAGTCTATCCTGTCAAAGGCCTTCTCCGCGTCTGTGGACAAGAGGACCATATGGGAAGGACTTCTCTGTGCCAAATGTATGAGATCAATAACTTTGGAGGTATTGTCTTTGGCCTCTCGTCCCAATATAAATCCCACCTGGTCCCCATGCACCACCCCCGGGAGAAGGCGGCCTAAACGGCATGAGAGCAGTTTGGCAAAAAGTTTGATGTCACAGTTGAGGAGAGAGATGGGTCTGTAACTTGAGCACTGGGTGGGGTCTTTACCCTCCTTCGGGATTACTGCTATGTGGGCTTCTAGTGTCTGCGGAGAAAAACCTCTCTCAGCAGAGACCGCGTTACATGCCTTCAATAAAAGGGGCAATAGAGGTATTTTAAAGGCTTTATAGTATCCGACTGGGAAGCCATCCGGGCCCGGGCTCTTCCCAGACGGTGTTGCCGCCAGCGCCGTCTCTAGTTCTTCCAGTGTAAAGGGTCGTTCCAGATTGTCTAAGTCTGAGTCCGGCAGTCTTGGGAAGTCAATTTCTGTCAGGTATTTCTGTATCGACACTCTCAGATCTGCAGCGGTTTGTGGGGTTTGATTCTTTCTGAGATTATAGAGGGATTCGTAGAATTTTTGGAAGGAGTGGGCAATTTGGGGCAGCGTATTTGCAGCACGACCCCCGGGCTCCTGAATAGAGCGAACATAAGACTGCAGTCTCTGGACCCGGAGTGCTCTGGCTAACATAGCACCGGGTTTGTTGCCCCAAAGATAAAATTTATGGCGACATTTGGTCATCCCCAATTTAGTTTTGTCCCATATGAATTTATTGAGAGCTTTTCGCGCCTCTGTGAGTTCCAGGAGTACCCCCGGGTCCAGGGAGTCCTGATGCGAGGCCTCCAATGCCGCAACTTGATCAATGAGCTGCAGTCTCTGTGCCGTTCGCTCCCTTTTAAGCTGAGAGCCAAGCTGAATACACTTTCCCCGAACCACACATTTATGTGCCTCCCATATTGTTATTGCACTAACGTCTGGAGTGTCGTTCGTCTCTATATAGTCTAAGATGGCAGTAGTAAGCGTGGCCTTTAGTCTGGGGTCTTGTGTCAAATAATCATTAAATTTCCATGACCAGGGCGTGGGAGGGGCCAATGTCGTCGTGACTGAGATATAAACCGGGGCATGGTCGGACCATGTGATGTGTCCAATTGTACTTGATGGGAATAACTGTAGTGACCTATGCTCAACTAGAAAATAGTCCGGGCGCGAGTACATATTATGAGGGGGAGAAAAAAAGGTGAAATCCTTACTGGTCGGGTGTTGAGTTCTCCATAAGTCCATAAGCTGAAACTCACGAAGAAGTCGGCCTACCCGCCGGTGGTCTCGTGTCTGCTTTCTATTTAAGGAAGGTGAACAGTCCATCCCTGGGTCTTGTGACCAGTTAAAGTCCCCTCCTATAATCAATCTCCCCTCTTTAATAGGTTCAAGGCGTCTCAATATTTTGATGAGGAACTGTCTTTGGCATTTATTAGGGGCATATATGTTGACAAGGGTATATACTTGGCCATATATAGTGCATTTGACAACTAGGCATCTGCCCTCCTCAAGAGTAAGGTGTGAGACGTCGATAATCGGAATTTTGCGTGCCACTATAATCGCCACACCCAGAGATTTACCAGCTGAGTTATTGCTACAAAAAACCTGGGGGTAACGATAGTTTCCTAGTTTAGGGGCGGCCTGGTTTTTGAAATGGGTCTCTTGTAGAAAGGCAATGTCTATACGGTCTGTCCATAGTTCTCGCAGCAGTGTGGACCGTTTTTCAGGGATATTAAGCCCCTTCACATTGAAGGAGCACAATCTAAGGTCAGACGACATTAGTGGGGTTAAGTTCAGCATATATAATGAGCAGAAGAAGTGGCATTGACTTACCGATAACGTGGTGTCGGCATTGGGGCCACACATGGTGGACATTTCGGCCTGCTACGGAGGTCAGCGGGGGGAGCAGAAGTGTGAAAGAAGGAAGAAAGAGTAAAAAAGAAGAAAACACGTAAAGAAAAAACAATGCAATGAACATTGAATTATATAACAACATTATCACATCCTGTGAAGTGATTGTAGTACCGCCGTTAAGTCGTAGGAAGGTCATACCCACGACTTAAGAGCCAAAACAGGCAAGCGGTCTAACCCAACTGGGGCATGGTGAAGACAACAAAACCCCGGGACAGGGGTGGTATATCGTGTATTCAGGGGATAACCTGTGGTAACCAATTATCAGTCTTCCGATATCCTCAGGGGGGTTTCCCTGTTCAGTAATATGGACAGTGGGAGTGTATATCTCTTAATTGGTGCTCAACAGATGAAGTAAAAAAAATAAAAATAAAGATGTAGTTCAAAAATTAAGAGTTAAGAAAATCAAGCACATTTTTGAAGAGGCAATAGGGCGCTATGGATCCGCTTATCAGGGGTATCGAAGGAGGGGTGGGTCCAGATAGAGACAGTAATGCCAAGGCATTTTACTGCAATGTTGTTTGGTGCAGGTGTCGTGGAGAAAAATCAGTGGTGCAGTCTACATTCTCGAAAGTGAACCGTTAGCCACCGACTGCTTAGGCAGTATTATGTCCCGCTGAGCCATGGCAAACAACTTGAAGTCGTGGAGGAAGAGGTCTTGTAAACATCATGTCCCGGTATCGTTGGAAAGCTGGGGTGATCGAGTCGTCCCCCGTTTTCTGTTGTTGACCGGGGTCCAAGACATCCGCGCGGTCGGAGGCTTCGGGGGTTCCAGGCGGTAAAAGGTTTGTATCCATTCTGTTAGGGCAGGTTTAGTTACGGATAACGTGGAGCAAAAGTTATCCAGGTCTTCTGGTGAGTGTAAGGCAACCTGTCATCCCTCAAATGTAGCCTGGATGCTGACTGGAAAACCCCATCGGAATCTGATTCCTTTCTCCTTTAAGACTTCTGTCAAGGGCTTGAGAGCTCTTCGCTGCTGCAGCGTGGTCCAGGACAGATCTGGGAAAATCTGGATCACATTTCTGTCAAATTCCAGCCGATCTAATTTGCGGGCTTTATTAAGAATCTCCTCCTTGACGCTGTAATAATGAAGTCGGCATATAATGTCTCTGGGAGCCTCAGAGGAGAGACCTTTCGGGCGCAGTGCTCGATGAGCCCGGTCAAACATTATGATGTTGTCTGGCTTCGCGTCTATTATTTCGTTGAAAATCTTAGTGAGGGCGTCTGTTATCCCCGGGCCTTGGACCTCTTCCGATAGCCCTCTGACGCGCAGGTTGTTTCTCCGGCCTCTGTTGTCTAGGTCGTCTTGTCGACGCGCAAGCGACCTTAGTTCTTGAGCCTGAAGAGCAACTGTATCACATAGCTTTTGCTGGAAAGATGAAACTTCATCGACGTGGTCTTCCATGTCAGAGACTCGATGTGATATGTGGGATATATCTGCCTGCAATATGGAGATTTCGGATTTGACCGTGTCGCGTATCTTTTGCTCAAGATCCAAAAAGTCTTTTTTAGTAGGTAGATCTTTTTTGGTAGGGAGTGAGCGTAAATAGGTCAACACGTCCGCCATTGATGTTTCGGGTCCCTTGTCTATCGGTGAAGAGTCGGTACCCGCCATCTTGCCGACGTCAATAGGAGAGCTAGACACGGATGATAGGGAACGAGTATCTTCTCCCTCGGTATCTGGTAGGAGATATCGGTGCAGATTAGGCTGTAGGGATTTGTCACCAGTTTTTTTTGCTGCAGATGATTTCCCACCTCTCTTAGATTTCCCCATCAGCAGTCGTTATGCATCATATTGTGCAGTAAAACAAAAGGAAGCCACATCGCCGAATCAGGAACGCACCCTGTCTGAGTTGATTCTCCACTGTCGTGTGGGTGTCCCGGGCTATGTCATCAGCCACCTAACCCCATAGTGTGCGGGTGGTTCAGGGGGTCATGTCCGTCAGTGTGGTCTAATTTGAGGCATTTGCACTGCAGAGGTAGGTCCCAGGTCTTCCACCAAATCAGTCGACAGGAATCAGTCTGGCATCACCCCTCAGCTCCAGACACCCCCACAGGCAGTGGGGAGTGGGTGAGCTTTAGTTAATATGACAGTCCTGGAGGCAATATCAGTTTGGTGAGGTGTGGAGTTGTGAGCTATAGAACTCAGATAAGGCTGTCTATGTGAGCAGCCTGTGTGTCTGCACTATAACTTTGGATCCAAGATGGCCGCCGCAGCTGTGACAGGCTGGAGGATGTCTCCCTGTGTGTGGAGCCCGTGGACCCCTGGATAATTCCCTCTCCCTAGTCAGGTACCTGAGGGTCTTGGGGAGGTCTCCAGGCTGTTGTGGGGTCCAATGGGTGTCCGTAGGACGCGCCCCGGGTCCCGCCGCGGCCGCACGCCGTTCCGGAGCTTCCCGCCGGACCTCCTCCAAACTCGAGGCCCCGGCTTCAGTGGTCGGCGTAGGCCGCAATGCCGGATCTGCACTCTATGTGTCAGCGCTGTCCAGGGCCGCACAGCAGGGCACTCTCCTGCAGTAAATACCCCACCTGGATGTTTGTAATTCCAGGTTAGGCTGTGAATAAGGGGTTTATTTGGCTTAATCCCTGAGAGCTCCTCCACAGCACGTCTGCTCTAGGATGCAGCCAGGCCACGCCCCTTGCCTCGTCTTTCAAGCCACACTCCACAGATCTCCTTCACCAGCCACGCCTTTGTACCACCGACCAAAGACTGCAGATTATTATCTTCAGCCTCGTTTTCCAAATTACAGCCCACAGTCCTTGTCTCCAACCACGTCTTTAACCACTATCCACAGTTCCGCAGTTCATTAATCACAACCTCGTCTTTCAAGCCACAACCCGCAGTTCTTTATCCGCAATTACGTTCCTTAACCATCGTGCTCCAGCCTCAGTTCTCTACCTCAGCCCTGTACATAATAAATACTTTTTGTTGACTCTCAAACCCCACCTACGTTCTTCATTGCTCCGTGTCCCATGCGAAGGAACTATATCCAACCCTCTCATCTTGTTCATCCACAGCCTGCTACCTCCTCGGTCAAATCTCAGTTGCCGGATCCTCAAACTTTGCTAGACGTGACACCTACCAAGCAGCAAGGTTTCTGGCTCTCACATATCGGTTACTTCTTCTTTAAGAAGCTCTTCTATCCTACACTCATTACCTGTATTAATGGCACCTGTTTGAACTTGTTATCTGTATAAAAGACACCTGTCCACACCCTCAAACAGTCAGACTGCTACCTCTCCACCATGGCCAAGAACAGAGAGCTGTCTAAGGACACCAGGGAGCTGCACAAGGCTTCGATGAGCTACTCGACAATAGGCAAGCAGCTTGGTGAGAAGAGATCAACTATTGGCGCAATTATTAAAAAATTGAAGAAATACAAGATCACTGACAATCTCCCTCGACCTGGGGCTCCATGCAAGATCTCACCTCGTGGGGTATCAATGATCTTGAGAACGGTGAGGAATCAGCCCAGAACAACACTGGGGGACCTGGCCAATGACCTCAAAAGAGCTGGGACCACAGTCACAAAGGTTACCATTAGTAACACACTATGTCATCATGGATTGAAATCCTGCAGCGCCCGAAAGGTCCCGCTGCTTAAGCCAGCACATGTCCAGGCCCGTCTAAAGTTTGCCAGTGACCATCTGGATGATCCAGAGGAGGATTGGGAGAATGTAATGTGGTCAGATGAGAGCAAAATCGAACTTTTTGGTATAAACTCCACTCGCCATGTTTGGAGGGAGAAGAATGATGAATGGCATCCCAAGAACACCATACCCACTGTGAAGCATGGGGGTGGAAACATCATGCTTTGTTGATGCTTTTCTGCAAAGGGTCAGGACGACTGATCCATATTAAGGAGAGGATGAATGACGCCATGTATCATGAGATTTTGGGCAAAAACCTCCTTTCCTCAGTAAGAGCATTGAAGATGGAACATGGCTGGGTCTTCCAGCATGACAATGTCCCCAAACACACCGCCCGGGCAACTAAGGAGTGGCTCCGTAAGAAGCATTTCAAGGTCCTGGAGTGGCCTAGCCAGTCTCCAGACCTCAACCCAATAGAAAATCTGTGGAGGGAGTTGAAAGTACGTGTTGCCCGGAGACAGCCCCAAAACATGACAGATCTGGAGAAGATCTGCATGTAAGAGTGGGCCAAAATACCTGATACAGTGTGTGCAAACCTGGTCAAGAACTACAGGAAACGTTTGACCTCTGTAATCTAACCTCAACCGAGGTTATATGCCAAAGTATTGAGTTAAACTTTTTGATAGTCCAAATATTTATTTTCTGCAAAAATATACAAATAAATTGTTTAAAAATCATACAATGTGATTTCCTATGTTTTTTTTTTTCAGATTCTATCTCTCACAGTTGAAGTGTACCTATCAGAGAAATTACAGACCTCTCTCATCTTTTTAAGTGGGTCAACTTGCACAATCGGTGGCTGTCCAAATACTTTTTTGCCCCACTGTAGCTTCAGGGCTGGGTATGTAGAGGAACAAGCTGCAAGATAATTGACAGTATTGTCCCCAGTCTGGATGATATAATTAAGCAAGCTCCTATATGATCCAGTGAAGGGTTACTCAGTATAGTGCTTCCCCTTGCAGAACAGCCAGGGCCATAACCAGTGGTGGGTGAGCTCTATGCTGCTCAGAGCGCAGGGCCTAGGGGGCATTTAGCCTGTAGAGCTACCCGGAGCATCCTTTAGTCACTCCAGGCACTGCTTTTCTCCCTGGTCTTGGTGAACCCTCCCCTTTGGTGTGACATCATGATGTCACATATCATGATGTGGCCGGGTGATTTTGCAATACCACCAACATTAGTGTGTGACTGAGGAGGCATAACTGGTCTACAACAGGGCATTCTCATGTAGGCAAAATAGAGAGGGGACGTGTCAATACACCTGCTGGCTATGGTGACTTGGACATCATGGTAAATGCACCTATTTTCAGGCATATATTTTGTACGTGCTATAAGGCTTTTATAACTCTGCATATGGACAAGTATATGGATTTAATTCCAACTACGAAAATGACAGCAGACTGTGCCCACACACTAGTATGATTTTGCCCGATTTTGTGTTTCTGCCCTATAAATCGGATGAAAACTGGCACATCGCATGTGTTTTACCTATAATCCGATCTGATGAGCAGACCCGTGAGCATCAGATTGGAGCCCTAAATCGGAAGTACTGCACTTTAGATATATCATACTGGCGCCTTGGCTGGGGTCGCATACGATACATCGTATGCAAATGGACTGCATACGATGTATCATATGTGATCCTGCCGCTGGGAAGCTGCCGGGTGATGCGACTTCTCCCCTCTGAGAAGTTGCATAAGTGTATACCCAGCTTGACATTCAACCCTGCCTAAGGCCCCCTGCGGTCCAACACCTACAACAGTTATGGTCTAGGACATGGGTCTGCAACCTGCAGCCCTCCAGCTGCTGTGGTACTACACATCCCAGCATGCCATGCCACAGTTTTACTTTTAAGGCATGCTAAAACTGAGGCAGGGTATGCTGGGATGTGTAGTTCCACAGCAGCTGGAGAGCCGCAGGTTGCAGACCCATGGTCTATTAGAAAAACAATATAAAGAGAAAATGCAAAGCATGCTATTGCTCTTGGTCCAGGCCTATAGAGTCTAACCATAAATCAGGGCCTGTTTACAGAGTAATGTGCCCCTATTACAGATTTATAATTTTTTCTAATCTAATTACCGGTAGATTCATATATTAAATATGAAGCAGTCTTGCAGATACATAAATACTAGTGTCAGCCAAATATCTTTTATCAGTTCCTTTTCTCCAATGTCAATTTTCAGTTTTTTTTTTTTTTTTTTAACTAAATGTGGTACTTGTTAATTATGTGGGCTCCATTTGGTATAAAGCACCTGTTGTTCCAGGGAGGAATCAAGTAGGGAGCTGGCATATCTGAAAAGCAGTAGCAGTTGATTTACCGACGGACACAATACCAATGGTCATAATCCCGACAGCCAGTGACTGACAGTCAAAACACAGACACGGTCAAAATACCGACATTAATTATACTGAAATGTTCAAAATGCTGACATAGAATATAGACATTTGACATGCCAACATGTCCAAATGGCGACATGCGTTTTTAAGGAATGTTTGCCCCAAAACAGACTTGTTCATACTTTACCATCCCAGTGGACCTGGAGGGGAAATATAATAGTGTGCTGAGTGCAACAAGGCACCGTGGCTGAAGCATGTAGAGCTGTGTCCATGTCGACATTGACACAACAAAAAGCAGAAAAGCAGATTTCGGTATTTTGAAATGTCGGCATTTCAAATGTCAGTATTCTGAACATGTCGGCATAATGAATTTTGGTATTTTTACCGTGGTAGTATTTTGACTGTTGGTCAATGGCTGTCGGGATTATGACCGTCGGTATTGTGTCCATCGGTAAATCATTCTGATCCCCAGCAAATAACCTCCCTGACAGCCCCACCACTGACCACCACCATGGCCATGTGCCAAGAGGCACAGATAGATATTATGAGCAGACATAGATAGGCTGTGGAGAGGGAGGTTCTGCATGGATGATGTGAATTGCTGCGACCACGTATAGCTGGGATAACACGGTGATCATTTAAAATGACATGGAGGTGGAGTTCACATTTCAAGTGGCGCCCATATAATTAACAAGTACCCTAACTTCTTTAACAAAAAATTTTGTTTTGTGTGAAGTGTTCATGTCTAAAAACTTTAAAAAGAGTTTGTTGGACACCAGCTTGTACTCATGTATACTGTATTTGTATTTAGAGGGAAATCTCCAGCTGAGTCAGACATGCAGCTGCTGGACATAGCTCGGAAGCTGGACTTGTATGGAATACGGCCTCATCAAGCCATCGATGGAGAGAATATGCAAATCAACCTAGCAGTCGCTCATATGGGTGTCCTGGTGTTACGGGTCAGTCATTAAAACCTTGTGTAAGTCTGATGTTGCAGATAGCTTGACGAGACAACTTACATATAGTTCATACTGTTTGAGAGAAGAAAACATTCTAAAGAAGGATTGAGCCATCCCCACATGCAGGGGCAGATTGGCCATAGGGTTTGCAGGGAAGAGCCCTGGTGGGCTGATGTGCATGTAGGGGCCTGTTCCAGAGTGATAAGGGCCTGCCACACTGGACAACATGAACGATATAGTTCATTATTTTCCCTTGAACTTCCCGGACTCCCGGATAAACGAGATAGAGCGGCCACACTTAATGATTTCATGAACAAGTGAACTATATGCCTAAATCATTTAACTCTAGGGTTTTGGCACCTTTATTTAAATGTTTGTTCTGCATTTACATGTCATCGCTTACCGTTCATACCGGCCATGCCGAACGATATGTACCATGTCATCAACGATATAGCCAGAATTGAGCTGCAGGGATAGATGTCCTCATTGATGACCTACACTGCGTGATACTTTAAATGTCGCTAAGAAGAGTGAAAATGAACGATATCGTTTAAAACATCGTCCAGTGGCAAGCCCTTTACTCTGAATGATCAGAAACACCGCAAATGAATATCTTACAGTACAGACTCATTAGTGCCTCACATGATTGGTGGGTTTAACTTCATATAGGAACTCGTTCTGTTGCTTTACTTCGAGGTTGAACTCCTCCCTCCCACACAAAAGTGGATTTTAGCAGCTTGGCGTACACATAGGATTGCTCCCGCTGGAGGCGGAGACTATCTGCATGCAGGACAGCAAAATTAGCAGCCCCACGATCAGATCTGAATGATCTCCAGTATCTTGAATGCATAAAGTCACGTATAGTAAATGTTCTAGAAGTTAACCACTTGAATATGCCAAAAGGTAAATCAATGAATTACTTCACATGTAAATTGTCAGCCTAGATTAGGGGTGGGCAACATGCGGACCGATCCTGCCTGGCCCGCTGTGCTCCACCAGAGTGGAATGACAAGCGGCCCGACAGGCTGAGCCGCTTGTCATTGCACTGCACTCAGACGCGGCGCCGCTGAGGAAATCCCGGTCACGTCACAGGGTCAGCTGACCGGGATTTCCTCTATCATGCGCTGGGCGTCACGGGGGGCGGCGCTGGGCGGGCACTGCAGTGGGGACTCGGAGCAGAAGCGGCCAGTGGGGAGCACAAGCGGAGGCCAGTGGGGAGAAGAAGCGGCGGCCAGTGGGGAGAAGAAGCGGCGGCCAGTGAGAAGCGGCGGCAGCAGCAGCAGCACGGATCATCAGACAGCGGGGATCGTCTGCCACTGACAAATAGGTAAACCCCCTGTCCAGCCAGCCCCTGGATAAAGCTAAAGCTGCCATATAAGTTCAGGGGAGGGGAGTTAAAAAACGGTTATATGGGTTTAGGGGAGGGGGGGGTTAGGGTAAGGACTGCTATATAGGTTTAGGGGGAGGGTGGGGAAAGGGGGGTAGGGACTGCCATATAGGTTCAGGAGAGAGGGGAGGATAGACTGCTATATGGGTCCAGGGGAGAGGGGGGGGGGGGGGGGTAGAGGCTGCAGCATTACACAGGGTGCAGGTTGTTTTCAGCCCTGTGGTTTGTTTTTTTTATTACTGGATTACTGTGTTTTTTGGACATATGTATTGTGCCTGTAAAAAAAACTATGTATTCTACGTAATGTATATTGTATTGTGGTGTGTGTTTTTATAGCTATATATACTATGTTTTTATAGTTATATACATAACTATGGGCCTTATTCAGACCTGATCGCTAGCAGGCGATTTTTGCACTGCTGCGATCAGGTAGTCGCCGCCTACAGGGGGAGGGGGTAATTGCTGTGCAGGGGTGCGATCGCATGTGCAAGAGAGCTACACAAACAGAAATTTGTGCAGTCTCTGCGCAGCCCAGGACTTACTCAGCCGCTGCGATGATCGGGGCCGGAGCTGACGTCAGAAACCCTCCCTCGAAATGCCTGGTGCCTCCTGCGTTTTTCCGGACACTCCTATAAAACGGTCAATTGCCGTCCACAAACGTCCTCTTCCTGTCAATCGGCTTGCGATCGCCTGTGCGATCGCTTTGTTCGCACCATCCCGGCGCTGCAGACTGACGTGCCTGCACATTGCAGTGTATGCACAGTTCAAACCCGATCGTCTGCTGTGCAAAAATGCACAGCAGTGATCGTGTCTGACTTGGGCCCTATAGCGGGTCTTATTTTAAGTTGGTTGCATTTGCATTTTGCTGCAACTGCTGATTAAGGGGCTGATGCAGACTTGATCACTGTGCTGCTAATTTTGCTGTCCTGCGTTCGGGTAGTCGCCGCCCCCAGGGGGAGTGTAAATTCGCCTATGCAAGTGTGCGATCGTATGTATACGCAGAGCTGCAAAAATCTACTTTGTGCAGTCTCTGCGCAGCCCAGGACTTACTCCTACAAATATTTGTCATTCATATCAGTCCCCTCCCTTTTGACGCTTACAGTATGAATTCCGCAACACCTCCCAGTATATTTTTGTGGTGTGGGAGGAAAGCCATACAAACATCGGAGAACATAAAAACATCATACAGATGTCAGTAATGCGCACCACTGTGTGAGTCTTGTTTATATTTATTGCCTAAATTTTGATTTTGATTTAAAATCAACAGACTAAGAAATGAGTTTCGCAAAGAAAAGAAAGATAGACGGTGAATGCAGAAAATTCAACAAAGAATGGACTCCTAAATATTTTTTTTTCAATGTTGGTGAAAAAGCAGTGTGCTTAGTTTGTAAGGAATCCGTGGCAGTATTCAAAGAATATAATTTAAATCGCCATTTCGAGACAAAGCATGCTTTGAAGTATAAAAATGTATCTGCTGAAGACAAATTGGAGAAAGCCAATGAGATGGTTGCTCGAATCCAAAAAGAGCAAACATTTTTCACAAAATTGTCATCTGCACAGGATGGAATTACAAAGGTGAGCTATTTAATAGCACACAAAATCACCAAGAACAGTAAGCCGTTCACCGAAGGAGAATTTATAAAGGAATGTATGGTTGACTCTACTGCAATATTGTGCCCAGACAAGAAAAAAATGTTTGAAAATATTAGCTTGTCACGGCGAACTGTTGTGAGGCGCATCGAGGACATATCCGAGAATATGGAACTGCAATTAAAAAAGAAAGTCAACAATATGTCATATTTTGCGTTAGCACTGGATGAAAGTTGTGATGTCAAAGACACAGCCCAGTTGATGATTTTCATTCGAGGTATCAATGAAAATTTTGATATTACAGAAGAACTGGCATCAATGCAGTCCATGAAAGATACAACAACTGGAAAGGATTTATTGGAGGCTGTAAATCAGTGTGTGTCCAAACTTGGAGTGGAGTGGAAAAAATTGGCTGGTGTGACAACTGACGGAAGCCCCAATCTAACAGGAAAAAATATTGGATTGCTAAAAAGAATTCAAGACCAAGTCAGTGAAAAGAATCCAGAACTCAAAATTGTCTTTCTACATTGCATCATACATCAAGAGGTCCTTTGTAAAAGTGTTTTAAAATTAAGCAACGTTGTGGACACAGTTACAAAAGTGGTCAACTACATTCGCGCAAGAGGATTAAATCACAGACAATTTGTAGCTCTGCTAGAGGAGACTGAAGCTGAGCACACAGATATCCTGTATCATACCAATGTGAGATGGCTTAGCTTGGGGAATGTTTTGAAAAGAGTGTGGGAGCTGAGAGAGCAGATTGGGGTGTTTCTAAACATGAAAGGAATAGAACCCGATTTTCCCCAGCTGAAAAATAAGGATTGGCTATCTGATTTCACATTTGCTGTTGATGTTATGGGCCACATGAATGAATTAAATCTAAAATTGCAAGGGAAGGGGCTTTTTGCTCATGATCTGCATTTCAGCGTGAAGTCATTTATGACCAAATTGCTGCTTTTCTCCCGTCATTTAAGGAACAAGCAGTTCACTCATTTCTGCACTTTGCATCAAGTTGCTGTTTCAGATGAAAATCTGGAAAAATATGCATCATCAGTACTCGATTTACATGGGGAGTTTTCACGGAGATTCAATGATTTCAAAACAATAGAAAAAGATTTATCTTTGGTCTCCTCACCTTTCACATTTGATGTCGACAATGCTCCTTGTGATCTTCAACTTGAGCTTATTGACCTGCAGTGTGATGCTTTGCTTAAAGAGCAATTCAAATCAGAACCTCTTCCACGGTTTTATGCCTCTCTCAATGGTCAAAACTTTCCAAAGATCAAGGCTCATGCGCGGAAGATGCTTGTGCTATTTGGTTCAACCTACATATGCGAGCAGGCATTTTCTGTGATGAAATTTAACAAGTCAAAACACAGATCTTCCATGAATGATGAGCACCTTGCAGCTGTGCTCCGGATTGCGACAACAGAGATGATGCCTGACTTCGCTTCTCTGGTTAATGCGCATCAGAGGTTTCAATCATCTCACTGACTCTTTTATGTAATTGTTAATTCCACTTTTGATTGTTAGTCTTTTTTTTTTTTAAACGGACACTCCATTTGATTGTACGAAGGCTTGAGTGTTTGCTATTTTTTCTCTCTCTTGTTTTCTGTCTTCTTTCTGTCTTCTCCTCCTCTTCCTCCATTTCTGTTCCTTGTACTCCTACCTAGACATTTACTGTGTTCTATATTGTATCAGTGTTCATTTTCTTATTCTGTTTGCTTTGTATAATAAAATATTTTTTTATAAAAATCTAACAGCATTTTTGTGATAGATATTGTATATACAAGATATTTTGTGTGTGGCCCTCGAATATTCGCTGGAAGTGTTAAGCGGCCCCCCAGCTGAAATAATTGCCCACCCCTGGCCTAGATGTTAGTATGTACACTGAGACGGTCTGAGGCTTTGTAACCATGAACAAAACTCATAAAAATTACTACACATTTTAAAATTCCACACAAGGATTTTATATACACATGTGAATTGTACATTGGGCAATAAGCTTTGACACACATCAGTTCTACGGAGTAAAGCTTTTCCAACTGTGGTCTGCCATTCTTTGTAGAGTGTTTCACCCATATGATTGCAGAGGGATTTTAATTATATCTGTTCTTAAAGTACTGTAGGTGATGACCTGATATAGACAAACCGTCATGAATGGGTGAGATGTCCTTTGAGCAAAGATGGATAAAGGTTACACATTGTAAACAGAAAATCAACTGATACCATCCTAAAAGAAATGTAACAGAGTTTTATGCAGAAACTATTAACAATGTTTTAAAAGTAATACGTTCTAACCTTATAAATTGACCTTACAAATGAAAGTGTTAGTACTACAACATCAATGAAGTAAACAATGAGGAAGATCTAGTATTTCTTTAAAAACATCGGGCAAAGTCGGGTAATAATTTGGCGGCTGCAAACCAGATTTTTGGGACGCTCTAAAGTAGTGATCCCAATAAAAAGTCGGATCCCGATGTTGTGGCCATGTTAAGTATACAACTTGGCCGATGTAATGAGTCCGATATTGCAAGACAGACACACAATGGCCCTCATTCCGAGTTGTTCGCTCGCTAGCTGCTTTTAGCAGCTTTGCACACGCTAAGCCGCCGCCTACTGGGAGTGAATCTTAGCATAGTAAAATTGCGAACGAAAGATTAGCAGAATTGCGAATAGACACTTCTTAGCAGTTTCTGAGTAGCTCCACACTCGGCATCTGCGATCAGTTCAGTCAGTTTCGTTCCTGGTTTGACGTCACAAACACACCCAACGTTTGCCCAGACACTCCTCCGTTTCTCCAGCCACTCCCGCGTTTTTCCCAGAAACGGTAGCGTTTTTTCGCGCACACCCATAAAATGGCCAGTTTCCGCCCAGAAACACCCACTTCCTGTCAATCACATTACGATCACCAGAACGAAGAAAAAACCTTGTAATGCCGTGAGTAAAATACCTAACTGCATAGCAAATTTACTTGGCGCAGTCGCACTGCGGACATTGCGCATGCGCATTAGCGACTAATCGCTCCGTTGCGAGAAAAAAATAACGAACGAACAACTCGGAATGACCCCCAATGTTTCTAAAACTCTCAAAAAATTTAGAAGTGGTTTATTTGGCTGAGTTGGTTATGAAAATGTTGGAAACCAATTATAAGTACACTTTTCAAGCACATTTGCAATGAATAAACTTTTTTTTTTACACAAAAAAAACAAACAAAAAAACTTTGATCTGTAAAAATAGTCCGTGTAGTGTACATGTCATTTTTGCACAGAAAACTGCGTCTGATACACAAACGGCTGTATTAGGAGGCACAAGCAGCTTATGCAGATTTAAATGATATGCGACATGGCTATATTCTGTGCGTAATTTGCAACTGTATCAATATACCAAATTATGTTACAGTGTTTGGCTGGAGTACACTGTAGCATAACATTTTGATATCTACCATGAACCCTACCATCAGTATGAAACAACTGGAACCGTGACTCATTGGACCATGCACACATGTTGCCAGTCCTCCAGAGTGCAATTAGTAATGTCACAAGCCCAGAGGCGGATTGGCCATAGGGTTTACGGGGAAGATTCCCGGTGGGCCGACGCACCATTTAGGGCCTATTTTGTTTGAGGACATGTGGTCCTTTTTATAGACATAATGAATAAGATGCAAAATAATTTGCATATAAGAAAATTACTTTGCCACTTAGTGGGGTATTCAATTATCCGCAAATTTGCGGCAATTTTTCACCCGAAATTTTTTTGCGGCAATCGGGCGAAAATTGCCGCGAAAACGCTCCGTTTTTCGACCTATTCGATTCCAAACGGGTTTCACGTGAAAATTCTTGCAGTGAAAAGTGCAGGTGAAAATGGGGAAATCAGCCTGTACCCCAAAAAATGCTAAACTAACATAGGAAAACAGAAGAGAAGTGTGTTAGAGATCACATTAGAGAGTTTTTGGGGACTTAAATTGTGTGAAATGGCTGTTATATGCATTTTTTTTCAAAATGCAAAAAAATGATAGAAAGCAAGTTTTTTTTAGCAAAATAAATGCTCATTAAATTTGGGGTACATGAAAATGGGTATAAGTATATATTTGGGTCATTTTAGGGTACTTTAAAAAAAAGTGGAAACAGACCGATTACTCCCATCTGCAAGCCTAAAAAACACCTGTCCCACTCATAAAGCACCCCAATATACCTGTCCCATACCTTGAACCCCAATTTCCATCACTTTGTACTTTTTCACCCCAAAAATGAATGACATGTCATTATTGGCCAATTAAAAATAATTAAAAACCTCAACGTGCCTAATTAGTCATTAAGGGGGGTGTCCCAGGAGTTCTGTACCATATCCAAACATTTTTACCTTAAAATAGTGACTTTTCCCAACTTTTCACCTGCTTCAGAGTAGGTGAAGTGAATTAGTGAAAAAATGATCACCGATAAATTTTCCAGGAAAATTGAATAGGCTGTAATTGCGTTTCACGGGAAAAGTCAGTTTTTTCGCGCGAAAACCGGACTTTTCACGCGAAAAGTCCGTTATCGCTGCTAATTGAATATACCCCATAGCCTGTGATTGCAGATGATCTAATGTATGCTCTTTCTGCCTGCTTGGCTGACATATAAGATTGAGTGAATAGTGATTGGGATACGGTTGGTGTAATAAGCAAGAAAATATATCTTTCTAAAGAATGATCTAGTTTCCTAAGTTCTGAAGGTGTATCATATAATGTGCTCATAATATTTAATTTTATTTCCTTTTAACTTCCCCACTATCTGGAAAGTCTTGGGGGGAGGGTGCTGCTGCCATGGCCCATGACTAGACCCTACACCTCTGGTGCTGCCCATGTGGGGCCACTAGTAGAAATTTTTCCAGGGCCGCTTTTTGTTCCCAATCCGCCCCTGCACAGGCCCAAATGAGGTGTAGTGTTAACAGGGGCACTCTGGTGGGTCTTCTACTCCCATATCCCATGGAAGCTAAAGAACACTGCACTGACCAGTTGTATATGCATCTGCTACCATCTGCATTGAATGTGGATTTGATTTTAGCCAGTGTCGCTTGTTACTTACCATGGACAATTCTGGCCAGATGCCACTGGTCATGATCATTAAGAACCCCTGTTCGGCACTGCGCTGCCCACGGTGGGTGGTAATGCCTTCCATGAGATATTCCCTGGTATACACATTATACAATAGATTGAGGAATGTTGAATGTTTGCACAACTTCAGAAATTAAATGTCACATCCATTGGGCACCCACTATCATGCCCTGTTCGAACTCCAATAATTTGCCTTGTTCTGAGCAGCCTAGCCGGTGTTCAGACCATTGACAAGACATCACAGTATGGTGGTGCCACCTACTATTACTTTTACATACTGCTATCCCATGACTTTTGGCACTTCAGTGTAAAGTAGAACAATACTCTATACAGTTTAAGCACATTAGCTGCAGGTGACATTTGGGTGGTCATTCCGAGTTGATCGCTCGCTAGCAACTTTTTGCAGCACTGCGATCAGGTTAAATCTTGGCAAAACTGTGCATGCGTATGCACCGCATTGCGCAGGTGCGTCGTACGAGTACAAAGAGGATCGGTGCTGGGCGATGGATTTAACAAAGAATCCATTCGCACAGCCGATCGCAAGAAGATTGACAGAAAGAGGGCATTTGTGGGTGTCAACTGACCGTTTTCTGGGACTGTTTGGAAAAATGCAGGCGTGTCCAATCGTTTGCAGGGCGGGTGTCTGACGTCAATTCTGGGACCAAAAAGACTGAAGTGATTGCAGCGGCTGAGTAAGTCCAGAGCTACTCAGAAACGGCAAAAAACGTTTTTGTGCCGTCGACTGCAAAAGCGTTCACACACTTACAAAGTGAAAGTACAGTCCTCCATAGGCGGCGACTATCTGATCGCAGCACAGCAAAAAGTTGCTAGCAAGCGATCAACTCGGAATGACCCCCTTAGGGGGAGAAGTAGCAGACCTTCTAAGGAGGACATACTTTTGTTAGCAACATTTGCGATAGCCTTGACTTGAGAACCCCAATGTTCCTAAACATAGAAAATATTGATAATATGCTTTATAACCACCCTGCATATCTCAAAATAATGTAAGAGTAACAGCAAACTATTAATGTTTTCACCGTCCTCTCATCTGCGAGTGACTGTGACAATTTGAATGTTGTAGACAAAATGATTTTTTCAGCAAAATGTCTTTATTTTCCAGGGAAACACCAAAATAAATACCTTCAATTGGGCTACTATTAGGAAGCTGAGTTTCAAAAGGAAACATTTCCTGATCAAACTTCACCCACATATTGATGTGAGTAGTATTTTAGTGTATCTGTTCCCTGACCACAAATGGACCTCATTTACAAAAATGCATTGTATACACCAAACAAAAAATTCCTTTGTTTGTATCAGAGAACTGAGAGATCTACCCATCATAGGTCCACGCTCGGGGGTGTATCTACCCATTGGCCAGGATGGCAATCGCCAGGGGCGCCAGGCAAGGAGGGGGCGCCGCCTGGCAGTGCCATCCACGGCCAAAGGGTAGAGAAGTAGTACTGTCAGACTGTACCTTGTGAGAGTCTATTGCTGCTGGAGTGGCGCCGGTATCCGGCAACACCGCACTTGTAATCAGACTCAAAATAAACTACAGCTCCCAGCAGCCCTTGTTGCTGGGAGCTCCTGGCAGCAAGGGCTGCTGGGAACTGTAGTTTATTTTGAGTCTGATTACAAGTGCGGTGCTGCCGGACACTAGTCTGATCACTAGTGCAATGCGGTGCTGACGGACACTGGCGCCGCACCGGCAGTAACAGACTCTCACCAGGTACACAGCAATTGTTATATAGCACACTGCTATAGATCTATTTGTTGTTGAAGATAATAGAAGATAATAAAAAAGTGTCAGTGTTTGGGAGAAGGGACTGTAGTACCTGGAAAACTACACAATTTTCATGCATGTTAGATGTAAGTAAGTAGTAAGTAAGTGAAAACCTTTAACTTGTTCAGTGTAATAAAGAAAATACATATCTTACCTATTTCAAGGCCAGGTTCAAGGAAATGTATATCAGTTAATTGTATAATTGTTCATTTTATCTTAGAAGTGATGGCACCCTGATGTTTTTTCTAACAGGAAGCACTTCTACCATCCAACTAATGGTGTTCGGTTAATGGCTGGGTCCATTTGAGGCTCATCTCATTAGCATTTCATTTGGTATGCAGTCAAGATGCCGGCGTATGGAATCACGGCGGTCGGAAAGCTGACGCCAGCAACCCGAAACTGCTTGGAATGCTGATGCATCCCAACATAGATAGCAATGCAGAATGCCAAAATCCGAGTTGAGTTGGTGCCAAAGTCTCCACTGGCAAGCCACATGGGAAGGTTAGGGTTAGGCTGTGAGGGTGGGAGGGTTAGGCTGCAGGGAGGGAGATTAGGAAGGGTGGGTTAGGGTTAGGCACCACTGAAGAGGCTGGGGTGGGGGGGATACGGGTTAGGGTCAGGCTGTGGGAAAGGTGGGTTAGGGGGGAGGGATGGTGTAATGTGAATATGAGACACTACTGTGCAGTGTAATGTGAATGAAGGACATTACAGTGTGGCATAATTTGAATTGGAAGTACTATTGTGTCCACACCCTTCCCCCACAAGACCATGCCCCATTTCCAATACTCACACCTTATTTCAAATGTGTGTAGGGGGCGCCAGCCCATTACTTTGCCATACCCCTAGATACACCCCTGTCCACTCTTTTTTTGGGCACACCTTCGCAAAACTGGAACTGTGGCTTGACTTAGAGATAGATGAGAAAATCTGAGAACATTCACATCATGGAGTCACTTTTTTTTTTTTTTTTAACCCATCCTTAAATAGTCTCACCTTTTGGTTTATTAGAGATGGCTTTGTATACCCCATACAAAACTGTAACTCTGCTTCATTACAGAAGTGCCCTTCGACTTTGGACATTTAATAAGTAGGCAGACCTTATTTTGGTTTAAACTCAACTCTCAGAATACAATTTACAGCTCTATATAGAAAAGGAAACCCTTTTCCCTGACTTTGCAGTTTCCAAGATATTCAATTAAAAGGAATTATTGATATAAGTATGTACATAGAATTTAAAAAGCTGTTCATGTTTCCAGACAATAACCTTTATATCAAGTACATTATTTGGTAGGTTTCAGCAAATATACTGCACCAAATATTAATAACATTTGGTGGGGCGGCAGTGAACCCCGGCCCTGGTAATTAGTACCCATTCCCCCTCCTCTCGGCTCCACTGCTGTGGACATATGTACACCCCTTACACTACCAGCCTCACTGTGTATTGGAGCTCCATCCACCCCATTGCTAATCTGGCTGCTGGTGGGTGCCTTGAAGAGGTCTCTTTGACATAAGCCATCTTGTAGGCTGGCTTACCATGAGGACTTATTCCATAAAGAACCAGATTGCAGCCATATCAGAGTAGGTGAAAGGTGTTGGACAGGATCATCTTTCCAGAAGTGGAGATTGTCGCTGGATATCTGGGATCATTGATCAGATAGAAATGTTTAGAATCTTACTGTGTCGGAGCTGTCACCAACTGAGGCACAAACCAGAAAACACAACCAAATACCATATTATCCCAATAAGAGGAGCATTTCTACTTGTTTTATATACTGAAAATCTGTTTCTCTAGTTGTAGAGGTGCTAACACACTCGGTGGAATCCAATTAGCCACAGCTCCTGGTTCACGTAAGTGCAGCTTTATGCCGCATGGTACCGACTGAGTTGTGTTTTTTAGTTTGCAGGCCTATAGGACTGTGAGTAAAAATGTGCGTGTTTGACACTAGAAGTGGCCGCAAGGGGGGGAGTTGGGGTGCCATCGCAACAGTAACTTGTACCCCACATGAGCTGTTCGTGGCTAAAAGGATTCCCCCCACTGATTGACATTTATTTCTATTTTTAAACCACTACTGGGACTTATCTCCCATCCTTATGGGCAAGCCAGTGGTTTACCGTCAGGTATGCCAAATTTGATGTATAAAATACATTGTATTGAACAAAAAATGTAAAGCATATTACAGATTCATTGTTTCACTGTTAATTAGATTTACTCTGAAATGTTCTGTTCTGTAATATTCTGCCCGCAGACCCTGTGTAAAGACACTCTAGAATTCACCATGGTAAGTCGGGATGCCTGTAAAGTTTTCTGGAAAACCTGTGTGGAGTATCATGCCTTTTTCCGCCTATCCGAGGAACCCAAGTGTAAACCCAAACCATTCCTATGCAGTAAAGGCTCCAACTTTAGATACAGGTAAAAAAATAAAATAATATCTTGTATCCTCTGTGGAGCTTTGCTCTGAGCAGGTGCATTGAGCCTGCAGCTTTCATCTGTTAATTGGTATTTTCCATTCACAAAACTAAATTCTATAATGAGTGCATCCATGAATACAGTACATGCAACACCCCCTGACATCATGAAATCACGCCATGACTTATTATAAGGACCATAAGATGCACTTGTGGTCTGTGCAAATAGAAACCTAAAATTCAGCCACCATTTAGCAACATTCAAAATGGCATCCAAAGGTATGCTCCCTTGTTGGTAAGGGATCCTCTAAATGTTAAACCCTCAGTGAGCTCCACGCACTCATACTGTGAGGAGCTAGGAGCTCCCAACCGCAAGGCGTCAGAAATTCTGACTGGACTCTTTGTTCTAAGTCTCCAGTCCAGATCATCCGGTTAAGCCGCTGTAACTTGGCCCAGATAACTCCTAGACCCATTACATTTTAAGGGGTAATACCCCAGATTTCACCCCTAATTTAGAGGGTATGTCTAAGTCTCTAGGCCAGTGGTTTCCAAACTTTTTTGAGTCATGGCACAATGGAGTATCAAAATTGTTTTTATGGCACCCCTAGCCCAAAAGTTTCTTATTGAGAAAATAAAACAAATGAAATTAAGTAAATCGTGTTTATATGTCATCCTTAGGTTCAGTTATGTGGTGAGGTACAGGATTCACTTCTGTTTGTCCACATATTTTATGATTGGAAGCCACAGGCACTGGTTTTGTCTATTTTATTGACCATAAATAATTAGAATTTGGTCCTGGACCACCAACCCAGGGCACCCCTGCAAGTACCCCAGGGTGCCCGGCGCACAGTTTGAGTAACATTGCTCTAGGCCCTTAGTAACTACACAGATTTTAGGAATAATACCAATTGTGATGCCCTTTTACATACGTGTGTGTGCGCATTTATGTACAGCTTAGGTGTAATTGTACCTGGCCTCTTATTTCTTTTTTAAATCTTTCTTTTTGGTCATTGTAAGTCCTTGGTTTTGATCATACCACTATATAGACACCTGGAGAATATTTACTAAAGTTTGATTTGGGATTAATTTTTATGAATCTTAAAAATCAAATGAAATCGATTCTATTGAAACTGAAATATCCTTTAGAAAATCCCTCATTTACTAAAAATTGATTTTAAATTCGATTTTCAAATCCAATTTGATTTTGATTCATTTTCAGAAGGGATTTTCTGTTGAGATTATGAAATCCCTTCCAAAATCGAACCTCAAATCCTCATTAACATCAAATGCAAATTTCAAACAATACTTCCTCATTGCTTCCTATTGGTCTAAATACCTGTATATCACATGCACACTACTTAAAGGGGAAGCTCTCTTTTCATTGGTTTATACATGAAAAGGGATGATTATTATTTTTTTTATTCAAGAAAAATGAAATAATACTTACATCTGAAATGGTTGGCAATAATCTTATCCCTAATCTGCCTTCCTGTCTGCCTTCCAGTTTCTGTGCTCACATAGTCAGTTGTTGGTAACAAAACCTCTGCCTGCTTCATTCATGTTTATTGCATAATCTGAAGGGACTGGTTTATTCAATGCGCGATTATACAATAGCAGTAGAGCACAATATTGGACACTTTTGCCAAATGATATAATAATATTCCTCCCGAATGATCAACCTTGTTTTTAATAGTCCGAAAGTGCATAATGTCATGGATTGGGTGGCTATGCATGCCTCTTTATGATGATTTGACAATGGAGTCATAAGCCAGGAGCAACAGCCATAGCCTAAATCACCTGTTGGGTGGGTGGGATAGGGGGGTATAGAGAATTAAAACAATATAGTAACAAGTACTATTAGCTGCTTTATTAACATATACAGGTAACTTACCCAACAACCATCCCTCTGGCATTTGACTGACCTGAAATTTTGCAGACAGGGATGAGGATGTAGGCATCATGACTGAACTGGGATTGCCAGTTACAACACTCATGAATTTAACTTTCCTTATATCATCTGACAGAAGTGCCAGATATTGTGCTATGCTGCTATCTATTGCACATTTATGGACTGGGGACTAATTCAGAGATGGAAGTAGCCGCACACCCATACGCAGCGGCCGCGTCCATCTGGCCTGCGCAGATGCACTGGCCATAGTTCATTTGCGCAACCTTACACATTGTGTGATTGATAGCAGTGGGGGCGCGTTCGCGGGGCAGCGATGTGGCATTGGGGGGCGGGCTGAACGGGGGGGTGCCGTGACCATTTTCAAGGCAGCTGCGTGACATCACATGCAGTCGCTCCGATTAAAAAAAAAAGGCGGCTGATCGCCTAACACGCTGCTAGGTGTCAACCGTCGTATGATGCGTCTGCGATCTAATTGCGGACACATTGGGAGGTGGCCTCACACATACTGGGCAGCCTTGCCCTGTGCTGGCCAGCCCCCCAGCATGTGAGGAGATTGACGCACATCTGGCTGCATATGCAGCGATCTGCGTCCATCTCTGAATCGGTTCCTAGGTATGAGGCCTATTTATATAAACATGTGCAGTATTCAACTCATGAAGCTGCTGATGTTGCTCTGATTAATGCTCCTGGGTTCTCTCAGTCAGGTGTTGATTTGCATACTGCTGGTAGGTGCACGACTTACCATAACCTTGGACAGACGTTATTCCTACAGCCACACTGTTCCTCGTGCTTTTAGATACTTTAAAAGTCATCACAATCAATTTCCTACCAATAGAATGGTGTTTATTAGCACAAATCTAATGTCTAACAGGATTCAATTACTATGGGGATTTGAAGTTTGATTTAAGGTGCCCATATACTTGTGCGATTTTGCCCGATTTTAACACATTGGGCCGAGAAATCGGATGAAAAGTGGCAAACGGCAAGTCAATCTGATCCGATGCTTGGTCACGTGCTCATCGGGTCGGAGCCTGTGAATCGCAGAGGCTGCACTATAGATTCTCAGAGGCAGCATCCTTGGCTGGGATCACATACAATGCATTGTATGCAAAAGGACTACATACGATGTATCATATGCGATCCTGCCGCCCGGGAAGCTGCCAAGTAGTTCAAGGGCAATGTATGCGACTTCTCCCCTCGGAGAAGTAGCACTAGTGTATGGCCACCTTTTAGTGTTCGATTTCGAGTGGGATTTGAGTTCAATTCTTTTTTAGAATTGATTTGACATTCGATTTTGCCTTTAGTAAATCTCTTCAATTGAAATCGAATGCCAAATGCCACGAAACTGAAAATCGAACGTTAGTAAATATAACCCCTGGAAACTCCAACAAACATCATGATGAAAGCTATCACTGAACTACTGCATCTATACACTGCCCATCACACTTCCACTGATAACAAAGATGCTCAGTACTGTGTCACTAGATTCCTCTCTGGTTTTACTTAGTGGGAGAACCCAAAAACAGTTATTTGATTCCTGGATTAAAGGAAAAGCCAAGAATCTCCCCTTTGAAAGGTAAGTTACCACATTTATAATGCTACAAGCAGGTCAGTGATTACACCTGTTCATATTAACACTTTCCCGTCATGATTACAGAAGGCATTTTCAGGCGAACCTTCATGAGAGACAATGCCGATCTTCCCCTGATCTCCTGACTGAAGTGGCAAAACAGGTAAGACATATACGGTATATAATAAGATCATGGTTGTCCAACTAGAAGCTGTATGTACCATCCATGCCAGCAATGCTACCATCAGCCTTGCAGTAAACTTCCAGTCTCCATATATTGTAACCACATGTGGTGTATTTATAATAGGTGCAGGGTGTGCAGCACGCATGGGTCCCGGAGCCAAGGGTGAGTTATGGCTCAGTAATACTAGACCACATCTCTGGATATGCCTCTTAGAAGGTGTATCTGTTGCAGCTCTGGAAAGATTACTGTAATATACAGTACGTGCTGATGACGACAGGGTGTAAAGCTGTGTACACACGGCGCAATGCTGCTTTAGCCCGACATTGACTATTTGACTCCGGCCCCGCCAATATAGTCAATGTTGAGCTGCCTGCACAGTCTATTTTTGCTTGCGATGCCGATCCAGCGGGACCACACATCGGCATCGCAAGCTGTGTACACATGGTGCAATATGCATTAACTTTCCTTACGATTTTAACTATATAGTCAAAATCGTAAGGAAAGTTAAGTGCATATCGCACCGTCTGTACACACCTTATGCATATGATCTTCTCCATAATAGATTACCATCTTTAGATAATGCCTAATGAATTACATCACAAGTCCGTGGCCTCATGCAAATACTTCCACTAAATCTTATTAAAATGATATTCATATGTATGTCCATATGAGTTTACAAGTTATGGTATATTCAGCTGGAAGACTGGAAGCCCATGGACCATGTGATGTTCAAGATCATTTTTTGGTACCTAACTTCCCTGAAAGATATATAAAAAATGGAATCCATCATTTAATAAACAAACCCCATTAAGCATGCCACGCCCCCTCACTGAAGTTGCCCCATGTCATGATGGGAGCAAGCTCAGTACTCTGGCGGTTGCTGGGCTGCCCCCCAACCTCCAACCATCACGGAGCACCATTTGCTGTCTGCATAGCAGGGCAGACCAGTGAGCCTTATTCAGGTTGTATTGCAAAATTTGAGAATCACAATCCGGACGATTATCGAACGACTGCGCATGTGCGAGTGGAAATAGTGACAGAAATTGCATATATATATAATCGCAATTCAGAATGGAAAAATCTTAGATGTTAATTGCGTCTGGTTTTGCAATCAGAACACACATTGCGATGCATTTGCAATTTCTGCAATGGGTGTTTTTTCTCTAATTCTGGGCAGCAACTATTTGATCGCAGCAACTGCTTTTTAGCAGAAACTGCAATCCTTGCTGAAGGTCCAGTGTGCGCTGTGCTCCTTAACCTCCTGACCGCCAGTGGGACATTGTGGTTCGGGAGGTCTAGCTCTACACATGCTGTAACTGGGTCCCAGGTCGGATGATCTGGGACACGGGTCCTACCATGCAAGTTTCACAAATTGGATTCCTGGGTAACTGGACCAAGGGTTTTTTTTGGGACCCTTATTCACCGAACAAAAACCCGGGTTGATGCACGTTCATGTGCAAAAACCTGGGTTTTTCAAGACAGTGGAAAAGGGGTAGCAATAATCTGAGTTGCCCAGAATCGATCCCACCATTGCTCACTGACTCAGACTACAGTACTTGTCACAAGGCAACTTACGAGGCCAAGGAAACTGCGTATGTGGGCCCTCATTCCGAGTTGTTCGCTCGCAAGCTGCTTTTAGCAGCATTGCACACGCTAAGCCGCCGCCTACTGGGAGTGAATCTTAGCTTAGTAGAATTGAGAACGAAAGATTCTCAAAATTGCGAATAGAAATTTCTTAGCAGTTTCTGAGTAGTTCGACACTTACTCTGCCACTGTGATCAGTTCAGTCAGTTTCGTTCCTGGTTTGACGTCACAAACACACCCAGCGTTCGCACAGACACTCCCCCGTTTCTCCAGCCACTCCCGCGTTTTTCCCAGAAACTGCAGCGTTTTTTCACACACACCCATAAAACGGTCAGTTTCCGCCCAGAAACACCCACTTCCTGTCAATCACACTCCGATCACCAGAACGAAGAAAAAAACTCGTAATGCCGTGAGTAAAATACCAAACTTCTTAGCAAATTTACTTGACGCAGCCGCAGTGCGAACATTGCGCATGCGCAGTTAGCGGAAAATCGCACCGATGGGAAGAAAAATAATGAGTGAACAACTCGGAATGAGGGCCGTGATGCAGTCCTTGGCCTCGCCACTCCCGGAAAACGTGGACAACACTCCCCCATTTTCAGCAACGCCGGCTGCTCCATCCCCGCAAATGCTTTTGCCCATCAACCAGGCAGAAGCGTTCGCATTACTGAGATGCGATCGCAGGATCAGTTCTGCACATGCGCAGAACGGGTCCTGCGTCTGCGCAGTTTCCCGAATATCAGAAAACTGTGCATTGGATCGATTCTGCGATCCAACCTGAATTCGCCCCAATGTTCCCTTGTATGCCACATATTAGTAGCTTAATACAGGTGTCTGCAGAAAGTGACAATTGCATGTTTAAGTACACCTTGCATGAATGATCCTGTCACATAGACAATTTGTGGTTTATCCATACATACTGTATAATCTTTGTGGTATAGAAATGCTACTAATTATTGACCATTCACAAATTAAGTGAGATATTACAAATATGCAGAAGCTAATCATTATTAAGATTACTCTCTGTCTTGTTTAGAATGCTATCCTGCATTACATAGTTTATAAACTTTACTAACTTCGCAATGATGCTGATATTTAAAAACAGCGCTATATTTATTAAAAGAAAATATAACACACTCGTTAGTATACCCGAAAGAGACCAATAAGATTTGGAAAAAAAATGGAAAATCCACTCAGAGGTTGTATTGAGTCTGTTTTTTTTTTTTTGTCCCTTAGCCCAATGACTTACGCCTGGTATACACCAGTAGACCCTGCTCCAGAAGTGTCAATAGTGTGGGTTGGGATCTGCCTGTGAGCAGCAACCGGAGGAACTCTGCCGTTGAAGTAATTTATACAACGGAACTGGAGCACTCTAAACCAGAGATGGAACAAGTAGCTCTGCAACAATCCACAAGCAGTACTTCATTTCCTGGCTATGGGTACAATTACATAGCAGGTGGAGTGTCTCAACATCGTACACACAGGAGACCTTTGTCTTGCTATGAGGAAAATAACAATTTTGCTAGGAACCTTAAGAGCTCCTCAGAAGGCAGCATGAGGGAGTTTGTGCCCTCATCACCAAGAACTTACATTAATACAGAGCTGGGGTCATCCTCAGCAAGACTAGATGTGAACAGGGCTCCGTCCAATGTATACTGCTATACAGATGGACAATCTCCAATCCCGGCACAAACTTCAGCCATAGTGGAGGAAATAATGAGACTTACCAGTCAATCTAAGCTGCTTGAAGGGAAATCAGTGAACCAAAGTGAAAGTGCCAGAAAGTCAAAGGAGTACCAGCAACCAGTATATCCCAGGACTAGTTGCCAGAGTAGCACTTGTGTGGTACCCCAAACAGATACTCAAATAATGAGGGTAGACAACAGTCAAGAACCTTATCCCAAGAGGTCTTTGAGTCATTCAGACATGAAGTCTGCATGGTTTCCACAAAGTTCAGAATTCAGACCTTTAGGTGTTTACCCAATATTAAGCAGAACATCTAGTGTCTCAAAGCAACAACAACCATATCGACTTCTTCCATTACCACTTCCACCTCCACCGCTGCCGCCGCCGCCGCCACCTCCTCCACCACAATCTCTTCCTCTATCAAAGAAAGGGCCACAAGTCACGGAAAGATATGTATACAGTGGGACGGAATCCAGTGACTCTGAATCTGAAATCATAAATCCATACTATTATGCTGTATTTGGGAAAAACATAAGACATCCAATGGCAAGAGTTAGGCTGTCATCGGGTAGTCTCCAGCTAGATGATGAGGAGGAGGAAGTTCCTTTCAATGTGCATGCATGGGAAACAAGAAAGCCCAATCAAGAGAAGAGACATTACCACACTTAGTTTAGAAATATGCATTTATCACACAGAACATCTGCATAGGGAATTGGCCAATATCCGTGGACGTGGTGGGCATTGATATAACAGCCATGAGATAGCTGCTTTCTTAGTGCTTATTCAGCCGCCTACAGATGCACAAATGTAAATAGTGAATTGTTGTGTGGAAATTGTCTTAGAACATCTATGGAGGTCACTTACAAAGTGCACCACAAAATACCCTGGTTTTGCAGTGGTGACCCCAGGCGGTCTACCCGGGAGTCTAGGAGTCTCTGCTGTCTGAAGTGAGCCTGGGTTAGTGTAGGGGCAGAAAACTTTGAAGAGACACATATGCCTATGAAGAGTTACATGTACAGCATTTTATTTGCATAAGATACACATTTCCATACAGCGCATACACAAAAAATGCATACACATACGTCTGTGTCTGTAAAATGTTCTGTAGCATTGATTTGAATCACCTTAATACTTGAGATGCAAAATGACGGCCAGCAAGTGCATGTTGGGCATGTTTAAATAATTATTACACAATTAGATGTGGATGTGCCCCCGGATACGCTTTGTAAGAGTTACATCTCTGATACCCCTTTCACACATACATCTAAAACCCGAGTTTTTGCGCGTGAATGCACATCGACCCAGGTTTTTGGTATGTGTGTAAGGGGCCATGACCCTGCTCTTTACTAGGGTAGGGCTGAGACTCAGGAATTTGCCAGCTTGATAGACCCGTCAATTTCCCGGGATGTATGTGTGAAAGGGGTATTATTGGTACTGGAGTAGGATACGTAATGATGACTACCAAGGGCAGATTGGGATCAAAAACCAGCCCAGGAAATTTATGGAAGCAACCCTAATAGGGGTGGCGGACTGTTGAGGGGGTGGAGTCTGTCAAGTGGGAGGATTAGTGCTCAGAAGGCCAACATATACGAATGAATGTAAAACGCAGCCAAATTTTAGGGGCATGGCTTAGTGGGAAAGGGGCGTGGCCACATAATAGTGCCAACATTACACCACACAGTATTGCCACTTATACACCGTGCACCAGGTAGAACCTCCTATACACACTGTGCCAGTTTGAGCACGTTATACATATTCCGCCAGATAGAGCACATTCTACACTTTGCGCCAGGTAAAGCACATTATACACTGCGCCAGGCAGAGCACATTATACACTGCGCCAGGCAGAGCACATTATACACACTGCATCAGGTAAAGCACATTATATACTTTGAGCAAGGCAGAGCTCACATTATACACACTGCACCAGGTAAAGCACATTATACACATTGCAGTGGGTAAAGCACATTATACACATTGCACCAGGTAAAGCACATTATACACTTTGCGCCAGGCAGAGCACATTATACACATTGCACCACGTAAAGCACATTATACACTTTGCGCCAGGTAAAGCACATTATACACATTGCGCCAGGTAAAGCACATTATACACATTGCACCAGGTAAAGCACATTATACACATTGCACCAGGTAAAGCACATTATACACTTTGCGCCAGGCAGAGCACATTATGCACATTGCACCAGGTAAAGCACATTATACACTGCGCCAGGCAGAGCACATTATACACACTGCACCAGGTAAAGCACATTATACACATTGCAGTGGGTAAAGCACATTATACACATTGCACCAGGTAAAGCACATTATACACTTTGCGCCAGGCAGAGCACATTATACACATTGCACCAGGTAAAGCACATTATACACTTTGCGCCAGGTAAAGCACATTATACACATTGCGCCAGGTAAAGCACATTATACACATTGCACCAGGTAAAGCACATTATACACACTGCACCAGGTAAAGCACATTATACACTTTGCGCCAGGCAGAGCACATTATGCACATTGCACCAGGTAAAGCACATTATACACTGCGCCAGGCAGAGCACATTATACACACTGCACCAGGTAAAGCACATTATATACTTTGAGCCAGGCAGAGCACATTATACACACTGCACCAGGTAAAGCACATTATAAACATTGCAGTGGGTAAAGCACATTATACACATTGCACCAGGTAAAGCACATTATACACATTGCACCAGGTAAAGCACATTATACACTTTGCGCCAGGCAGAGCACATTATACACACTGCACCAGGTAAAGCACATTATACACATTGCAGTCGGTAAAGCACATTATACACTTTGCGCCAGGTAAAGCACGTTATACACTTTGCGCCAGGTAGAGCACATTATACACTTTGCGCCAGGTAGAGCACATTATACACATTGCACCAGGTAGAGCACATTACACATATTACATCAGGTAGAATATATATATATATATATATATATATATATACAAAACTGCAGCAGAGCAGTGTAATAGGCCCTACACACTGGGCGATAATATTCAAAGATATGAACGATCTCGTTCATTAATGAACGAGATACCGTTCATATCTTTGAGTGTGGAGGCACCAGCAATGAACGATGTGTGTGTGTATGTATGTATGTATCTATCTATGTGTGTATATATATATATATATATATATATATATATATATATATAGACTGGAAATACGATGTGCTGTTTAATGTTATGTTTTTGAGTTTTATTCATGTACAGGCTCTACATTGATGTGGGAGCCTGTGAACTTGTTTCATTTGTTACCATGGTAATCTCCCGTCCCGCGGCGCACCGTGACGTCATAGCCCGGCGATGCGGAAGCGAGCAGCGTGTGCAGGCGGGCGGCAGCGCCCGTGAGGACAGGTGAGTATAATTGTTACACTAATGTCTTTGTCTGTGCTGTGTATAAATGTTTTGTATGTGGATTTTCATTGTTGTCGAGCCCTGAGGACGGGGAGTTTCCCCGAAACATGTAGGCAATAAAGGGACACTGTTTGCATCTTCTCATCAGCCTGCTTGAGTGCCGCCGATATTTCCAGTCTATGCAGTCATCTGACCTGGAGGGCACCGCAGCCAAGTATTCATTGCAGTCAGGAGTGCCGGTAAAATCTTTATATATATATATATATATATATATATATATATATATATATAGCAAGTAGGTCCGGCACTCCATTCAACGGGTGCAACTACCGGTGTGCCTTTACCAATATTAGATATGCAGACAGTCTGTGGGGATTGCACCTGTCTACTAACCTTATATCTTAAGGGATGTAAGGTTAATTCATGTCACTGTAATTGTTTGTTTGCTTCCTGAAGACGGGGAAAACTGTCCCCGAATCGTTGAAGTAAGTAAAAGTTTGTATCATTTACTCATCCGGGAGTGCCGTGCCTGCTTTCTGAAGCCCACAGACTGCACCTGTCTATATATATATATATATATATATATATATATATATATAGATATATATATATAGATGGGGACAGCTGGTGTAAGCAGTTACATTGGTGTTGCAACTGCAGTAATTACAATGATCTTGCTTGTTCCTTCTTTTTGTATAATGGGATGGTTTAGATAATCAATTAAAATTCAGTTCCTTAAAAGCTTTTTTTTTTTTAATTAGTTTCTTTCCAAAAGATGGTAACCCTCATACTGGAAGGGCAGGGTGTGGCACACTTACAAGCATCAATCACACCTCCAGGAGTCATTTGGAAATTAACTTACGTTACGTATTGTTGAGGATATCACAACAATCTCCTTTTGAACCACTTGAAACTGCAAAGTTTCTCATAGTGAAAACAGTTTATCTCCTCACCAGTGGCAGATTTAAAGTGGGGCAGAAAGGGTGATCACTCCCCCATATTCCATAAGCCGGAAGTGACGTTGTGCATTCCATTCACCAGTATTGGAACGTACGCTGGCGGTAAAGCACTGCTTATGGATGCTGTACTTTGTTGCAACCCATTTAAGTTCTAAGTAAGTGTTATTTAATTTTGGTGTGCGCTGTTCCAATAGTCAAACAGTATTGTATTCTATCCATCTAGGTTGCTAGTAATTTATAGTGACTACATGAGTAATACCAATACCAGGAATTGACCGTCAATATGGTTGGCTAGAACGTTTTTGGCGCCTTTTTATGAATTCCCAGAGGTATATTAGGGGATTGTCAGGCACTGTTTCATTGCTGCTGGTCCAGTATAGACTACCGACTCTTGTCCTGACAATGGTCGTGATTGGACCGAAACGCTGACTGACTTAGAATCATGTTGACATGTGAGAAATAAACATTTGATTTTCATGTGCTAAAGAAATTTCCTAGTGAGTTCCCCATTCGTGTATGTGTGTGTGTGTGTGTGTGTGTGTATATATATATATATATATATATATATATATACTGTGTATATATATATATATATATATATATATATACACACTGTATATATTATGATATACAAATGTAGCCGCGCTCATCGTACCTACATCTAGGCGTGAATGCGCCTCGTTGCACACCCAGCGTACGTGTGCATCTTAGTTGCGACCATACGCCCATTAGGAATGGACTGAGCGACAATTGCAGCAGCTCTATGCGGCTGGGCGTGGGTGTGACTAGGTACGCCGGATATGCACATATTGCTGCGGCGAAGCCACGATAAGCATGGCTACATCTGTTTTTTATATATATATATATATATATATATATATATATAATCTCGAAGTGGGCCGGTATACAATGGTATGGCATACCGGCACTTCGAGCACTGACCCCGCCGCCGCATTTCAATTTCCGCGCTGTCAAGCGCTGCAACCGGCAGCCAATCAGGAGCCTGATTGGCTGCCGATCTGTGGGAGATTTTAAATGAGGGCGCTGCGGTCCCTGTGAACCCAGGGCTTTGTCTTCTTTCCCAACGCTGCCGCCCATGCCATCCTCCACACCACCGCCCAGGACCTTCTCCTCACCACCGCCATCTTCAGCCTCTGCACCACATCCCCGTCTGCTGCTTATTAGGTACTGTCCCTCTGTCACTCTCCCTGTCCATCTGTCATTGTCCCTGCTGTCACTCTCCCTGTCCTTGAATTTCGGCTCAAACTGTGTGGCATATAGTGCTCGAAGTGGGCCGGTACACAACGGTATGGCATACCGGCACTTCGAGCACTGACCCCGCCGCCGCATTTTAAATTCCGTGCTGTCAAGCGCTGGAACCGGCAGCCAATCAGGAGCCTGATTGGCTGCCGATCTGTGGGAGATTTTAAAGGAGGGCGCTACGGTCCCTGTGAACCCAGGGCTTTCTCCTCTTCGCCGACGCTGCTACCCATGCCATCCTCCGCACCACCGCCCTGGACCTTCTCCTCACCGAAGCCATCTTCAGCCTCTGCACCACCTCTGACCACAGCCCCGTCTGCTGCTTATTAAGTACTGTCCCTCTGTCACTCTCCCTGTCCCTATGTCGTTGCTGTCATTCTCCTTGTCCCTGAATTTTGGCTCAAACTGTGTGGCATATTGTGAATTTTGGCTCATTCCGTGTTGCATAATGGGAATTTTGGCTCATACTGTGTGGTGTAATGGGAATTTTGGTTTATTCCGTTTGAATTCTGGCTCATTCAGTGTGGCATAATGTATTATAAAGGGCACCAGTACTAGATAGCACAAGGGGTCCTATTATTGTGGTGCATAATGTGTATAAGGGGTATATGATGTAGTATACTACACTTAAGGACATGCCCCCTTTTCCCAGAGCACGCGCATAATTATAACCTTCAGTTCTCCATACCCCACTTAAAAATTTCCACTTTGACGTGTTTGTGTGTGTGTGTGTGTGTGTGTGTGTGTGTGTATATATATATATATATATATATATATAAATACATACACACACACACACACACACACACACACGACCCTCCCTTCATAAAAAGCCTGCATTTGCCCCTGGACTCAGTCAGGGTAGTGGTTGCCTGCTGAGCAACACTGAGTGTGAGACTGCCCACCCCCACGCCACGGACGCATGCACGCGCGTGAGAGCAGGGTCTTCTCCGCGCCCGGCCTCCCTGACCTCATCCTTTCTGTCCTTGTGCTGCTGCGTGATAACAGAGAATCTGACATACACAGTAAGCATTTGAGAACGCCGAAAGAGGTCTGTCAGTGCGCCATTTTTTTTACAGCAGCGTTGCGGACCACTGCCAGCAAGGTGGAGTGCCTGCAGCCTGTACCAGTCTGTCCTCCTGGCCTGCCACCTGTGTCCTGACCTGAGGAGCCTGCTGAGCCCTGAGTGAGCCTGGCCCTGAGCCTGGTGTGCAGACTGCAGAGGCTGTAAGTGACTATGTGAGCATACTTTGGTGCATAACTGGATGCATATTATTGGGGGAGAGGGTCATACAGACAGGGCGTCTAGCATAACATACAGACAAGCGGGAGCAAGTACGGACCTGGACTGATATACCCCTTTTCCACTAGCTACATTTACCTGTGCTTTTGCACAGGGGCGCGCATTGTCAGGGGTATGTGGAAACGGCTCAACACGGGTTGAGTGACCCTGGAATCCTACCCGGATAGTTACCTGGGTTGAAAACGGTAATGACCCGGGTAATTGTGCAGTGGAAACGGTCATTACCCATGTTTTCAGACCCAAGTAATGCTCTGAGATACTGATTGGTGTTTCTGGGGCACAGGAAGATGATGCCATCCCTGGGAGACACACTGGGCACATGCAGGCATCACAGCAGCTGCTAAACGCGGAGTTGACACAGTGGGAGACACGCTGGGCACAGCTATTGCAGCAGCTTGCAGAAAGACACTCCGCTGGGCACATGCAGGCATTGAAGCAGCTTGCAAACAAACAGACACTCTGAAGTCACGCTGGGCACATACAGATATTTATTGCAGCAGCTTCCAAACAAACAGACACTATATAGCAGCAGAACTACAGTCTGCAACTCCATACTAGACACAGCTACTGCACCAGTCTCCATTGCTGTGAGCAGGCCCCACCCCTCCCTTTTGTTTTCTTTTCGTGACATCATCTTGATGAGACAGTAAAAAGTAAATTTTTAATTACATCAATATGCTTTTACAGAGCAATTCCCGGGTTAAGTGGAAACAGATCCGACCCAGGAATAACCAGCGTCGAAGTGCAGTGGAAACGGAGGGGGCCGACACGGGTTGTAGCCGGGTTAAACATTCCGGATCGGACCCGGTACTCAGGGGGAAAAGGGGTATTAGTGTGCCTTGAGGACTGAGGTGGAGTTTGTATTATAAAAGGTTTGCAAATTTTTATCTACTGTGATATAATAAATATTGTTTTTTTTCTTCAATATTTGTTGAAAATGGAAGTGGTAGAACTAAGTGGGAGGAGCTATGAGTAGAGGGAGGAGTCAGTATTCTTAAACTACCACCCCCACCCTAAAAGTAAAGTCTAGATCCACCACTGCTCTTCTCTATGGGCCTAATTCAGTCCTGATCGATAGTAAGCGATTTTTGCACTGCGAACACAGGTGTAGCAGAGCTTTACAAACAGATTCTGTGCAGTCTCTGCGCAGCCCAGGACTTACTCAGCCGCTGCGATCACATCAGCCTGTCCAGGACCGGAATTGACATCAGGAACCCTCCCTGCTAATGCATGGACACGCCTGCGTTTTCCAGACACTTCCTGAAAATTGTCAGTTGACACCCACAAACGTGTACTTCCTGTCAATCTCCTTGTGAGCGCCCATGTGAGCGGATCTGTCGCACAAACCCATCGCTGAGTGGCGATCCGCTTTGTACCCGTGCAACGCACTTGCGCATTGCGGTGCATACGGATGCGCAGTTTGTGCCTGGCTGTCCGCTGTGCGAAAACGCATAGAACCGATCAGGTCTGAATTACCCTATGTCCACGCGCTGGTGTGTGTCAGAGTTGCAAACCTCCATACCTGATCTTTCATTACTATATGCATAGGATAGTTCTTCAGAAAGAAACGTTTTTTTTAACCTAAGGTTTCCAAACTCCATTTAAATCAGGGTATTGTAATTATATGATGAATACAAAAGCGGTCAGTCCCCATAAAAAGAAAAGACTGTTAGATGAAACGTTGCTGTGATTTAACACACTTACATTGGGGGAAGGGGGTGGGGTGGAGACCTGTTCCTTACAATGTAAAGCCTAGTCTAGTAGAGTGGTGCAGGGACGTGCAGTGGTGTAAATGCCTGGGGAGGCACTGCCTAGTACCAGAGCCAGATTTACACACATATATGAGCCAAAGGGTTCATGTGGGCAACATAGAAAGATGCAGCAGTATATACTGCTGGAAATTTGGTGTGTTTTGAGCAGAGATGTGTGGAAAAAGGAGAGTTATGGTAGACTTACCATTGTTATCTCTCGTTCTGCGAGGTACATTGGTTCCACAGGAAAACATCAGGGTGTAGAGTGGATCTTGATCCAGAGGCACCAACAGGCTAAAGCTTTAGGCTGTCCCAGGATGCCTTGGGGCCTCCCCTATATGCCCCACCTCCAGGCACTGAGCGCTCAGTTTTGTTAACTAGTCTAATGCAGGGGCAGGCAAGAGAGAAGGCAGATATTAGTCACATAGAACCACATTCTCATGACAGGAGAAGGTACCAGCGGCTAATGCCTTACAAACCCATAGAAGCAAGGTGAATCAGGGTGGGCACCCTGTGGAACCAATGTACATTGCAGAAAGAGAGTTAATGGTAAATCTACCATAACTCTCCTTTCTGCAACAGGATACATTGGTTTCCACAGGAAAACATCGGGGATGTCCTAAAGAAGTTCCTCAAGGGAGGGGACGTGCTTTTGCGGGTATGAGAACCCGGCGTCCAAAGGAAGCATCCTGGGAGGCGGAAATTTCAAAGGCATAAAACCTAATAAACGTGTTCACTGAGGACCACGTAGCCACCTTGCACATTGTTCTGCGGGCCGCCCAAGAAGATCCAACAGACCAAGTAGAATGGGCTTTAATAGCAGCAGGAACTGGAAGTCCAGCCTGTGCATACGCTTGTGCATCACCATTCTATTCAATCCGGCCATGGCTTGCTTATTCGCAGGCCAGCCACGTTTGTGGAAACCAAACAGTGCAAAAAAAGGGACTCTGACCTCCTGATACAGGCAGTCCTCTCCATATAAATATGGAGAACCCTTACCACATCCAAAAAACACTCTTTGGAAGACAAGTCTGAAGAGATAAAGGCTGGAACCACAATCTTTTGGTTAAGGTGAAAAGATGACACCACCTCAGGCAAGTCAAATGAGATGGACGACAGGACAAGGCGACACCCATCTTGCCGAGGCAATAGGCCAGCAAGAACAAGACCTTGGCCATGAGCCATTTAAGGTCCACCGACTCAAGAGGTTCATTGGAGACTCTTGCAGGGCTTTCAGTACAACAGTCAATCCCATGGAGCCACAGGAGGGACATAGGGAGGCTGACACCGAAGTACGCCCTGGGTGAAAGTATGAACGTCAGGTATAGACGCAATTTTTCTCTGAAACCATCTGATAAGGCAAATATGTGAACCTTTAGGCAGGCCAGATGGAGACCTAAGTCAAGGCCTCATTGCAGAAAAGCCAGATTCTGGAAATTCTGACCATAAAGACATCATAATTCTTATCAGCACAGCAGGTGAAGTAAGAATTCCAGACCTTGTATTAAATCCAGGCATATGCCGGTTTGTGGGCCTACATATAGTTTGGATAACAGCCTCGGAAATCCTTTGGCGTGTTTACAGCAGGTCTTGGCCCCTGCCCACACTGCAAAAAGTACCAAAACCTGGTTCAATGACCATGGGATTACTGTGCTGGATTGGCCAGCAAACTCGCCTGACCTGAACCTCCTAGAGAATCTATGGGGCATTGCCAAGAAAAAGGTGAGAGACATGAGACCGAACAATTCAGAAGAGCTGAAGGCTGCTATTGAAGCATCCTGGTCTTCCAGAACACCTCAGCAGTGCCACAGGCTGATAGAATCCATGCCACACCGCATTGAGGCAGTAATTCATGCAAAAGTGGCCCAAACCAAGCACTGAGTATATATGCATGATTATACTTCTCAGAGGGCCGACATTTCTGTATTTAAAATCCTTTTTTTATTGATTTTATGTAATCTAGTTTTTTGAGATTTTGGATTTTCTTAAGATGTAAGCCACAATCATCAAAATTATTACAAATAAAGGCTTGACATATCTCACTTTGCATGTATTGAGTCTATATAATATATTAGTTTCACCTTTTAAGTTGAATTACTGAAATAAAGTAACTTTTGCACAATATTCTAATTTTCTGAGTTTCACCAGTATATTCGCACACCCAGATGCACCTAGCCTCTTAGGGTATAGAATATAATGACAGTTATTTCTGAGAAACACAGAGTAAAACCACGCAGTAGATACAGGCACACACAGTCATAGGCAATGCAGAAATTATCACAATAAAGCTGCACTGAACATATATAACAGCGCGGTTCTAGACCGGAGGGATATATATATATATATATATATATATATATATATATATCAGAATACTCTGTAACAGGTACACTCTTTCTTAATGAATGCTGTCTGTTTAAAGACATGTAGAATACTCAAGTGTTTGTAAAGTCACAGCGCTGTATACGGACGGCTTTACAAGGGTGACCTTGCCCTGCAATCCCAGAGACCAGTAGCAACTATGCTCAGAAGATGGACACCAGCCTCAGGGAATAAGGGAGAGTGTGAGGCAGCTCCAGGGCGGGAAAATCTACTCAGAGATGGCGCCCTGGGCCAGGGGAAGGGCTACAGGTGAAGCGCCGATTCCACTATGCTGGACTTCCACCACCGGTACTACAGAGCCTTTTTAAATGGGGCGTTGGTACATTCGACCTGTACTCTTATGCCCTGGCGGTCTAGTAGGGTCCCTGCTTGGTGACAGTGTCCACACCAGCGCCGCAACCCGGTCGCAGATGGAACACTATTTAATGGCAGGTCCCGCTGGGGGACCTCTTACCTCCTCCCCGTAGCAACCACGCAATCCAGGAGAGTGGTCTGCGACTGTGTGTCTAAGCCGGAGCTTCTCCGCCGCAAGTACCCGGGTACAGGGCCACAGGAGTATGCAACGCCGCTTGGGAGGTGATGGCGCTGCAGCGCTGAAGTGTCTCCTGACATGCAGCGCTGAAGTGTCTCCTGACATACAGCGCTGACAGCCTGATTGAAGAAATCTTCTTAGAAAAGCTTTTTCAGGGCTGCCCAGTGCAGCCCACCTGTTAGGTGACCTGCTGCTCCAGGCACCAACTCAAAAACGGAGCTCTCCGTGCCTGGAGGCAGGGTTTATAGGAGAGGCCCCAAGGCATCCTGGGACAGCCTGTTGGTGCCTCTGGATCAAGATCCACTCTACAGCCCGATGTTATCCTGTGGAAACCAATGTATCCTGCTGCAGAAAGCTAGGCAGGGGCGCACTGCCTCCACTGCCATAGATTTTTTACTCCACAGAGTTTTGACTTTACAAAAGAATAAAATAACACATAGAAGATATTTCTAATATATTTTCTGTATTTTTTTTATATACTTTATTTAGTCAAAACTCTGGCGTATACATTAGTATGACAGGAAAGGCTCTGCCTCACATCACGTCCCTGGGGCTGTGAGCACCTCATTGGCAGTGCAGCTGAGTTTCGATGGACTGCTTTCTCAGGCAGTCACGTGGTCCTTTGTGTAAACTTTTACAAATGCAAGACTTTTGTGAGTACAGCAATTTTACCCATAATGTGCTGCACATTACAACTCTGTGGGCGTATTCAACTGAAGTGGCAGTTTTGATACATCCAAAGAATGTCAGAGAAGATAGGATTCCTATACTTACATAAAAAGCACTTTGTATTGGGGACATGGCCTGCCCGCTCATTTCTGCTCCAGTACTCCTGTACCAGGTTTACCCAAGTGTATTCTTCAGGGAGTAAATAAAAAAAATAAAAATAATTTTCTTTATTCTTCAAACCAAGCCTCATATGAAGGTATAGTAGCTTGCTGCTAGACAGAGAATAAATAAGGAACCTAAAACACTTAAAATAGTTTCATTGCCCTGAAAGATACTCTAAATGCCAGTGTCCAGTATGCCCTATCCCCCATTGGGTTATGAGCAAATGAATTAAGTATAAAAACAAGAGTTATTGTAGACTTACCATGGATAAATCTTTTTCTTCGAGGTCCATAGGATCCACAGGTCTTACATCAGGGTGTAGGTGGTAGGAGTCCAACGGGCACCACACAGTTAAGCTTTTAGCTCCCAGGATGCTACGGTCCTCCTCCCCATATACCCCGCCCCCGGCCTAGGGAAGACAGTTTTGTTAACAAGCCCAAGGCAGGAGCAGGATTTCAGGAGAGAAGAAAGACCTCAACATACAAGACACACTCTTCCACATAGCAGAGGAAAGAAACATCAAAAAGGGGAAAAAACAAAAAAAATTCCCCAAAGACAGGTGCGTCAGGGTGGGTGCCCTGTGGCTCCAATGGACCGCAAAGAAAAAGAGTCAACCATGGTAAGTCTACCATAACTCTTGTTTTCTTCATCAGGGTCCATAGTGATCCACAGTCCTTACACTGGGGATGCCCTAAAGCAGTTTCCCCTAAGGGTGGGGACGCTCCTGAGTAGACAGGAGAATCCAACGCCCAAAGGAAGCATCCTGAAATGGAAAAGGTATCCAAGGCATAAAACCTCAGGAACGTGTTAATAGAAGACCATTTAGCTGCCTTGAAGAGTTGTTCAGCTGTAGCGCCTCAGCGAGCTGCCCAGGAGGGACCTACTGAATGTATAGAATGAGCAGAGACTATGGGGGTCATTCCGAGTTGTTCGCTCGTTGCCGATTTTCGCAATGGAGCGATTAAGGCAAAAATGCGCATGCGCATGGTACGCAGTGCGCATGCGCTAAGTATTTTAGCACAAATCATTGTAGATTTACTCACGTCCGAACGAAGAATTTTCATCGTTGAAGTGATTGGATTGTGATTGACAGGAAGTGGGTGTTTCTGGGCGGAAACTGAGCGTTTTCTGGGAGTGTGCGGAAAAACGCAGGCATGCCAGGACAAAACGCGGGAGTGACTGGAGAAACGGGGGAGTGGCTAGCCGAACGCAGGGCGTGTTTGTGACGTCAAACCAGGAACGAAACGGGCTGAGCTGATCGCAGTGTAGGAGTAAGTCTCGAGCTACTCAGAAACTGCTAAGAAATTTCTATTCGCAATTCTGCTAAGCTAAGATACACTCCCAGAGGGTAGCGGCCTAGCGTGTGCAATGCTGCTAAAATCTGCTAGCGAGCGAACAACTCGGAATGAGGGCCTATATTCGGAACGGGAAGATCAGCTTGAATATAAGCCTCTGCAATAGCCATACAAAACCACCTGGACAGCGTTTGTTTACTAGCTGGCCAACCTCGCTTATGGAATCCATATAGGACAAACAGAGAATCACTTTTCCTGATGACGCTGGTACATTCCACGTAAGTCCTTAATGCATGAACCACATCCAATAAGGCCTCTCCAGCCGACACATACGGGGACTGAAAGGCTGGAACCACTATATCCGTATTTAGATGAAACTTGGACACCACCTTAGGATAGTGACTCACCCTGGTCTGGAGTACTGCCCTGTCTTGATGGAAGATCAGAAACGGAGGTTGACAGGAAAGCGCTCTGAAATCAGACACCCTTCTTGCAGAGGCAACATCCAGGAGAAATAACAACTTTGCCAACAGCCACTAAAGATCCACCGACTCTAAAGGCTCAAATGGGGAAGTCTAAAGAGCTTGCATCACTATGGATAAATCCCAGGAGGCCACTGGACGTACAAAGGAAGGCTGTATATGGAGTATTTAAAAAACGGTATGCACATCTTGTAATAGAGCGATCTTTCGTTGAAACCACACTGACAGTGCAGAAACTTGTACTTTCAGGGATGCTAGGTGAAGACCAAGGTCTAACCCTGCTTGCAGAAAGGCCAGTACCCTGGAGACCCAAAAGGTACGTGGGACATAGCACCTAGGCGTACACCCCTGAAAATAAGCGTGCCAAATCTAGTAATAGATGCATGCTGAAGATGGCTTACAAGCCAGCATTGTCTGTATCACTGCATTTGAGAACCCCTTAACTCTGAGGACAGATGACTCAAAAGCCAAGCCATCAAAGACAGTTGAGCAAGGTCCCAATACAGACAGGGACCCTGGGACAACAGGTCTGGTCGCTGTGGCAGTAGGAATGGCATGTCCATGGATAGATTTTGGAGATCTACGAACCAATGGCACCTGGGCCGTGCAGGAGCTATACAGTTCCTCCATCCTGTTAGAATTTGTGAAGAACTCTGGATAACATTGATACCAGAGGAAAGAGGTAACCCAGATGGAAGGTCCACCATACTGCTAGAGCATACATGAAGGCTGACAGTGGATCTTTGGTGCTGGATTCATAGATTAGGACCTTGTGATTGTGATGAGAAGATATCAGATCTACATCTGACAGACCCCATCTGTTTACCAAGTTCTCTAACAACTTCGGGGTGTAGAGTCCATTCGCCGATGTAGACGTCCTGCCGACTGAGGAAGTCTGCTTCCCAGTTGAGGATTCTTGACAAACACCGCTAAGATGGCTGGAAGGTGATCCTCGTCCCACTGGAGCATGCACTCCACTTTTGCCATAACCAGATGACTGTGAGTGCCCCCTTGATGGCTTAGATAGGCAATGGCGGTTGCATTGTCAGACTGAACCTGAACAAGCCTGCCCTGGAGGACATCCTAAGCCTGAACAAGAGCTCTGTAGACCACCCGAAGTTCCAGGACATTGACTGGCAAGCAACTTTCGTCTGGAGTCCACCTACCTTGAAAGACGTGTGGACCAGTTACTGTGCCCCATCCACAGAGACTGGCATCTGTGGTGAGGACCACCCAATCCAGAATGGCCATCCTTTATCCAAGTATAACATCTGTAGCGTCAGGAGAGAGACAGACGCATTTCTAGAGACAGTACGATCATCTGGGCCCTGATCTAATGATACTGCCAGTAGCACCTGGAAAGGATCAGATGTTGTAGGGGCCTGGAATGAAACTGGGCATACTCCACCATATCTAAGCTGGAGACCATGGACCCCAGAACCTGCATTTCCGACTGTATGGACACCCGGGGATTGTGCAGTAAGTTGCAGACCCTTTAATGCAGTGTGGCAACTTTTTCCACTGGCAGGAGAGCCCCTAGATGCAACATCCGGTGTAAAAGGACAAGGGAGGACTTTTCCAAATTGATCATGGTTTGTAGAAAGGCAACGGTTATTTGTAGATGGTGGTGCAAAACTTCCTGAGATTGCGCCAGGAGCAACATGTCGTCCAAATATGGGAGCACCCTGATCCCTTGACGATGCAGTTGAGCTACCATAACCATCATCAGCTTGGTAAATACCCATGGAGCGATAGCCAGCCCAAAGAGTAGTGCCTGAAGCTGGTAATGCTGTTGCAGAACAGCAAAGTGGAGGAATGTCTGATGAGTAGGTGATATAGGGACATGTATGTAGGCATCCCCTGGCTCTGATGACAGATCAATAGACCATAGAGTTTCCATATGGAATCTAGGGCACCCACAAAAACTTGTTCAGAGATTTTAGATTGAGAATAGGTCGATAGGTCCCATTGAGTTTCGGAATCAGGAAAAGGGGGGAGTAAAAACCCTTTCCCTATTGTTCTCGGGGAACAGGGATAATAACCCCTACATGCAGTAAAGACTGAACAGCTCCTTGCTGCGCCTGAATGAGATGGAGGATTGGTGCAAAAAACTGCTGGGGGAGGGGGCATCTCAGAAATGAGGTCATGCCCGTGAGAGACCACTTCTCGCACCCATGCATCTGTAGTTGACTGGTGCCATGAGGCTGTGAATCGCATAAGTCGGCCTCCCACCCTGGGGTCCCCCAGGAGGAGGGCCCGCCTCTGATGGCAAAAAAGCAGATTTAGAAACTGCCAGCGTAGCCACAATCTCATCCAATTGTGTGCCAAACAGAATGTTTCTAACAAAAGGCAGAGCTTCCAATGTCCTCTTAGACTCTGAATACGCCTTCCAGGAGCACACGACGAGCTACCACTGAAGTAGGCGAGGCCCTGGAAGCCAACATACATGTATCCCAGGATGCCTCTTTTAGCTATCCGGCAGCTGGTCTCTGGAAGTATCCAACCTCTCACTGTCCTCTAGTGCAGTGATGGGGAACCTTTGGCACTCCAGCTGTTGTTGAACTATACATCCCAGCATGCCCTGCTACAGTTTTGCTATTTGGCCATGCTAAAACCTCAGCAATGCATCCTGGGATGTGTAGTTCAACAACAACTGGAGTGCCAAAGGTTCCCCATCACTGCTCTAGTGCATCAGCCCAATGCTCCGCAGCTTTAGCCACCCAGGCTGAAGCTAACGCTGGTCTAGTAATAGCCCCTATAAGGGAAAAAATAGACTTAAGACCCGATTCAATGTTCCTGTCTGTCGCATCCGTTAGGGAAGAAGCTGACGGTATAGGTAACTTGGAGGAGCGCACCAGGCATGCCACATGAACATCAGGCAGAGTCGCACGTTTTCTCTGAAACCAAACCGACAAGGCAGAAATATGAACCTTGAGGGAGGCCAAACCAAGGCCCAAGTCCAGGCCCTGTTGCAGGAAGGCAAAAAGTTTGGCCGCACTAAACTTGTAAGCGTCATGACTGTTAGCTGCGCACCAAGCAGGGTAAGAATTCCAGACCCTATGATAAATCTTAGCAGAAGCCGGTTTCCAGGCCTTCAACATGGTTTGAATGACCGCCTCAGAAAATCCTTTGGCCCTCAGAACTGAAGTTTCAAGAGCCACGCCGTCAAAGCCAGCCGGGCCAAATCCTGGTATACACAAGGGCCCTGAACGAGGAGGTCTGGGTGTTGCGAAAGTAGAAGGGGACGCTCTATCGAGAGACCCTGTAGGTCGAGGGACCAATGCAGTCTGGGCCATGCTGGGGCGATCAGAAGCAGGATTCCTCCTTCTTGTTTGAATTTCCGTATCACCCTGGGCAGAAGTGACACCGGAGGGAACACGTACGGCAGCCGAAAGTTCCATGGAATTGCCAGTGCGTCCACGAATGCTGCTTGAGGATCCCTTGTCCTTGCTCCAAAGACCGGAACCTTGTGATTGTGTCGAGACGCCATCAGGTCTACGTCTGGTAGGCCCCACTTGTCCACTAGGAGTTGAAATACATCTGGATGGAGGCTTCACTCTCCGGCGTGTACGTCCTGATGACTGAGGAAGTCCACTTCCCAGTTTAGGACCCCCGGAATGAACACTGCCGATATGGCTGGCAGATGGCGTTCCGCCCACTGAAGAAGACACTTCCATCATTGCCATGCGGCTTCGAGTGCCGCCTTGATGATTTATGTACGCCACCATGGTGGCATTGTCAGACTGTACTTGAACAGGCCTGTTCTGTATCAGATGCTGGGCCAGGATCAGAGCTTTGAACACCGCCCGCAATTCCAGAATGTTTATTGGGAGGAGAGATTCCTCCTTGGTCCACCGATCCTGAAGAGAGTATTGCCCCAACACCGCGCCCCAACCCCTTAGACTGGCATCCGTTGTCAGAAGGACCCAGTTGGAGATCCAGAAGGGACGACCCCTGCTCAATCGTTGGTCCTGGAGACACCAGCTCTGTGACCGATGAACCTCCAGAGACAATGAGATCATGCGAGACCTGATCCGGTGAGGCAGGCCGTCCCACTTGGCAAGAAGCAATCTCTGCAGAGGGCGGGAATTAAATTGAGCGCACTCCACCATGTTGAAAGCCGACACCATGAGGCCTAGTACTTGCATCGCCGAATGAATCGACACTCGAGGTCGAGAGAGGAAGCATCAGATTCTGTCCTGAAGGTTAAGGACCTTCTCCTGAGACAAGAACAACCGCTGATTGTGAGTGTCCAACAATGCCCCCAGATGCACCATGCTCTGCGCAGGGACCAGGGAAGATTTCTTCCAGTTGATGAGCCACCCGTGGGCTTTCAGAAACTGGACCATCAGATCCAGATGACGGAGGAGAATTTCTGGGGAATTCGCCAGGATCAGCAGGTTGTCCAGATACAGTAGGATCCTGACACCCTGACGGCGGAGTAAAGCCGTCATTACTGCCATAACCTTCGTGAAGACTCGCGGAGCCGTGGTCAAACCAAAAGGTAAAACCCGAAATTGATAATGGAGGTTGCTAATAGCAAACCGCAAGTACTGCTGATGCGACATGGCAATCGGACTATGGAGGTAAGCATCCCGTATGTCCAGGGAGACCATATAGCCCCCAGGCTCCATAACCAGAACAATAGAGTGAAGAGTTTCCATACGAAACTTGGAGACTCTCACAAATTTGTTCAAGGACTTGAGGTTGAGAATGGGCCGGGAGGAACCATTTGGTTTCGGGACTTGGAACAGCGGTGAATAGTACCCCTTGCCTCTCTGAGCCAGAGGCACCTGTACTACCACTCCTGTGTCCATGAGGGATTGTACCATCAAATGAAGAGCTTTTGCCTTCACCTGATCCGAAGGGATGTCCGTCAGGCAAAATCGATGAGGGGGACGATTCTTGAAGAATATGGCGTATCCGTGCGTGATGACTTCCCATACCCAGGTGTCGGAAGTGGTCTTCAACCATTCCTGGGTAAAACTTAGAAGTCGGCCTCCCACCAGTCATGCAGTCGGCCCGTCCAGTCATGCAGTAGGCTTGTCTGATTTGGAAGCAGGCTGACGGGCAGCCCGGGCACGTTTAGGTTTGGGCTTAGTGGTTTTGGAAGTGCGAGCCTGTTTCGGGTACGCCTGACCCTTTGCTTTACCTGGAGGACAAAAGGATCGAAAGGAAGTACTCTTAACCTTCGGGACCGGAGCAGTACTAGGAAGACACGCCGTCTTAGCAGAAGCTAAGTCAGCAACAATCTTGTTGAGATCCTCACCAAAAAGAATGTCTCCCTTATAAGGGAGCACCTCCAGGGTTTTCTTAGAGTCCAGAACCACAGACCAGGACCGTAACCAGAGAATCCGACGAGCCAAAATGGGCGTAGTAGAAGCCTTGGCCGCCAGAATACCGGCATCAGAAGCCGCCTCCTTAATGCAATGAGATGCTGTGACAATATACGAGAGACATTGTCTAGCATTATCAGAAAAATTGGATGGCAGCTCTGCTTCCACGTCCTGAGCCCACGCTTCAATAGCTTCTGCAGCCCAAGTAGCTGCAATAGTGGGTCGATGCACAGCTCCTGCGAGGGTGTAAATAGCTTTTAAGCAACCATCCACACACTAATCCGTCGGTTCTTTCAGAGAGGTGACGGTAGTTACAGGCAGAGCAGAGGACAACACCAGCCGCGCCACTTGAGAATCCACCTGCAGTGGTGTTTCCCAATTCTTACTTAGCTCCGCAGTGAGGGTATAGCGAGCCAGCATCTTCTTGTGAGGTGTGAATTTCTTTCCTGGATTTTCCCAGGATTCCTGACGTATGTCAACTAAGTGATCAGAAAGAGGTAAAACTTGTTTAATAACCTTCTGACGTTTAAATCTATCTGGTTTCTTACAGGTTACAACGGGTTCTGGGTCATCGTCAATTTAAAGAATCAGCCTGATAGCCTCCAATAGGTCAGGAACATCCACCTGTGAAACAGATTCGCCATCAGAAGCATCTGGATCAGTGTCATACGCCAGTATATACGCCATCTTCATCAGACGAAGTGTCTGGAATATGGGTGGATTGTGAGGAAGTAATGACGGGCAAGGGTTAGGTTTTTGTTTGTTCAGTGAGTGGTTCAATTGCTGTAACTGAGTGGACAGAAGATCTGCCCATGGCGGATTAACCGCAGGGACAATATGTGGCTGTACCGGCACGTGAGGTCCCATAGGGGGCGTAAGTCTAGTTACCAGCGTATTTAGTAGAGTAGGAAAGTAGCCCAAGGTGGGTCATTCTGGACCCCCGTTGCTACGGCTCTACTGGAGGGTAGTGGACCCCCAGAACCTGATGCCTCTGCTGCTATGTTTTCCTCTAATGTGTCTGCAGTATCACCACCATGCATTGTGGTATCAGCCACAGCACCATTGCCCCTTGAAGCTGACATATCTGAAAGCATAAACACGGGCAACACAGTACAATATCAGCAGTATAATACCTTACCAAGATCCCCCGGTAAAGTGTGAAATCACAAACAGAGGATTCAAGAGGCATACAGTGACTGAAAATCACAGAGACAAATACACAATAAGTATATCCTGTAAAACACCTATATCAAATAATGACCCTGACGCACTTAGCCCCCCTCGGGGTACAGAATATAGGGATAGCAATCTGAGTAGAAATTACGCAGCAGCTATATGCACACAGACACAGTCACATGTACAATGCAGAAATTATGACAAGCAATAAAACTGCACTGGACTAGCAATACTAAGCAATACTAAGTAAAGCTATACAGAGTAATGGATATAACAATGCACAGTAAAGACTGGATCACCTACCCGATGTACTTGTACTTGTACTACATAACCCTGAAGTAATGCACCGTTTCTTAACTAACACTGTCAACAGACATGTAGAATACTTAAGTGTCCTGTAAAATGCATAGCGCTGATAATGCAGGCGGCTTTACAGAGGATGCTTTGCCCAAACAGTCCCAGGATCAGCTCAGCATGTGAAGATGGCGCACAAACGCTGACAGGGAGTGAGAGAGATGCAGCTCCAGGGCGGGAACATTTACTCTAAATGGCGCCCTGGGGCTGGGGCTACAGGTCAGAGCTGCACTTCACCACCGGGTACTGTGGGCCATATGAAAACTTTTTTTTAGTAAAACCGACCTGTGCCCCTACCCTGGTGGTCTAGTGGGGTCCCTGTACTGACACAGTGTCCACGCCAGTGCGCGCAGCCTGCCGCCTAATGGCCGCGTCGGATTGCGATTTCCAGTGGGTCCTGCCTGGGGGACCTTCTTGCCTCCTCCCTGAATGCGGCTACGCGATCCCGGAGAGCTGCGGCTGGTGTGTGTGCCTGACGTAGAGAACCGGAGCCTCCGCTGTAAGTACCCGGCAACCAGGGACACAGGATATACAGCGCCGCTGGGGGAGGTGAGGGAGCTGCAGGAGATGTCAGAATTATTATTATTATTATCCTTTATTTATATGGCGCCACAAGGGTTCCGCAGCGCCCAATTACAGAGTACATAAACAAATAATCAAACAGGAAAACAGCAACTTACAGTTGATGACAATATAGGACAAGTACAGGGTAAATAAACATAGTTACATCAGCAGATGACACTGGAATAAGTATCAGGTGGCAGAAGACTGATGGAATTGGTGCAGTTGAAGATTATTAAAGTAAGAAAGGATAAGCACATGAGGGAAGAGGGCCCTGCTCGTGAGAGCTTACATTCTAAGAGGGGAGGGGTAGACAGACAGGGGTGACACAGTAGGGGTACATAGAGAGCGTAGAACAGAGGGTTAGGATGAGATTTGGCTGGGTTTGGTGAAGAAGTGGGTCTTGAGAGCCCGTTTGAAGTTTTGTAGAGAGGTGGAGAGTCTGAGGGGGAGAGGTAGGGAATTCCAAAGAAGTGGTGCAGCACGTGAAAAATCTTGGAGGTAGGAGTGGGAGGAAGTAATCCGTAGGCAGGAGAGTCGGCGTGCGTTAGCAGAGCGAAGAGGACGGGTGGGAGTGTAAAGGGAGATAAGGTCAGAGATGTAGATGGGAGAGGAGTGGGTGAGGGCTTTGTAAGCGAGTGTGAGAAGCTTGAAATGGATTCTGAAAGGGAAGGGGAGCCAGTGAAGGTCTAGTAAGAGAGGAGAGGTGGATGTAGTGCGTTTGGTGAGGAAGATGAGCCGGGCGGCAGCATTGAGGATAGATTGCAGTGGAGAGAGGTATTTGTCAGGAATGCCAGTCAGGAGCAGATTACAGTAGTCCAGTCTGGAGATGACCAGTGAGTGGATAAGAGTCTTAGTAGCATCCTGGGTCAGAAAAGGTCTGATCCTGGAAATATTTTTTAGATGAAAATGGCAGGTTTGTGAGAGGTGCTGAATGTGTGGTTTGAAGGAGAGGGAGGAGTCAAGGATTACTCCAAGGCAGCGCACTTGGGGGCTAGAGGAGATAGTAGTGCCATCAATAGATAATGAGATTGTAGGAGGTGAGGTTATGCGGGAGGGAGGGAAGATGATCAGCTCGGTCTTAGACATGTTAAGTTTAAGAAAGCGCTGGGACATCCAGGAAGAGGTAGCAGATAGACAGTTGGAGATACGAGTGAGGAGAGCAGGGGAGAGGTCTGGAGAGGAAAGATAGATTTGGGTATCATCAGCGTAGAGATGATATTGGAAACCAAAAGAACTGATGAGCTTACCTAGTGAGGACGTATAGAGAGAGAAGAGGACCAAGGACAGAACCTTGGGGTACCCCTACAGTTAGTGGAAGTGAGGGGGAGGTGGAGTCATGAGAGGAGACAGAGAAAGAACGGTCAGAAAGGTAGGACGACAGCCAAGAGAGGGCAGTGTCACGTAGACCAATGGAGTGCAGAATTTGCAGTAGGAGAGGATGGTCCACAGTGTCAAAAGCAGCAGAGAGATCAAGTAGAATAAGTATAGAGTAGTGTCCCTTAGATTTAGCAGCATGGAGGTCATTGCATACTTTAGTGAGGGCAGTTTCAGTGGAGTGGAGAGGACGGAAACCAGACTGGAATGGGTCAAGCAGTAAGTGTGAGGAAAGAAAGGAAGTAAGACGGTTGTAGACAATACGCTCAAGGAGTTTGGAGGCAAAAGGGAGGAGAGAGATGGGTCGGTAGTTGGAGAGAGTGTTTGGATCAAGTGTAGGTTTTTTAAGAATAGAAGAGATGAGTGCATGCTTGAAGGCAGAGGGGACAGTGCCTGATGAGAGGGAAAGACTGAGAAGGTGGGAAAGATGGGAACAAGCAGAAGGAGAGAGGTAGCGGAGGAGGCGAGAGGGGATAGGGTCAAGTGGGGAGGTGGTGAGGGGACAGGAATGAATGAGGGCCATGACTTCCTCTCCAGATGCATGGGAGAAAGATGACAGAGTAGGTGCGAGGGATGGGGAGGGTTGGTAAGGGATAGGAGAAAGCTGGTTACTGATGGACTGGTGTGATGTGATGTCCTGATGTATGGAGTCAATTTTGGATGTGAAGTAATTGGCAAAGTCAAGAGCAGAGAGTGAGGAAGGGAGACGAGGTGGAGGTGGGCAGAGGAGTGAGTTGAGAGTGGCAGAGAGGCGCCGGGGGTTGGAAGACTGGAAGGAGATGAGGTTCTTGAAGTATGACTGTTTAGCAAGAGAAAGGGCAGCACTGAAGGATGAGAGCATAAGTTTGAAAAGGAGGAAGTCTGCCTTAGAGCGTGATTTCCTCCAGTGTCGCTCAGCAGTACGTGAGCATTTTTGCAGATATCTGGTGCATTTGGTGTGCCAGGGTTGAGGTGTTAATTTGCGAGGGTGAATAGTGGTTGGTGGAGCAACAGAGTCAAGAGCAGAAGTAAGGGATGCATTGTATGTGGAAGTGGCTTGTTCAGGGCATGAGAGAGAGAGAGAATAGGAGAGAGAAGTGAGTCAAACAGGGAGGAAAGGAATGTAGTGTCAATAGCTTCAATGTTACGCTTAGTGATGGTAGCCTTAGGAGGTAGAGATGGGCAAGTCGAGAGAGATAGGTTAAAGGAGAGCAGGTGGTGGTCAGAGAGGGGAAATGGGGAGTTGGAAAAATCAGAAATATCACAGCGGTGAGTGAAGACCAGATCCAGTGAGCTCCCATTCACATGGGAGGGTGAGGAGGTCCACTGGGAGAGACCAAGTGAAGAGGTGAGGTTAAGGAGTTTAGAGGCAGGGGATTGTGTGGGGTTGTCAATAGGGATGTTGAAATCGCCTAGGATAATGGAGGGAATGTCAGAAGAGAGGAAGTGAGGAAGCCATGAAGCAAAGTTGTCGATGAATTTGGAAGCAGTGCCAGGGGGGCGGTAAATGACAGCTACTCTAAGATGTACTGGTTGGAAGAGGCGTATGGCATGGACCTCAAATGTTGAGAATGTAAGGGATGGTTCTGGTGGTATGAGTTGGTAGGAGTAACTAGAAGGTAAAAGGACCCCAACACCACCTCCATGGCGACCCCCAGGTCGGGGCGTGTGTGTGAATGTGAGGCCCCCAGCAGAGAGAGCAGCAGGAGAAGTAGTGTCAGAGGGCGTAATCCAAGTTTCAGTAATGGCTAGTAGGTGTAGGGATTTGGAAATAAAAAGGTCATGAGTGGGGACCAGTTTGTTACAAACAGATCTGGCATTCCAGAGGGCACAGGATAGGGGGTATGAGTGTGTGGGAGAGATGTGAATGAGATTATCAGGGTTGCTGTAGCGATGAGGTGAGATTAACTTTGAGGGCAGGGATGGTGAGAGAGTAGTGATGGTACGGGTGCCTGAGTTAGGAGGTGAAACTGCAGGAGTTGGGCAGGGAGAGAGGTCAGTGTGATGTGGATGGGGATATGGGCAGGTGACAGGGAAGGGAGAGAGGGAGCAGGGCTGAGTTGTGGGGTAGCAGGACCATGGGGCTGAGGTAAATGAATGTGGGGTAACAGGAAATGAGGGGGAAGGAAACAGAGGGATGGAGGGGAGACAGAGGAGGAGGTGTAGGAGACTAGGGGGGAAGGATAAAGATACATTATTAGGTAGACACTGAGTGATGTGGGAATGACATCTTAGCATGGACAGTGCCTCTGCTGCAGCCCTTGAAGTCTTCTATCTTCTTTAAAATAGCTCTTATTTGGGCTGCTGGAGCAGCCCTGCCTGTTAGCTGCTTGCACTGCAGGCACCAACTTAAAAACTGAGCTCCTGTGCACGGAGGTGGGGTTATAGAGGAGGCGGCGCTGAGCATCTTTGGAACAGTCAAAGCTTTAGCCTGTTGGTGCCTCGGCTCAAGATCCTACTCTACACCCCAATGTTATCCCTGTAGAACCCAGTGTACCCCACTGCAGAAGTTCAATTGTTCTTAAGACCAAACAGCAGAATGGGGGGAAAAAAAAATGTAGGCAGGGGTAAACCATATGCTGCACTTCGGCTACTGTGGAACTACACATTTAAGCATACCCTGACAGTTTTGCGTAAAGGGCATGCTGGGATGTGTAGTTCCACAGCAGCTGGCACGCCAGACGTTGCCTATGCCTAATCTAAGCGACTGACTGCAGAATGATTGCTCATGCCAGATGGAGCGATTTAGCTCAGAAACTGATGACCTACTTGGATTTTCACACATAAAAGAAATCCAGAAAGGCAGTCCTGTGGCCAAATAGGTCTGGTTAATAAGGTCAGAAATGTCCAGACTGGTTCAAGCCGACAGGAAAGCATCAGTAACTCCACTAACCATCTCTGAACACACAGCAGAAGACTGCTCCTGGTTATACTACTATAGACAGGTGAAGAGCTGAAAAACTATGCCTGGTCTGATGAATCCAAATTTCAGTAGTTACTAGTAGACCGTAAGGTCAGAATCGGGCGTAACCAGGAAGTCATCCTGCTTTGCATCAATGGTTAAACCTGGAGGTGTAATGGGTGTAGGGAATGTTGATATGGCCCAACAGACACCTTAACACCAGTTAAGTGTTCTATAAATACCACAGCCATAGTATTGCTGCTGACCATATGCTAAGGCCACAGACTATCCTGTTGCAGTAGACATTAGAAAATGGGTAAAGCACCATGTAACAGTCATCTGAAACTGGATACACAAGGAATTTAGTGCACTCTAATGACATTCAATCACCAGATCTCAAGCCAATAGAGCACCTTTAAGAAGCATCTTATTAGCCACAAATTTTGCTTGCAAAAAAAGAAGGAAAAAAAAAAAGATGCTTTTTTGCCAGATGGTCACTATCATGCTATCCAATTAAAGCCAGGGTTTGGAGTTTGTTTTTTTCCCAGAAAAATGTCCAGTTTTCTCACACATTGGATCCAGGGTAAATTACTGGACCCACGTGTTGACGCGGCTTTAAGGGCTAGTTATTGGGGATTATGCTTGAGGCACATGAAGCATAATCCCCAATAAGTGCCGTTTATTAGGGCTAACTGGATAGACTCCTACGAATTCATTAGCCACAGTAAATTACTGCAGCTAATTGGTTACCGCCTTTAGTAGATGATGGAAAAGATTTGTAGCAAGAATGTGCTACTTACAAATCTGCAGCAACTGTGGGATAGCATCACGTCACAGGAACCAGAATCACTAAGGAGTAATCTAACTTAATGCTCGTTTCCAACACGTTGCTGAATGCATGCTATGAAGCATTTAGGCTGTTCTAGGGACAGATGAGGTCTCTAACCAATTCTAGAAAGTGGCCACTGAATGCGTTATGTATATTAATACAGTGGTGCTAGAATGTTTGTATACCATCTACAATTTTCTTAATTTCTGCATAAGAGTGCTCGATTTTGTGCTCAGATCTTCAGCTGAATCATGAATAAAAAAATAGATGGAACCTAAATTCATTACACACAGGATATACTCCATGTGTCATCAAAATTATTTCAATAAATGTGTTTTGCAGGACTGTATGTGATGCTCTAGGTCTAGGATGATCAGTTCAATTAAAGAGATAATTAGTATCAGGATGGTGAAAGGGAGAGGCATCTAGTGTCCATTTAGGTGGCACTGCCATATTTTAAAAATGTAAACCAAAGTCTTCTTTACCAAAGTATGGTCTTCATACACAGGTTTGGGAATGTATGCTATGCCTCAATCAAGAGGGAGAGACTTCAGAAACAGTTTTCTGTGAACAGAAAAGTGTTCAATACAACTTTTTGCATAAATAAGCAGAGCTGTAACTAGGGCTTGGCCAGGATGTTACTCATCAGGGGAAATGGTTGAGGAGGAGGCACTATATGGCAGAGTCTGTCAACCCATAGAAGTACCATCTGTCACCCATTCTAAACCTTTATTATCTTTTACATTGAGCTTCAATTGCTTTGTTCAGTAGTGTCTGGATTCTCCACAATTAGAGGATGGAAACAGAGCCTACCATGTCTATTGAGGGGCTGCAGCCTCTGTATCTTAGTGGGCAGGTCTGACAAGCAAATCACAGGGAAGTGGGACACTGCCAGTTATGATGGAAGTGACATTGGCACTGAAGATTTAGATGTGAGGAATCTGCAGCTTACTATCTGGGACCTTGTCACCACTAAAACAGGACAGTGGGCACCAGGAGCTGCACTCTCACTACAGTGGGGGGTGCGTTTCCTTACTGACCTTTTTAAACTAGTATGGTTAGTACAGAAAAAAGCTCATATCCTTCTGAGTACACATTGCACTACATTAAGCAGGAAAGTGTAAAATTACATAATATCTGTTTTCCTAGGTGGAGGAGGCATGATCAGGTCATGGAGTGATTTGATCAGTGTTTTAGAAGGTCCCAACTCCCTAAGCAGTACTATGCGCATAGGACTACTTGGTGGGGCACTGCCTTCATGTTGCTTGTAGCTGATGGGACTCCACAAAACATTGCACACCCTGTACTGATTCTACTTCAGGTCACGCCCATATCTCTACGCTCTAACTCACATCATGCCATTCCTGCATGCTCTATAAATTGTCCCTTGTTTGCAAATATACTATAAGGCCTCACATCTTGCCCGTCAGTCTTCCACTCTCTTCTACCTCCTATCCTACTACACCTCTCCTGTCGCTCCTCTTTCTCATAACTCCTGCCAAATACCTCTACCCTTCTGCCATTGAACAGTCTCATCCTCAGTTTCCTCTAATGAACACTAAGCTCAGTCCCACCTCCCCCTAATGTATCTTACCCCTTTCATCTATATTTTAAATTTTTACAGACAAGATCTTCAATAATATGCGCTATACAGCACAGATGGTTATGTTTTAAGCAAAAATTATTATATAGATATGGGAAAAATAGGATTTTAATTAACTACCGGTAAATTATTTTCTCGTAGTCCGTAGAGGATGCTGGGGTCCATATTAGTACCATGGGGTATAGACGAGTCCACCAGGAGCCATAGGCACTTTAAGTGTTTAATAGTGTGGGCTAGCTCCTCCCTCTATGCCCCTCCTACCAGACTCAGTCTAGAAACTGTGCCCAAGAAGACGACATACTTCGAGAGAAGGAATTACACAGATAGTGACGAGATTCATACCAGCTCACACAACACACAAATCCGGCTAACATGCCGGAAAACTCAGCAACAGCTGAAACCGTAAATAACACAGAACTTACCTAGGAACCAGGCAGTACTGAACTATAAAACCAATGCAGGAAAACGAAGAGCTGGGCGGGCACCCAGAATCCTCTACGGACTACGAGAAAAGGATTTACCGGTAGATAATTAAAATCCTATTTTCTCTTACATCCTAGAGGATGCTGGGGTCCATATTAGTACCATGGGGATGTACCAAAGCTCCCAGTACAGGAGGGAGAGCGCGGAGGCTCCTGCAAGACTGCTTGACCAAACTTGAGGTCATCAGAGGCCAAAGTATCGAACCTGTAAAACTTAGCAAACATGTTCGAACCAGACCAAGTAGCAGCTCGGCAAAGCTGTAAGGCCGAGACACCCCGCCCAGCTGCCCTGGAAGAAGCCACTTTACGAGCAGAGTGGGCCTTAACCAATTTCGGACATGGCAATCCTGCCGTAGAATACCCACGCTGGATAGTGAACCTGATCCAGCGCGAAATCGACTGCTTAGAAGCAGGACACCCAATTTTCTTGGGATCGTAGAGGACAAAGAGAGTCAGTTTTCCTATGACGAACTGTCCTCTTCACATAGATCTTCAAAGCCCTGACAACATCCAAAGCCTTTGAAGCAATTGAGGAGTCAGTAGCAACTGGCACCACAATAGGTTGGTTGATATGGAAAGCCGATACAACCTTAGGCAGGAACTGTGGACGAGTCCTAAGTTCCGCCCTGTCTTCATGGAAGATGAGATAAGGACTTTTACAGGATAAAGCACCCAACTCCGACACGCGTCGGGCAGAAGCCAAGGCCAACAAAGTGACCGCCTTCCACGTGAGAAACTTGATGTCAGCCTCCAGTAGAGGCTCAAACCAAGCTGATTGTAGGAACTGCAACACCACATCTAGATCCCAGGGTGCCGTCGGCGCCACGAAGGGAGGCTGGATGTGCAGAACCCCTTTCAAAAAGGTCTGAACCTCAGGGAGGACAGCCAAATGTTTTTGAAAAAAGATGGACAAAGCAGAGATTTGGACCTTGATGGATCCCAATCTCAGGCCCACATCCACTCCCGCTTGCAGGAAAAGGAGAAAACATCCAAGTTGAAACTCCACCGCAGGAAATTTTCTTGATACACACCAAGAAACATATTTCTTCCAAATACGGTGGTAATGTTTAGACGTTACTCCCTTCCTAGCCTGAATCAGGATAAGAATGACTTCACTCGGGATACCTTTCCGAGCTAAGATCTGACGTTCACCCGCCATGCCGTCAAACGTAGCCGTGGTAAGTCTTGATAGGCGAACGGCCCCTGCAGTAGCAGATCCTCCCGAAGAGGTAAGGGCTTTGGATCTTCCAGCAGAATATCCAGTAGATCCGCATACCAAGCCCTCCTTGGCCAGTCCGGAGCAATGAGTATTGCCAGAACCTTTTTTTTCTTTCGAAACGTTTTATTAGTCGATTTACAGTAATACACAAAATCTGAATATTGTACAGGGTCCAGGGGATTGGGACAGCGAATAGGCGCGAAAGAAGTCGAACAACGTCAGTTCATAAAGATACTAATTTTGGACAAGTCCACTATATATGCATGTATGTCCCTTCAGCAGCACAACCCCTCTAACATCTGTCTGTAACATCGGGGTACAACGCCTTTAAACGAGAAGGTACATAATACTAACGGTATAACAGTTTATACACATTTTCCTTTATCCGAACACAGATAGAACTGGAGGACGCATTACTCCATATTTCTCCCCATTCAAAGTGACACCCAGATCTCTCTCCCAGGCCAATTCTCTGTTGTCTCTGGGAGCGGTAGAGCCCTGCAATAGCAAAGCATAGAGGTCAGAGATAAGACCTTTCGTAGAAGAGCGTCTCAGACATATATTTTCAAGAGTGGTGAGAGGCCTAGAAGAGAGAGTGGTATGAACCCTGGAGTGAAAGTGTCTAAGTTGGCGGTATCGAAAAAATTCACTATGAGCATTGTGTCTGAATCTGGGTAAACAAAGGAAAAGTGTGCTAGAGGTGATGTCATTGAGAAAGTAAACGTTCCCCTGTTTCCAGAGTGAGAAAGCAGATTTATCCATTCCCTGGAGGGAAGGCCAGGTTGTGGAACAGAGGTATAAGGGGGGGATGGGTTAGGAGCCAATTGTACTTTCCTCAACACAAGATCCCAAATACAGAGAGAGCGGGCCACCACTTGGTGAAAAGAGATGGCACGAGGACGGGCGGACCTCGGAAGCCATAAGAGGGAAGAAAGTGTGGAGAGTCCTAGCTCACCGGCTTCGATAGTTATCCAAACCTTGTCCGTCCCAGAACCACACCATTGAACACAGGCTGCCATCTGAGCTGCGTAGTAATAATATTTGAAATTGGGTATGTCCAAGCCTCCGCACCAAGAAGGCCGTTGTAACAACGAGAGTTTAATTCTAGGGTGTTTATTGGCCCAAACGAAACGGGAAGTTTGATGCTGCAAGAATTTAAAAACGTAGGGGGGAATGTAGATCGGGAGCGTTTGGAAAAGGTATATAATCCTAGGAAGGACATTCATCTTACAGAATTGGCACGTCCAATCCATGAAATGAAATAAGAGGACCAGGTTTGGAGATCCGAACGAATTTGGTCCAAAAGTCGTGGGAAGTTCGCTTGAAAAAGCTGATGGTGTCTGTAGGTAAGGTAAATCCCTATGTATCTGATTTTACGGTTATGCCAGGAAAACGGGAACGTTGACTCAAGTTGTGTCCTAGACACAGGGGTAATGTTAAAATCGTTTTAGTAATCTTATAACCAGAGTATTGTGAATATAAGTCTATCTCAGAGAGGAGAGGATAGAGTGACGACGTTGGGTTTGTAAGAGAAACGAATACATAGTCAGCATAAAGTGCAATTTTGTGTTCCGCATGGCCAATTTTAACCCCTTTGATATTCGGATTGAGACGAACCCTGGCCGCTAAAGGCTCCTTGACGAGGGCAAAAATCAAGGGAGAGAGCGGACACCCTTGCCTGGTCCCATTAGATATCTCAAAACTTGAAGAAGTGACCCCATTGACAGAGACCCGTGCTGAGGAGTTGCGATACAATGCAGAGACACCATCGTAAAACTTACCAGAAAAGCCCATTCGTTGAAGAACAGAGAAGGCGAAAGGCCACAAAATGCGATCAAACGCCTTCTCTGCGTCCAAGGCTAGTAAAAGGAAAGAGGACTTTTGGCGATGGATAGAGTGGATAATATCAATGGCCCTTCTGGTGTTATCAGAGGCCTGTCGGCCTAGAATAAATCCAACCTGGTCGGTCGGGATGTACCAATACAGAAAGAAGGGGGGCCAATCTCAAAGCTAGGATTTTTGCATAAATATTAAAAATCGACATTGAGCAATGAGATAGGCCTATAATTGCCGCATTGGGTGGGGTCTCTGTCAGGTTTTGGGATCACAACAATATCAGCTTGAGTGGTTGCCGGAGCAAAGGATACGCCCCCCAAGATCTAGTTAAAGAGGGCGGTAAGGTGAGGGGCTAAAACTTTAGCAAAGTGTTTGTAACAGTGCGCCGTGAAACAGTCAGGGACAGGGGCGACTGAGGGCTGCATGGATTTCACAGCTGTTAACATCTCCTCTACTGAGATATCCTGGTTCAGTTTGTCTAATTGGGCTGTGGAAATGCTTGGAAGATGGGTTGAGGACAAGTAGGAGCATAGTAGGAATGCGTTGGGGTCGGCAAGTCATAAAGAGAGCTATAGTAATCCTTAAACTCTTCGACCGTTTAGGGTCACAAGTGAAATCACCCAAGATTCGGGAATACAATTTGTCAATTGCACTACTCGCTTGCTTACATCGCAGTTTATTCGCCAATAGGGAATCTAATTTGTCCGCTTTATCATAGAACTTCTGGTTTAATTTTCGAAGAATGAGAGCCGCACGACGAGACAAAAGCGCGTTCAGCTGGCCTTGTAAGTTTCAGTTGCACAAGTAAAGCAGGGCAGGAATTTAGTTTATGTTGTGTGGCTAGGGTAGCAATCTGTGATTCTAGCAAGTGTATCTCCTGCGTAGCTTTTTTGCGAAGCGAGGAGGTCCGCGCCATAAGAAGACCCCTCAAGGTGGCCTTATGAGCCTCCCAAATAATACCAGAAGAGACATCAGGTGTAATATTCTCTGTAAAGTATTGTTCTATCGCCAGTTGTATTTCCACGGAAACTGACGGGTTAAGCAACAGGGATTCATCGAAACGCCATTTGCGAACAGTGTGTGCAGAATGATACAAATCTATGAGAATATAAACACCGGAATGATCAGTCCAAGTGAAAGGGGTTATTCCTGCATCGGTAATTCTAGAGGCAATGGAAGATGAGATGTGTAGCATATCAATCCGGGTGTAATGCTGATGCGGGGCTGAATAGTGGGTATAGCTGCCACGAGTCCCGTAGGTCATGAAATTTTAGGGAGGCTGTGAGCGTGTGTGAAGCTCTGGAGGTGAGGGGGGGACCAGTCCTATCTAATAGGGGGTCTGAATGGTGTTAAAATCCCCACCCAATACAATGTGACCCCATGCAACTTTGCCAATGTGACGGAAAAGGGAGTGGAAAAACAGATGTTGATCCTGTTAGGCGCATATACAGAGATAAATGTCAGGGTTTCAGCACGGAGTGTGAACCTTTGTTCTTCTTACCAGCTGACGAACCTTTGGAATCAGAGGAAGTGGAGGGAACACATACACTGACGGGAACACCCACGGAGTTACCAGTGCGTCCACCGCCACTGACCGGGAACAGTACCTCCCCAGCTTCTTGTTGAGGCGGGAAGCCATCATGTCTACGAGAGGAACCCCCCACCAACCGGTTACCTCCTCGAACACCTCCGGATGGAGGCCCCACTCCGCTGGATGGAGATCGTGTCTGCTGAGGAAGTCCGCATCCCTGTTGTCTACTCCCGGAATGAAGATTGCTGACACCGCTACAGCGTGTCTTTCCGCCCAGAGGAGGATTCTTGACACCTCTGACATTGCAGCCCTGCTCTTCGTTCCGCCTTGTCGGTTTATGTAGGCCACAGTGGTCACGTTGTCCGACTGCACCTGAACAGCCCGATCCTTTAGAAGGTGTGCTGCTTGCAGAAGGGCATTGTACATGTCCCTTAGCTCTAGAATGTTTATTGGGAGAAGGGATTCTTGATTCGACCACCTTCCCTGAAAGGCTTCCCCCCAAAAAGACAGCTCCCCAACCTCTTAGACTTGCATCTGTGGTTAAAAGGATCCAGTCCTGAATTCCGAACCTTCGGCCTTCCAGGTGTTGTGGAAGTTGTAGCCACCAGAGGAGTGAAATCCTGGCTTTCGGAGACAGGCGTATCCTCTTGTGCATGTGTAGGTGAGAGCCCGACCACTGGTCCAAAAGGTCCATCTGAAAAGGTCGAGCATGAAACCTGCCGTACTGCAGAGCCTCGTAGGGGGCAACCATCTTCCCCAGAAGGCGGATGCATTGATGAACCGATACCCAGGTAGGCTTTAAGACATTCCGGACCATTGTTTGAATCACCAATGTTTTCTCCACCGGGAGAAATACCCTCTGCACTTCCGTGTCGAGGATCATTCCCAGGAAAGAGCCTCCTTGTCAGCTCCAGCTGAGACTTTGGAAGGTTCAGGATCCAGCCGTGCTTCCTGAGCAGCTGTGTCGTGAGCACGATGGATCGCAACCACCTCTCCCTGGACGACGCCTTGATCAGGAGATTGTCCAGATATGGAATTATGTTCACCCCCTGTTTGTGGAGAATCATCATCTCCGCCATCACCTTGGTGAAGATCCTTGGTGCTGTGGAGAGGCCAAACGGCAGCGCCTGGAACTGATAGTGATCGTCCAACAGTGCAAACCTGAGATATGCCTGATGCGGCGACCAAATGGGAAGCATCCTTGATGTCTAGAGACACCAGGAACTCCCCCTCCGTCAGTCCTGAGATGACAGCTCTCAGAGATTCCATCTTGAATTTGAACTCCTTGAGATAAGGGTTCAAAGACTAAGTTTAGAATAGGCCGTACCAAACCATCCGGTTTTGGTACCACAAAAAGGTTTGAATAATAACAACCCTTGTTCCACTGCTGAGGTGAAACTGGAACAATGACCTCTGGCACCACCAATTTTCTGATGGCCTCCAGAAGAATTGTTCTGTCTGCCAGCAGAGCTGGCAAGCCTGACTTGAAGAAACGGTGAGGTGGGGGATCTTGAAACTCCAGCCTGTATCCCCTGGACACTATATCCAGGACCCAGGGGTCCAGGCCAGACAACATCCAGACGTGGCTGAACTGCCGGAGTCTTGCCCCCACCTGACCCTCCTCCTGGCCTAGCTGTCCACTGTCATGCGGAGGACTTAGGGGTATCAGAAGCGGGCTTCTGGGTTTGGGAACCTGCGGGAGCAGGTTTCTTTCCTTTGACATGACCACCTCTGAAGGTGTTCAAAGGCTTGTTCTTTCTAGGCCTCGCGGGCCGAAAGGACTGTGACGTGGCTGGTGTAAAAGGCTTCTTCACAGCCGATGCAGCTGAGGGGAGAAAAGGAGACTTACCCATGGTAGCCATGGCAATCCACACATCCAGCGCCTACCCAAAGAGAGCCTGACCAGTATAGGGTAGGCCCTCAACGCTCTTCCTGGATTCCGCGTCCGCAGACCATTGGCGCAGCGAGAGACCCCTGCGAGCCGAGACGGACATGGAGGAGATCCCCGCAGCCATGGAACTCAGGTCCTTCATGGAATCTACCAGGAACCCTGCAGAATCCTGAATATGGCGTAAAAATACATCATCATCACCTTTATCCAGCGAAGTCGACTCCTCCTGCAGAGTGATTGCCCACCTGGCAATAGCTTTTGCAATCCAAGCACAGGCTATATAGTAGGCCGTAATATAGCCCCGGAAGCTGTGTAAATGGATTTTAGCGTAGCATCCACCTTGCGATCTGCTGGGTCCTTCAACGTGGTAGATCCCGGGACTGGCAACACCACCTGTTTGGACAGCCTGGAGACAGAGGCGTCGACTATTGGCGGGGACTCCCATTTCTTTCTATCTTCCTCTGAAAAGGGAAAAGCAACCAAGACCCTCTTAGGGATCTGAAATCTCTTTTCCGGAGTTTCCCAGGCTTTTCAAAGATCGCGTTTAATTCTTTGGATGACGGGAAGGTGAGGGGGGCTTCTTATTATCTGTAAAAAAAGGCCTCCTGCACCTGCTCAGGAGCTGTGTCGGAAATACGCAAAACATCCCTCACAGCTTCAATCATCAACTGCACCCCCCTAGCATGTGATGCTGTCCCCCTCGACACATCCCCATCACCGTCTGCAGTGTCAGAGTCAGTGTCCGTGTCATCCTGCATAAGCATTGCAAGTGCACCATACAACCCATAGAGGATTGTAGGATCTGAGTGGCATGCTCAGTCCTAGCAAACCTGTCAGAAATCTGAGAAATAATCCCCCTCAGAGAGGCTAACCATTCTGGCTCTCTAGCTGGGATCTGTGCTACAACAGTGCAATCCTGATAACATGGTATGGAGTCTTTCTGGGAAGACCAATCCTCTGCAGCATATGAAACAGTGTCCCTAGACATGTTGTCACACTCCAAACACCCCACAAACACACAGGGTATTTACTAGACATAGTTTCCCCCCAAGAATGGCAGAGAGACACAGAGATTGGAGCCAACCCACATACAACGCTATTAGAGGTATAGGGAGACCCTAACCAGCGCTGTGTCCCTTAATAGGTGACACAGCCTACATACAGCCTCCCCCCTCCCTTCTACAACCCCCTGGTACCGTACAGAAAGCTGGAGTTGCTCTGGAGGGACCTGGACATCCACTAGTAGTGATTGCAGGCAGGAAAAATGGCGCTGAACACTGTTGGGTCCGCTCTGAGAAGCTCCGCCCCTTCAATGGCGCTGTCTTCCCGCTCTTGAAGATTATACTGGCCGGAGGAAATTTGTGCTGGCTGAGATCTGCGGACCCAGACAGGCTGGAAATGGTCAGTGTAGGCCTTGATGGCTCAGGGCGCCCCTCACAGCGCTGCACCGCTGAGCAGTCCAGGAGCGCGGTTAATACAGCGCTCCCACCCTTAAGCCGCCCTCTTCACACTGACCCCCGCTTGTAAGGGGGGACAGTGACTAACTCGCCACACCAGCTCTGTGAGGGGGTGGCGGCTGGCTGCCGGGGAAAGCGTTCCCCTGTGGTGGGGCGCGATCTGTCCCCTCTGGAGCTCAACGTCCAGTCAGCGGAGGCAGTGGCTCAAAACCCTGCAAGGCGGACACTACTCACCCCCTCAATGCAGGGAGGCTGTTGCCAGCAGTCTCCCTGTAAAAATAACAAACTCTAAAAAAAAAAAAAAACTTTTACTAGAGAAGCTCTGTAGAGCTCCCCTAGCTGTGACCGGCTCCTCCGGGCACATTTTCTAAACTGAGTCTTGTAGGAGGGGCATAGAGGGAGGAGCCAGCCCACACTATTAAACTCTTAAAGTGCCAATGGCTCCTGTTGGACCCGTCTATACCCCATGGTACTAATATAGACCCCAGCATCCTCTAGGACGTAAGAGAAAAGCAAACTACTACAAAAAATAAAATCCTAACTGTGAAACAGTGTTGGCAGTATCATGAGTTTGGCACAGTTTGTTGCCACGGGAATAGGACAGCTTGCCATCACTAATGGAACTATGAATTGAAGGCAATACCAAGAGAGTAGCAGGGTATCATTATGGGAACTGAAACTCAACATAAGGCGTGGACCCTACAGCATGACAACCCTAAACACACTAATCTATTTAAAAATACACAAATGGTTGAATTAGAAGGAATTTCTCATTATATAGTACCCACTTCCAAACCACAACCCAATAGAAATGCTATGCAAGGAGGCCCACCAGCATTCACATACAGTGGTGGCCAAAATTGCAGACACTTCTTGAAATGTGAATGTTTTTCAACTTTGAATGTTTATAAAAACGGTTATACTTCATGCAGTGCAATGATTCATATATCATATGAAAGGAAATGTAATGCTGAACTCAACACAATAAACAGGTCAAATATTTGCATTACAAGGGACGTTATGCAGTGAAAACAACACTTAGGGTGAAAATCCCTGTGTACTTATGATGTCACTGTCCTATCATTTCGTTGGGTATCCTTTATTTTTCAAGACCGCAGTCCAGCGACGCGGCATTGAGCCAACCAATGTTTGGAGCTCTTCCTTCTTTATTATGTGGTGCCATGAGACAATTATAGCCTCAATTCTCTTTTATTGGATGGACGCCTCAGATGTACCAGTTTTTTTCAAATGGAACCACAAATGTTCTATGGGGTTCAGGTCTGGGCTGTTTCCTAGCCATCCCGGCACCTGCATGTCATTCTCCGTGAACCACTGTTTGCATATCCGTGCAGTGTTGTAGGGAGCCGCATCCTGCTGGAAAAAAAAATGGGGCATTATCTGGAAAAAGATCCCTGATAGAAAGTAGAAGTTTTTGTTGAAGGATGGTGTCAATGTACTTTCTGCTGTTCAGTGTGCCATCTATGACATGAAGGCGGCCTACAGCATCTGCTGTCATACATGCCCAGATCATAACACTTGTAGGAATCTTGGTCATCGCTTGAATGCAATCTTTATGTACCACTTCCCTGATGCGACGTCTCACATATTTTCTCCCATCACTACCAAATACCAACATCTTAGTTTCGTCACTCCATATCACTTGTTACCACTGACCTTCTGTCCATGCAATGTGTTCTTTTGTCCACTATATTCGTTTCTCCCGCTGCTTTTTATTCAGGAATTGCTTTTTTCGGGGAATCCTACCTGTTAGGCCAACCTCCGTTAGTCTTCTCTGTACCGTTCTTGCACTGACAAAAACACCGGTTGCACTCAGTTCACTGTTAATGGCCGCAGATGACATCCATCTGTCCCTAAAGCAAATTTGTTTTATTCTCCTAGCAACAGCTGTTGTGCCCTTTTCCTTGTTTTGTATAGATTGCGTTTCCTGATAGCGTAAACAAAACTTTCGTACTCCTGATGTTGTCACATTCCCATCAACTTCTCACGCAACTGCTGCATACGAAAGACCATTTTCACGTAATACCACAGTCCTGGATCTTTTCCTGGGTGACCAGTCACCAATTTGCCTGGACGATATTGTTGTATGTATTTTTGACCGTCAATAGCACTAAACAATACACACAAACATCCAACCGTAATTGCACTTTAGTAACCAAATTTATTCTGCAAAATGAAACAGCCAAACTGACCTTTCCTACCTTTGAACATGACCTTGCATCTGCTCATGAACAACAGCTGATTGGTCCTCAGAACAACTATTCTGATTAGCTGGTAGTAGCTGTTACTACAATCCACTTCTTGAATCTCGCGCATCTTTGCTTCTTTGTCTGACTGAAAGTAGCATAACTTCCCTTGAAATGCAAATATTTGACCTCTGTTTATTGTGCTGAATTCAGCATTACATTTTTTTTAATATGATATATGAATCATTGCACTGTGTGAAGTGAAACAGTTTCTATAAGCACTCAAAGTTGAAAAAATAGGATTTTCACTAACTACCGGTAAATCCTTTTCTTGTAATCTGTAGAGGATGCTGGGGTCCACATTAGTACCATGGGGGTATAGATGGGTCCACTAGGAGCCATTGGCACTTTAAGAGTTTGAGAGTGTGGACTGGCTCCTCCCTCTGTGTATCTACTACCAGACCCAATCTAGAAACTGTGCCCAAGAAGACGGACATCTTCGAGAGAAGGATTACATAGATAGTGGCGAGATTCACTCCAGCTCACATACAAGGCAAACCAAGCTAACTAGTTAGAAACATCAGCAACGGCTTACGCAGAACTAAGCAGTACTGAACTAAATAACCACTGCAGGATAAAGCGCTGGGCGGGCACCCAGCATCCTCTACAGACTACGAAAAAAATAAAATGTACTGATAGAAAATAGGATATTATTTGCCTATTACGTCCTAGAGGATGCTGGGGTCCACATTTGTACCATGGGGATGTACCAAAGCTCCCAGAACCGGAGGGAGAGCGCGGAGGCTTCTACAGAACCAATAGACCAAACTTAAGGTCCTCAGAGGCCAAAGTATCGTACTTGCAGAACGTGCTCGACCCTGACCAAGTAGCTGCTCGCCAGAGTTGTAATGCCGAGACACCCCAGGCAACCGTCCAGGAAGGACCCACCTTACAAGTAGAGTGGGCCTTAACAGACGTAGGACACGGCCCGCCTGCCGTAGAATACGCATGCTGGATTGTGACCCTGATCCAGCGAGAGATTGTCTGCTTAGAAGCAGGACACCCAATTTTCTGTGACAAGCAGTCCTCACATAGATTTTCAGAGACCTTTCAACATCTAAGGACTTTGATGAAATTGAGGAGTCAGCCGCAACTGGCACCACAATAGGCTGGTTGATATGAAATGCCGACACAACCTTCGGAAGGAACTGCTGACGTGACCGGAGCTCAGCTCTATCTTCATGGAAGATCAAGTATGGGCTGTTACATGACAAAGCCCCCAACTCCGACACACATCTAGCAGAAGCAAAGGCCAACAAAGTGACAACCTTCCACGTGAGAAACTTGATCTCAACCTCCTGTAGAGGTTCAAACCAGTCCGACTGGAGGAACTGCAACACCACGTTAAGATCCCAGGGCGCCGTAGGTGGTACAAAGGGAGGCTGGATGTGCAGAACTCCCTTCAAAAAAGTCTGAACCTCAGGGAGGGCAGTCAACTGTTTCTGGAAGAAAATAAGATTTTAAACCTACCGGTAAATCTATTTCTCCTAGTCCGTAGAGGATGCTGGGGACTCCGTAAGGACCATGGGGTATAGACGGGCTCCGCAGGAGACATGGGCACCTAAAAGTTTTCCTATGGGTATGCACTGGCTCCTCCCTCTATGCCCCTCCTCCAGACCTCAGTTAGAGAACTGTGCCCAGAGGAGATGGACAATACAAGGGCAGGATTTTATAAATCCAAGGGCAAGAGTCCTACCAGCCCACACCAACCATACCATGTAACCCGGAACATACATAACCAGTTAACAGTATGAACAAACAACAGTAGCAGTCCAAGACAGATTCCAACTGTAACATAACCCTTATGTAAACAACAACTATATACAAGTCTTGCAGAGTTTCCGCACTGGGACGGGCGCCCAGCATCCTCTACGGACTAGGAGAAATAGATTTACCGGTAGGTTTAAAATCTTATTTTCTCTTACGTCCTAGAGGATGCTGGGGACTCCGTAAGGACCATGGGGATTATACCAAAGCTCCCAATCGGGTGGGAGTGTGCGTATGACTCTGCAGCACCAACTGAGCAAATGCTAGGTCCTCATCAGCCAAGGTATCAAACTTGTAGAATTTAGCAAAAGTGTTTGACCCCCGACCAAGTTGCTGCTCGGCAAAGCTGTAATGCCGAGACGCCCCGGGCAGCCGCCCAAGAAGAGCCCACCTTCCTAGTGGAATGAGCCTTACCGCATTCCGTTAACGGCAATCCAACCGTAGAATGAGCCTGCTGAATCGCGTTACAGATCCAGCGAGCAATAGTCTGCTTTGAAGCAGGCGTGCCAATCTTGTTGGCAGCATACAGGCCAAACAGAGCCTCTGCTTTCCTAATTCTAGCCATCCTGGCTACATAAATCCTCAAGGCCCTGACTACATCCAGAGACCTGGAATCCTCCAAGTCACTCGTAGCCACAGGCACCACAATGGGTTGGTTCAATTCCGCTCTATCAACATGAAAAATCAAGTAGGGGCTCTTGTGAGACAAGGCCGCCAATTCTGACACTCGCCTTGCAGATGCTAAGGCCAACAACATGACCACCTTCCAGGTAAGAAATTTCAACTCAACCTTGTTAAGTGGTTCAAACCAGTGTGATTTTAGGAACTGCAACACCACGTTCAGGTCCCATGGTGCCACTGGAGGCACAAAAGGAGGCTGGATGTGTAGCACTCCCTTTACAAAAGTCTGGACTTCTGGAAGAGAAGCCAATTCCTTCTGAAAGAATATCGAGAGGGCCGAAATCTGTACCTTAACAGAGCCTAATTTCAGGCCCATATCCACTCCTGTCTATAGGAAGTTGAGAAAACGACCCAAATGAAAATCTTCCGTAGGGGCGTTCTTGGTTTCACACCAAGACACATTTTCGCCAGATACGGTGATAATGTTTTACCGTCACCTCCTTTCCAGCCTTTATTATAGTAGGGATGACCTCCTCCAGAATCCACTTCTCAGCTAGGATCCGGCGTTCAACCGCCATGCCGTCAAACGTAACCGCGGTAAGTCTTGGAACACGCAAGGACCCTGTTGCAACAGGTCCTCCCTTAGAGGAAGAGGCCAGGGATCTCCTGTGAGCATCTCCTGAAGATCTGAGTACCAGGCCCTTCGAGGCCAGTCTGGAACAATGAGTATTGTCTGTACTCTCTCGCCTTATGATCCTCAACACCTTTGTGATGAGAGGAAGAGGAGGAAACACGTAGACCGATTGGAACACCCATGGCGTTACCAGGGCGTCTACTGCTACTGCCTGAGGGTCCCGGCACCTGGCACAATACCTCCAAAGCTTCTTGTTGAGGCGTGATGCCATCATGTCTATTTGAGGAACTCCCCAAAGACCCGTTATCACTGCAAAGACTTCTTGATGAAGTCCCCACTCTCCTGGATGGAGATCGTGTCTGCTGAGGAAGTCTGCTTCCCAGTTGTCCACTCCCGGAATGAAGACAGCTGACAGAGCGCTTACAAGATTTTCCGCCCAGCGAAGAATCCTGGTTGCTTCCGCCATCGCTGCTCTGTTTCTTGTCCCGCCTTGGCGGTTCACATGAGCCACTGCTGTGACATTGTCTGATTGAATCAGAACCGGTAGGTTGCGAAGAAGACTCTCCGCTTGTCGAAGGCCGTTGTATATGGCTCTTAGCTCCAACACGTTGATGTGTAGACAGGACTCCTGGTCTGACCACAGTCCCAGAAAATTTCTTCCTTGGGTGACTGCTCCCCATCCTCGGAGGCTCGCATCCGTGGTTACCAGGATCCAGTCCTGAATTCCGAACCTGCGACCCTCCAGAAGGTGAGCACTTTGCAGCCACCATAGAAGAAACACCCTGGTCCCGGGGGATAGTGTTATTTTCCGATGTAAATGTAGATGGGACCCGGACCATTTGTCCAGAAGGTCCCATTGAAACGTCCTTGCATGGAACCTGCCGAAGGGGATGGCCTCATAGGCTGCCACCATTTTCCCCAGAACACGAGTGCATTGATGAACGGACACTCTTTTTGGCTTTAGCAGGTCTCTGACCATGTTCTGGATGTCCTAAGCTTTTTCCAACGGGAGAAAAACCTTCTTTTGTTCCGTATCCAGTATCATACCTAGGAACGTTAGTCAAGTTGTCGGAATCAACTGACTTCGGTAGATTTAGAATCCAACCGTGTTGCTGGAGCACTCTCAGAGAGAGTGCCACATTGCTCAGCAATTGCTCTCTTGATCTCGCCTTTATCAGGAGATCGTCCAAGTATGGGATAATTGTGACTCCATGCTTGCGCAGGACCACCATAATTTCCGCCATTATCTTAGTGAAAATCCTTGGGGCCGTGGAAAGCCCAAACGGCAACGTCTGAAATTAGTAATGACAATCCTGTACAGCGAATCTCAGGTACTCCTGATGGGAAGGATATATGGGGACATGAAGGTAAGCATCCTTTATGTCCAGTGACACCATAAACTCCCCCTCCTTCATGCTGGCTATTATCGCCCTGAGCGATTCCATCTTGAATTTGAATCTTTTCATGTACAGGTTTAGGGATTTTAGATTCAAAATAGGTCAGACCGAACCATCCGGTTTCGGGACCACAAAGAGGGTTGAATAGTACACTCTTCCCTGTTGCTGTTGACACAGCGTTTGAATTGCAGCTAACACTACATCCCTGTCTGGGGTAGAAGCTGGTAAGGCAGACTTGAAAAATCGGCGTGGGGGCACCTCTTCGAATTCCAGTTTGTAGCCTTGGGAAACTATTTCCAACGCCCAAGGATTCACCCAGACCTGGCTGAAGAGTCGAAGACGAGCCCCCACCGGTGCGGACTCCCGCAGGGGAGCCCCAGCGTCATGCAGTGGGTTTTGTAGAAGCCGGGGAGGACTTCTGTTCCTGGGCACCAGCCGAAAAAGGTGTTCTTTTCCCTCTACCCTTACCTCTGGCAAGGAAGGAGGATCCCCGACCTCTTCTGGACTTTTGTGACCGAGAGGACTGCATCTGATATGTTGGAGTTTTCTTCTGCTGTTGGGGAATAAATGGTAAAAAGTTAGATTTACCTGCGGTAGCTGTGGAAACCAGGTCCGCCAGCCCATCCCCAAACAACACGTCTCCCCTATAGGGTAGAACCTCCATATGCTTTTTCGAATCCGCATCACCCATCCACTGGCGGGTCCATAAGGATCTTCTCGCTGAAATAGCCAGTAATCCAATGTCCCTTTGAGCGTCTCTCATATACAAGACTGCGTCTTTGATATGGGCTAGAATTAACAAAACAGTATCTCTATCCATGGTATCAAGGTCAGCCGACAGGTTATCTGTCCAGGCTGAAATTGCGCTACATACCCATGCCGACGCAATTTTCGGTCTTAGCAAAGCTCCAGTATGTGAATAAATAGACTTTAAAGTAGTCTCTTGCCTGCGATCCGCAGGACCCTTGAGGGCCGTTGTGTCTGGAGACGGTAGCGCCACTTTCTTTGACAGGCGCGTTAAAGCCTTGTCCACAGTGGGAGAGGATTCCCAACGTACCCTGTCCTGTGTAGGGAAGGGGTATGCCATCTTAATTCTTTTGGGAATCTGCGGTCTCTTATCCGGAGTCCCCCAAGCTTATTCAAAAAACTCACTAAGTTCATGAGATGGGGGAAAGTTTATTATCTGTTTTTTTTTTCCTTAAACATGTGTACCCTCGTGTCAGGAACAGAGGGTTCATCAGCAATATGCAACACATCTCTTATTGCTATAATCATACACTGAATGTTCTTTGTCACCTTCGGGTGCAATTTAGCTTCATCATAGTCGACACTGGAATCAGAGTCCGTGTCAGTAGTTGTGTCCACAATTTTTGCCAAGGGACGCTTTTGAGACCCCGACGGGCCCTGTGTGTCGGTCCAATCCGAGGATTGACCCCCTGACGCCTCCCCAAATTCAGCCTTATCTAGCCTCTTATGTAAAGATGTCACACTTGCATTCAACATATGCCACATGTCCATCCATTCCTGAGTCGGCACTACCGACGGCGACACCACTCATCTGCTCTACCTACTCCTTGGAGAAGCCTTCCGCTTCAGACATGTCGACACGCACGTACCGACCCCCCCCCCCACACACAGGGATATACCTATAAGGGGACAAAACCCCAACCAGGCCCTTAGGAGAGACAGAGAGAGGTGCCAGCACACACCCAGCGCCCAAATGACACTGGAAAAACCAGATAGTGCTTTTACATCATATATATATATATATATATATATATATATATATATATATATATATATATATATATATATATATACACACACACACACACACACACACACACACACACACAGGTTGAGTATCCCATATCCATATATTCCGAAATACGGACTTTTTTGAGCGAGAGTGAGATAGTGAAACCTTTTTTTTTTTGATGGCTCAATGTACACAAACTTTGTTTAATACACAAAGTTATTAAAAATATTGTATTAAATGACCTTTTGGCTGTGTGTGTAAGGTGTATATTAAACATAAATGAATTGTGTGAATGTAGACACACTTTGTTTAATGCACAAAGTTATAAAAAATATTGTCTAAAATGACCTTCAGGCTGTGTGTATAAGGTGTATATGTAACATAAATGCATTCTGTGCTTATATTTAGGTCCCATCTCCACGATATCTCTTTATGGTATGCAATTATTCCAAAATACGGAGAAATCCGATATCCAAAATACCTCTCGTCCCAAGCATTTTGGATAAGGGATACTCAACATATATATATATATATATATATATATATATATATATATAATAGAGCAAATTCAGGCGGCACTCCTCGGATTTTCAAAGTCAAATGAAACAGCTACACAAGCTTGGTTTTCAACGTTTCAGGTGCTGTTTAATCACACCTTTCGTCAGGAAATATATATATATATATATATATATATATATATATATATATATATAGAGGTAGCGGTTATGGTTCGGCACTCTCTAGTAAGGGTATTTTTACTTGCTGCGGTGCCCTCAGTAGATCAAAGGCAAGATCCGATATAGAAGAAAGGGAATTAGCGGCACTCAGCAGACTTGTAGTAAAATAAAAAAGTCTTTAATCCGGTCCTACGCCGTTTCGGGGACTGCGCCCCGTCTTCAGGGACAAATCATACACGATGTGATGTGATACATACATACAATTTCCCACTCACTGCGCGCAAATGTGCCCCCCCCTTTCTTTTTTCCAACCTCTGAAGCGTTCAGCAGGGGAGAGTCCGGGGAGCCAGCGTTTCTCATGCAGCTCTGTGGAGAAAATGGCGCTGGTTAGTGCTGAGGGATCATGCTCCGCCCCCCCAGCGGCGGGCTTCGGTCCCTCTTTAATTTTTACAAAAATGGCGGGGGATCATCTATTTGCTGCCTCTGCAGCCTAATAGCACCTTATTGCCCAAAAACGAAGTTTATTGCTGCCCAGGGCGCCCCCTGCGCCCTGCACCCATCAGTGCTGTCTGTGTGTTGTGTATGGGAGCAATGGCGTGCAGCTTACCTCATGAAGATCTGAAGTCTTCTGCCGCCTGAGATGTCTTCTTGTTTCTCATACTCACCCGGCTTCTATCTTCCGGCATCTGTGAGGACGGCGGCGGCGGCGCGGCTCCGGGACGAACCCCAGGGTGAGACCTGTGTTCCGACTCCCTCTGGAGCTAATGGTGTCCAGTAGCCTAAGAAGCAGAGCCTATCAGTTAAGTAGGTCTGCTTCTCTCCCCTCAGTCCCACGATGCAGGGAGCCTGTTGCCAACAGGACTCCCTGAAAATAAAAAAAACTAAATTCTTTTTCCACAGAAATCCTCTGGGCACAATCTAACTGAGGTCTGGAGGAGGGGCATAGAGGGAGGAGCCAGTGCACACCCATAGGAAAAGTTCTTTTAGGTGCCCATGTCTCCTGCGGAGCCCGTCTATACCCCATGGTCCTTACGGAGTCCCCAGCATCCTCTAGGACGTAAGAGAAAATGGATAGAGCCGAAATCTGGACCTTTATGGATCCTAACCTCAGGTTCATATCCACATCTGCTTGCAGGAAGAGGAGAAACCGTCCCAGTTGTAACTCCACCATAGGAAACATCTTAGACCCACACCAAGACACTTTTTTTTAAATACGATGGTATTGTTTAGATGTTGCTCCTTTCCTAGCATGTATCAGGGTAGGAATAACCTTGTTCGGAATGCCCTTCCGAACTAGTATCTGGCGTTCAACCTCCATGCCGTCAAACATAGCTGTGGTAAGTCTTGATAGGCGAACAGCCCCTGCTGCAGCAGGTCCTCCCGAAGAGGAAGAGGCCTCGGCTCTTCTAGCAGTAGATCCGCGTACCAAGCCCTTCTTGGCCAGTCCGGAGCAATGAGGATTGCCTGAACTCCTGTTCTACTTATGAGTTTGAGAACTCTTGGAATGAGTGGAAGTGGAGGGAACACGTACACCGACTGGAACACCCACGGAGTCACTGGGGCGCCCACCACCAAGGCTTGCAGGTCCCTCGACCTGGAACAATACCGCCAAAGCTTCTTGTTGAGACAAGAGGCCATCATGTCGATTTGGTGTACGCCCCAAAGATCTGTCACCTCCTTGAACACCCCCAGATGGAGCCCCACTCCCCTGGATGGAGATAGTGTCTGCTGAGGAAGTCCGCTTCCCAGTTGTCCATTCCCGGAATGAAGATTGCTGACAGCACCAACGCGTGTTTTTCTTGAGTGACTGCACCCCAGCCCCGGAGACTTGCATCCGTGGTTAGAAGGATCCAGTCCTGAATCCCGAACCAGAAGGTGAGGTAATTGCAGCCACCAGAGGAGTGAAATCCTGGCCTTTGGCGACAGACGTATTCTCTGGTGCATGTGAAGATGGGATCCCGACCACTTATCCAGGAGATCCAGCTGGAAGAACAGAGCGTGAAACCTCCCATACTGCAGAGCCTCGTAAGAGGCCACCATCTTCCCCAGAAGGCGAATGCACTGATGAACAGACACCCGGGCTGGCTTCAGGACATCCCAGCCCATTGTTTGTATCACCAACGCTTTGTCCTCTGGAAGAAACACCCTCTGCACCTCCGTGTCGAGGATCATTCCCAGAAAGGACAACCTCCTGGTTGGTTCCAAGTGTGATTTTGGGATATTCAGGATCCAACCATGTTCCTTGAGAAGCTGAGTCGTGAGAGCTATTGCCTGAAACAGCTTCTCCTTGGACGATGCCTTTATCAGCTGATCGTCCAGATACGGAATTATGTTCACCCCCTGACTGCGGAGGAAAACCATAATTTCCGCCATCACCTTGGTGAAAACCCTTGGTGCTGTGGAGAGGCCGAATGGTAGGGCCTGGAACTGAAAATGACAGTCCAACAGAGTGAATCGGAGATAAGCTTAATGTGGCAGCAAGATCGGAATGTGGAGGTACGCATCCTTGATATCCAGTGATACCAGGAATTCCCCCTCCTCCAGACCGGATATCACTGCACTTAGAGACTCCATTTTGAACTTGAACTCCCTCAGAAAGGGGTTTAGTGATTTTAAGTTCAGAATGGGCCTGACTGAACCATCCGGTTTCGGTACGACAAAAAGGTTTGAATAGTAACCTATGTTCTGCATGTGAGGAGGGACTGGTACAACGACCTGTGCCTCCACCAACTTCTGGATGGCTCCCTGTAGGGTAGCCCTGTCTGCCGGCAAAGCTGGCAAGCCCGATGTAAAGAACCGACGAGGGAGATCTTGAAATTTCAGCCAATACCCCTGGGACACTATCTAGTACCCAAGGGGTTCAGGCTGGACGACACCCAGACGTGACTGAAATGTCCGAGTCTCTCCCCCACCGGCCCTACCTCCAGACTGCGCTGTCCACCGTCATGCGGAGGACTTTGGCGCGCCTGAAGCAGGCTTCTGTTCTTGGGAACCTGCCGCAGCAGGTGTCTTGGATTTTGGTCGGCCCCCTCTAAAGAAGGTGTTGCCCAGTTTGGTCTTTCTTGGTTTAGAAACCCGAAAGGACTGAGATGCAGGTGAAGAAAAAGGTTTCTTCGTAGCAGGAGCTGCTGAGGGAAGTAAAGGGGACTTACCCGCTGTAGCGGTGGAGATCCACGCATCTAACACTTCCCCAAAGAGAGCCTGACCTGTGTAGGGTAGGGTCTCCACACTTCTCCTGGATTCCGTGTCGGCAGACCACTGGCGCAGCCACAGTCCTCGACGAGCCGAGACGGACATGGAAGAAATTCCTGCAGCCACTGAACCCAGGTCTTTCATAGATTCCACCATAAAACCTGCAGAATCCTGAATGTTACGGAGAAACAATTCAATGTCACTCTTATCTAACGTACCCAAATCCTCAAGTAACGTGCCTGGCCACTTTACTATAGCTTTGGAAATCCATACACAGGCAATAGGACGACGGAGTATCGCCCCTGAAGCCGTGTATATGGATTTGAGCGTAGTATCAATTTTGTGATCAGCCGACTCCTTTAAGGCGGTTGATCCTAGGACAGGTAAAACCACCTTTTTTTGAGAGTCTGGATACAGACGCGTCCACTATGGGTGGGTTTTCCCATTTCTTTCTATCCTCCTCGGGGAAGGGGAAAGCAACCAGAACCCTCCTAGGGATCTTGAATTTTTTTCTCAGGATTTTCCCATGCTTTATCAAAAATAGCATTTAATTCTTTGGACGCAGGGAAGATTAGCGAGGCTCTCTTATTGTCAGTGAAGTAAGCCTCCTCAACCTGTTCAGGTGTTGTGTCAGTAATATTCAACACATCTCTAATAGCCTCCACCATCAACTGCACCCCTTTTCCAAGAGATGTGGCCCCCCTGAGCACGTCCCCATCACCGTCTGCTGTTTGTGGGAACCTACAGAGGGGGATCCTGAGATATCAGAGCCGGGCCAAACTGCCATAGAATTCTGTAAAACTTGAGTTGCAGATTCATTCTGAGCAACCCTAGCAGAAATATGAGAAATCATAGTTTTGATGGAGGATAACCACTCCGGCTCCCTCACTGGTATCTGCGCTACAACAGTGCAATCCTGATTACATGGAATGAGATCATTCTGAGAGGACATGTCCTCAGCTGCATATGACAGAGGCCCTGGACATAGCTAACTGGAGACCCCAAACACTCCACACACACACAGGGTAGGTTAGACAGTTTCCCCCTGAGAATGGCAAGAGACACAGATCAGAGCCAACCCACTCACAGCGCTGTTCTATATAAAGACACCCCTTATCAGCGCCCACTGTGTACTGCAATAGTTGCACAGACCTAATTCACCGCCTCCCACCCACCCCCCACCCCCCCCTTCTACAACCCCCTGGTACCGCACAGGATAGCTGGAGTTGCTTGGAGGGACAGCTCTGTCAGCGTCTGTGTACAGGAACTGCAGGCAGGAAAATGGCGCTGAACGTTGCTGGGTCTGCTCTGAGAAGCTTCGCTCCTTGAAGATAGCGCATCTTCCAGCACAAATTCTTTATACTGGCCTGAGGACTCAGTCGCAAGGCGGGGGATTCCATCCCCTCTTAAGCGTCTGAGTACGGAGGCTTGTGACGCTAGCCTGGGGATTAAGTCTCCGGTTAGCGTCTGTGACCAGTGTAGGGTATTAAGTCGCTGGCCCAGGACACCCCTCAAAGCGCCAACAGTGTGCTGCTGAGCCTTCCCGAAGCGCAGCTGTTCAGAGCTGCGCTCCTACCCTTGTGCCGCCATATCTCGCCTCTTCTGATCTTCTGGCTCTGTAAGGGGGTGGCGGTATGCTGCCAGGGTGAGCGATCCCCTGTGACGGGGAACGTTCGAACCCCTCAGGAGCTGAGTGTCCCGTCAGCGGAGATAGTGGTTCGTACCCCGCAGGGCGGACACTACTCCCCCCCCCCCCCACTTAGTCCCTCGAAGCAGGGAGGCTGTTGCCAGCAGCCTCCCTGTAAAATAATATACTCTAAAATAAATTTTTGCTAAAGAAGCTCTGTTGAGCTCCCCTAGCTGTGACCGGCTCCTCCGGGCACATTTTCTAAACTGGGTCTGGTAGGAGGGGCATAGAGGGAGGAGCTGGCCCACACTCTCAAACTCTTAAAGTGCCAATGGCTCCTAGTGGACTCGTCTATACCCCATGGTACTAATGTGGACCCCAGCATCCTCTAGGACGTAAGAGAAACATTCAAATTTCAAAGTGTCCGCAGTTTTGGCCACTGCTGTATACACTATATGGACGCAAGTATTTGGGCGCCTGACTATCACACCAACAGGGACAGAAATGACTGAATTCAAATAAAAATTACTTTAATATGGAGTTCATCTCCCTTTTGCAGCCACTGTATAACAGCTCACACTCGTCTTGGAAGGCTTTCTACAAGATTTTGAAGTGGTTCTTTGGGAATTTGTACCCATTTATTCTGTAGAGCATTTATGAGGTCAAGCACTGATTTTGGATGATTAGACCTGGCTCGCAATCTCCATTCCAATCTCATCCCAAAGGTGCTTGATGGGGTCGAAGGCAGGGTTCTGTGTGGGCCAGTCACGTTCTTCCACACCAAACCATGTCTTTATAGCCCGTGCTGTGTGCACTGGGGCACAGTCATGTTGGAATAGAAACGGCCTTTCCCAAACTGTTGCCACAAAGTTAGAAGTATAGCATTGTCCAAAATGTCTTGGTATGCTGAAGCATTAAGATTGCCCTTCACTGGAGTTAAGGGGCCTAGCTCAAACCCTGAAAAACAAACCCATACCATTATCCCTTCTCTGGAGGCATGGCATTGGACTTGTGTGATGTGAGGCTTGCATGTAGCTGTTTTGCCATGGAAACACATTCCATAAAGCTCCACCGCAGTGTTTTTGTGCTTACATTAACGCCAGTGGAAGTTTAGAACTCTACAGCTATGGTATCAGCAGAGCGCTTGCAACTTTTATGCACCTTAGCACTAGTTTGTCCCCCTCTGTGGTATTACGTGGTCTTCCGCTTTCTGGCTGAGTTGCTGTTCATAAACGCTTCTATGTTCTACAGTTGACCGTGAATATACAGCAGGGATGATATTTAATGAACAGTCTTATTGCAAAGGTGGCATCCTATCACCGTACTATTGCTTGAAGTCACTGTGCTCTTCAGAATGACCCATTTTGTATCACAAATGTTTGCAAACGGAGACTGCATGGCTAGGTGCTTGATTTTATACACCTGTGGCAATGGGTTTGTTTGAAACACCTGAATTCAAGTAGTAACGTGTGGCCAAATCCTTTTTTCCATTTATTGTAGTTCTGTTAGGAGGAATGGGGCAAGATCTCTACAAGCCGACGTGCAGGACTTACCAAAATTGGGTAACCCCATCATTTAGCTGTCCACATCATTTTTCAGGTAATTTTTTTTTTAGTTAGTAGATCATTGTAAATAAAAAAGTATATGTTTTAGTCTGTTATTTATGGTTCTCTTTATTTTTAGAACTTAAATGTATGTCCAAATCCTTAAGGCCATATTTAAGCAAAGCTTTTAGGGGAGTCACAAACTTTCCTGCACCACTGTATATAACGTATACACAATAGTGTCCGAAAGATAGAGTGTACATCAAACTACTACAGCCACAGCAAAACGTATTGATCGCACTGCAAACTAGGGATGCCGCCAGGCACTCAAACAGCCAGCTTTCTACCGACTACTACACTAGCTGGTTGGGATAGTGACCATGAATAATGCTTAGCGTGGACAGCAGCGGTAAGCTCTGCAAGGTTTTGCTATAGTATGGTCTGTATGGCACAGACGCCGGTTTATCAAATTGTATCATAGCCTCAAAGTGTCTTCAATACTCTGTTTATATTTTGTCTGCTATATTTTAAATGTAGCCTATGGGCAGAAGAAAACGTTCCCCAACAACCACTAATTTATATATTTGAAGAAAAACTCTACAATTTTAAATTACCTTGTTGCATTATTAAAATAAGGAGAAAAAAAACACACAAAGCAATCAGAATTTAAATATTTATTCTTAAACCATTTAAAATCCCCTGAAATATTGAAATAAGCTTACTCTATTAACAGATTTACAAGAGTAATAACTACGAAGTATATATGGGTATCGCCGTTTTTTTTTCTTCATATTTTCATTTTTTTTTTCTATCTGTGAAGTCCTTATAAAGCTTTCTGATTGACTGTATTTACAACTTTTACTGCTTATATATTTATAAAAATATTTTATTTTTTAACCATAACATTGTTTTCAAAAACTATTTTCAGACTTTCTCAAGATATAAATTTGAAGTGAGTTTCAGTAAGAGCACAAAACGCAAACAAACGGTTCTGTAAAATTAAAAACAGGAAAAGGAAGTTTAAAAAAAAAAAAACAGATTAACTCAATTGTGTAGGCACCATAGAAAATGTTGCTCACTCCTTGGCAATAGCCAGTTACATGTTTTCAAGTGTCTCCTTAGAGCAAGAGTTATGGTGGGGGAAGGGGCGGCATATATCTACCCTGCAGTGGAAATAAGCATGCTGCAATCTGAATCAACGTTTGCCATATAGTACATTTCTGCATCATATCTTCACTAAATATCTGAAAAGTGATGCAAAGATAAACCGATTGCAACCAGATGTTTACTTTCATTCTTTAACCTGTACTAGAAAAACAATAAAGCTCAGAAACTCATAGCAACTAAACTAACTTTTTTCATGTGCACCGGTTTCTACAGATGTCTTGAGATCAAACACTGCAGCATGACTATAGTGTGATTTGTGCAATTACACACATTTTTCCCAGCACCTGGTCAGATGAAGTCTCAAGTTACGTAGGTGTAAGTGTAGGACAAGGCCACATGGCATGATTGGCAAAAAAATGCGGGTGGGTCTATTTAAGACACTGTGCTGCCAGTTCTTCACAGCAAAAGCAATCTATATGCTGCCAGTTGACGAGTCTCTTTTGTGGATAACTACAAAACAATTCCTTGACACTGCAGCATGCTCATTTGCATCAGACACTGGCGGTCACATCCCCCCATAAACACCACTGTCTACTTACATATAAAAACCTAAACACTGCAATGGCAATTGGATGAAATGTGTTGGTCATGCACCATTCACATTTCATAGATTTGGCAGATAGTCTTGAGTCCATAAGGTGCACAAGAGTCCGGGCCATACAGTACGGATTGAAAAATGTACAGCCAGACGTGCTCTGGCGCGTATGGGTATAAACGTCGACAATGTAAAATAGGACTCAAATCCTAAAATGCACAACAGATTATAATATTATAATATAGCGATATGAACACATTATAATATTATAATTACACCACCTTCAAGAAAACAAACTAAGAAGTACATGCTAAAGAAAAATATTATATATATATATATATATATATATATATATATATATATATTTATTTATTTATTTTGGATTGCGGAGAAACATTCCATTAAGCAGTACCGGCTGTTTGGGAAGATAGTTTTTTCTTTTTTACTGCCAAACATCAAGTCTCTTCACTGGTTGTGTGTGAGATAATCTCTATAATTTAGTTACTTGTATATTAAATGGTAAATACAGACTTAAAATACACTTTCACAGGAGTATAAATACATCATGGTGCTGTTATACATGAGAAGTCTGGAAAAGAAAAAAATAATAATAATGGAATATATTACATGGGAGATTTGATGCTTGGGGGATGCTGGTGCGAACCATTGTCTGTACTCTGATTGAGGGAACAGAGAGGGCTATGTTTTCACATGATACTTAAAAGCCCTGCTTTGCCCACTATAGCGTATAATGTACATTATCCTTTTCAACAGATCGACACTCACTAAAAGTCCTACATCACATTTCTGCAATGCAAAGCAGGCACCCTCCGGAACAAAACAAAATCTTAAATAACAATAGACATTCTGTCTATTTGCGATAAACAAAAACTAAAAATGTATTGCTTTAATTCTCCTTGAAGGAAATAAAAGATGCAAAAAAGACCTTACAAGTGGGACAGCATTACGATGAAGTCTGAGCAAAGTTGCTATTTCAACTGCATTAGAAAAAGCAATACTGCTGCCATGTTCTGGAAATTAGGATCAAAAGAGAACAGCAACGTAGCTGGAAAAGTAGAGGGCATAAAAAGAAAACAGAAAAAAAAAAAAAAAGCAGCAAATCTACATCCAGATTTCCAGCTATCGAGGGCTTGAATCGGAGAATTTCCAGCAAGTCTACATAGTTGGGAAGTAGATAGCATACTGATGAGCAACCCTGGACGTGTTACACAGCTGCCCAGTTGAGCAGTGCAGTGATATGTTTTCTGGTAAAGGTGTACCTGTTGCCTACGTAATGTGTAGAAAGCCACTTTGTAAGCTGCACCGATGTACGTGAATAAGGCAGCCCATTCCTTAGGAACCAGTGATAAAGCATTTTGATGACTTAACCACTAGTAATAAGGCAGCTGACATTTGTGCCTGGGGTGTCAGACTGGTTCCTAGTAAATCGGTCCATTGCATTCTGATGAATACAAGTTTGGCCCATCATTTTTTTTTTTTTTACTTCTGCTGTGACAATACACCTCAAGTGCCACTTGTGTTGATATTACTGTCAAATCTAGGAAAGCAGATATTATGGACGCCTAGTTTGCCCAATATCGCTCTAGGTTGGGGCTCTGTGGTCAACATGGGCAAGCGTTCATACAGAAGAGAAATTGCTTATGGCCTACGTGGGTCTGAGGTGTCATAAGCAAAGGCATGTTTGTACAGCAGCTCCAATGTGCCTCCGTGAAACCGAATGGCTCCACTTCACGTCCTCTAACCCACCACTTCTTGTACCTTACCAAGAAATGGCAAACGTCAAGTCATACACAAATAAAAAGACCAGTGGATTGCATCAGAGTACAGTGCAACACAACCACCACAAACGTACTGTCACTTGCACGTTACTAACTTAGCAACTGTTACCCAACAGCAAAAAAACAGCATATCGACATTTACAGGATTAAACAAAAGATTAAACTAGTAAAAGTTATCAGTCTTTACAAAATAATTTTCTGAAAATATAAAAACCATTTACACCATCACAAAACAAAAAAAAAAAAAAAGGAAAGAAGAAAAATAAAATAAAATAAAAAAGGTAGTTGTTTTTTTCTTTCCAATCTATCAATCATGGTCATGGATGTGTTTTGCGAAGATCCAAAAAGGCACAAGGAGCTGAATATGCTAAGCACGGCCAGGCTTGGAGTAGTTTTGGTGGGTGTCCCTCTGCCATTTTAATACAGCGTTGTCATGGTCGTAAAAAGATACTTAAGAGTCACCAACAGAAAACCTGGGAAACAAATAAAAAAAAAAAAAAAAGCGCTATGAAAATACACAATTTGTGATCAGAAAACAAAGCCAGAAAAAGTTGTGCACCAAGAGCTTTGATCATTTTTATCAGCAGTCACACCTAAATAATTTTATGTTTGACTGCATTCCTGGAAAAAACTTCATCCCAGGCTATTTCATTTACTGTAGTACCAGGATAAAGGCACCACGATTGGAAATTTGCACAGATATGCTGCCTCCAAAGCAGTATAGATATATTAAGAGAGCGCAAATTACTATTTAGGTTAAAAATGTAATAAAAATGAATTCCATAATATTTAATACAGCGTATGTACAAAAAAGAAAAGAGATTGCTAATAAAAACACATTGATCACCAGATGAAGTCTTCTAAATATTGTGTCTCTGAACGGAAAAATAAAAAGTTCACTCCTTTGTATAGAACAGATCCAATGATTATTTTGACAAAGTGCCTCTCTGGTTATATGCACGGTCTGATTCTTAGATCATTCAGCTGCTGTTGGTAAATTAAGCCTATTCAGGACACACTCAGTGATTGAAAGCCTGCGCTGTACTCGACTTCCCAAGGTAAGTTTTGCTCATCACAGATATCTTGTTCCTTTGCAGCAGGTCTGTTTGGCGGTTATTTACCGGCAAGGACCAATGCTCAGTGTATGACTTCCTCTGGTGATCAATGTGTCTTATTGGTAATTTTTTTTTTAAATATATATGCTGTATTAAATATTGTGGAATTGATTTTTAACAAATGTTTAACCTAAATAACAATATGCGCTCTCTTAATATATCGCTACTGTTTCTATTGTTTAAGTAACCCAGATTGCTTAATGGAAGCAAAATTATATTTATATATATATATATATATATATATATATATATATATATAGGCAGACAATATAGGTGGCACTCAGCAAGAAATAACAGACGACATCCAAACTGGTTCCAGTTTGGATGTCGTCTGTTATTTCTTGCTGAGTGCCACCTATATTGTCTGCCTACATGCTCTATGGAGAGGTTGTGCACCGGACTAATATACATCTGTAAGCGTGAGTGCCGGACATTTGTTTGTTTGTTTATATATAATAAGAATTTACTTACCGATAATTCTATTTCTCGTAGTCCGTAGTGGATGCTGGGGACTCCGTAAGGACCATGGGGAATAGCGGCTCCGCAGGAGACTGGGCACAAAAGTAAAGCTTTAGAACTACCTGGTGTGCACTGGCTCCTCCCCCGATGACCCTCCTCCAAGCCTCAGTTAGGATACTGTGCCCGGACGAGCGTACACAATAAGGAAGGATTTTGAATCCCGGGTAAGACTCATACCAGCCACACCAATCACACCATATAACTTGTGATCTAAACCCAGTTAACAGCATGATAACAGAGGAGCCTCTAGAAAAGATGGCTCACTACAGCAATAACCCGATTTTTTGGTAACAATAACTATGTACCAGTATTGCAGACAATCCGCACTTGGGATGGGCGCCCAGCATCCACTACGGACTACGAGAAATAGAATTATCGGTAAGTAAATTCTTATTTTCTCTAACGTCCTAAGTGGATGCTGGGGACTCCGTAAGGACCATGGGGATTATACCAAAGCTCCCAAACGGGCGGGAGAGTGCGGATGACTCTGCAGCACCAATTGAGAGAACTCCAGGTCCTCCTCAGCCAGGGTATCAAATTTGTAGAATTTTACAAACGTATTTGCTCCTGACCAAGTAGCTGCTCGGCAAAGTTGTAAAGCAGAGACCCCTCGGGCAGCCGCCCAAGATGAGCCCACCTTCCTTGTGGAATGGGCTTTTACAGATTTTGGCTGTGGCAGGCCTGCCACAGAATGTGCAAGCTGAATTGTACTACAAATCCAACGAGCAATAGTCTGCTTAGAAGCAGGAACACCCAGCTTGTTGGGTGCATACAGAATAAACGAGTCAGATTTTCTGACTCCAGCCGTCCTGGAAGCCTATATTTCCAGGGCTCTGACAACGTCTAGCAACTTGGAGTCCTCCAAGTCCCTAGTAGCCGCAGGCACCACAATAGGTTGATTCAGGTGAAACGCTGAAAACCACCTTAGGGAGAAACGGAGGACAAGTCCTCAATTCCGCCCTGTCCGAATGGAAAATCAGATGAGGGCTTTTACAGGATAAAGCCGCCAATTCTGACACGCACCTGGCCCAGGCCAGGGCCAACAGCATGACCACTTTCCATGTGAGATATTTTAACTCCACATATTTAAGTGGTTCAAACCAATGTGACTTTTTGAACCCAAAAACTACATTTAGATCCCAAGGTGCCACTGGAGGCACAAAAGGAGGCTGTATATACAGTACCCCTTTCACAAACGTCTGAACTTCAGGGACTGAAGTTAGTTCTTTTTGGAAGAAAATTGACAGGGCCGAAATTTGAACCTTAATGGACCCCCATTTCAGGCCCATAGACACTCCTGTTTGCAGGAAATGTAGGAATCGACCTAGTTGAAAATTCCTCCGTCGGGGCCTTACTGGCCTCGCACCACGCAACATATTTTCGCCAAATGCGGTGATAATATTTTGCGGTTATATCTTTCCTGGCTTTGATCAGGATAGGGATGACTTCATCCGGAATGCCTTTTTCCTTCAGGATCCGGCGTTCAACCGCCCTGCCGTTAAACGCAGCCGCGGTAACTCTTGGAACAGACAGGGTCCTTGCTGGAGCAGGTCCCTTCTTAGAGGTAGAGGCCACGGATCCTCCGTGAGCATCTCTTGAAGTTCCGGGTACCAAGTCCTTCTTGGCCCATCCGGAGCCACGAATATAGTGCTTACTCCTCTCCATCTTATAATTCTCAGTACCTTGGTTATGAGAGGCAGAGGAGGGAACACATACACTGACTGGTACACCCACTGTGTTACCAGAGCGTCTACAGCTATTGCCTGAGGGTCCCTTGACCTGGCGCAATACTTGTCGAGTTTTATAAACATGTGGAAGACTTCTGGGTGAAGTCCCCACTCTCCCGGGTGGAGGTCGTGTCTGCTGAGGAAGTCTGCTTCCCAGTTGTCCACTCCCGGAATGAATACTGCTGACAGTGCTATCACATGATTTTCCGCCCAGCGAAGAATCCTTGCAGCTTCTGTCATTGCCCTTCTGCTTCTTGTGTCACCCTGTCTGTTTACGTGGGTGACTGCCGTGATGTTGTCCGAATGGATCAACTCCGGGTGACCTTGAAGCAGAGGTCTTGCTGAGCTTAGAGCATTGTAAATGGCCCTTAGCTTCAGGATATTTATGTGAAGTGATGTCTCCAGGCTTGACCATAAGCTCTGGAAATTCCTTCCCTGTGTGACTGCTCCCCAGCCTCGCAGGCTGGCATCCGTGGTCACCAGGACCCAGTCCTGAATGTGCGGCCCTCTAGAAGATGAGCACTCTGCAACCACCACAGGAGAGACACCCTTGTGCTTGGTGACAGGGTTATCCGCTGATGCATCTGAAGATGCGACCCAGACCATTTGTCCAGCAGGTCCCACTGGAAAGTTCTTGCGTGGAATCTGCCGCATGGGATTGCTTCATAGGAAGCCACCATTTTTTCCCAGAACCATCTCATTGATGTACTGAGACTTGGCTCGGTTATAGGAGGTTCCCGACTAGCTCGGATAACTCCCTGACTTTTTCCTCCGGGAGAAACACCTTTTTCTGAACTGTGTCCAGGATCATCCCTAAGAACAGAAGACGAGTCGTCGGACTCAGCTGCGATTTTGGAATATTGAGAATCCAATCGTGCTGCCGCAACACTACCTGAGATAGTGCTACACCGACCTCCAACTGTTCCCTGGATCTTACCCTTATCAGGGAATCGTCCAAGTAAGGGATAACTAAAATTCCCTTCCTTCGAAGGAGTATCATCATTTCGGCCATTACCTTGGTAAAGACCCGGGGTGCCGTGGACCATCCATACGGCAGCGTCTGAAACGGATAGTGACAGTTCTGTACCATAAACCTGAGGTACCCTTGGTGAGAAGGGTAAATTGGGACATGAAGGTAAGCATCCTTGATGTCCCGAGACATCATGTAGTCCTCTTCTTCCAGGTTCGCAATCACTGCTCTGAGTGACTCAATCTTGAATTTGAACCTCTGTATGTAAGTGTTCAAAGATTTTAGATTTAGAATCGGTCTCACCGAGCCGTCCGGCTTCGGTACCACAACAGTGTGGAATAATACCCCGTTCCCTGTTGCAGGAGGGGTACCTTGATTATCACCTGCTGGGAATACAGCTTGTGAATGGCTTCCAAAACTGTCTCCCTGTCAGAAGGAGACATCTGTAAAGCCGACTTTAGGAAACGGCGAGGGGGAGACTTCTCGAATTCCAATTTGTACCCCTGAGATATCACCTGAAGGATCCAGGGGTCTACTTGCGAGTGAGCCCACTGCGCGCTGAAATTCATTGAGACGGGCCCCCACCGTGCCTGATTCTGCTTGTAAAGCCCCAGCGTCATACTGAGGGCTTGGCAGAGGCGGGAGAGGGTTTCTGTTCCTGGGAACTGGCTGATTTCTGCAGCCTTTTTCCTCTCCCTCTGTCACGGGGCAGAAATGAGGAACCTTTTGCCCGCTTGCCCACGAAAAGACTGCGCCTGATAATACGGTGTCTTCTCATGTTGAGAGGCGACCTGGGGTACAAACGTGGATTTCACAGCTGTTGCCGTGGCCAACAGGTCTGAAAGACCGACCCCAAATAACTCCTCCCCTTAATAAGGCAATACTTCCAAATGCCGTTTGGAATCCGCATCACCTGACCACTGTCGTGTCCATAACCCTCTACTGGTAGAAATGGACAACGCACTTAGACTTGATGCCAGTCGGCAAATATTCCGCTGTGCATCACGCATATATAGAAATGCATCTTTTAAATGCTATATAGGCAATAATATACTGTCCCTATCTAGGGTATCAATATTTTCAGTCAGGGAATCCGACCACGCCAACCCAGCACTGCACATCCAGGCTGAGGCGATTGCTGGTCGCAGTATAAAACCAGTATGTGTGTAAATACCTTTTAGGATGCCCTCCTGCTTTCTATCAGCAGGATCCTTAAGGGAGGCCATCTCAGGAGAGGGTAGAGCCCTTGTTCTTACAAGCGTGTGAGCGCTTTATCGACCCTAGGGGGTGTTTCCCAACGCACCCTAACCTCTGGCGGGAAAGGATATAATGCCAATAACATTTTAGAAATTATCAGTTGTTATCGGGGGAAAACCACGCATCATCACACACCTCATTTAATTTCTCAGATTCAGGAAAACTACAGGTAGTTTTTCCTCACCGAACAGAATACCCCTTTTTGGTGGTACTCGTATTATCAGAAATGTGTAAAACATTTTTCATTGCCTCAATCATGTAACGTGTGGCCCTACTGGAAGTTACATTTGTCTCTTCACCGTCGACACTGGAGTCAGTATCCGTGTCGGCGTCTATATCTGCCATCTGAGGTAACGGGCGCTTTAGAGCCCCTGACGGCCTATGAGACGTCTGGACAGGCACAAGCTGAGTAGCCGGCTGTCTCATGTCAACCACTGTCTTTTATACAGAGCTGACACTGTTACGTAATTCCTTCCAACAGTTCATCCACTCAGGTGTCGACCCCCTAGGGGGTGACATCACTATTACAGGCAATCTGCTCCGTCTCCACATCATTTTTCTCCTCATACATGTCGACACAAACGTACCGACATACAGCACACACACAGGGAATGCTCTGATAGAGGACAGGACCCCACTAGCCCTTTGGGGAGACAGAGGGAGAGTTTGCCAGCACACACCAGAGCGCTATATATATATATACAGGGATAACCTTATATAAGTGTTTTTCCCCTTATAGCTGCTGTATCTTTAATACTGCGCGTAATTAGTGCCCCCCCTCTCTTTTTTAACCCTTTCTGTAGTGTAGTGACTGCAGGGGAGAGCCAGGGAGCTTCCCTCCAACGGAGCTGTGAGGGAAAATGGCGCCAGTGTGCTGAGGAGATAAGGCCGCCGATAAGGGGGCGGAGCCTATCTCCCGGTTTTCTATGTATTCTGGCAGGGGTTAAATTCATCCATATAGCCCAGGAGCTATATGTGATGCATTTTTTTGCCATCCAAGGTGTTTTTATTGCGTCTCAGGGCGCCCCCCCCCCAGCGCCCTGCACCCTCAGTGACCGGAGTGTGAAGTGTGCCGAGAGCAATGGCGCACAGCTGCAGTGCTGTGCGCTACCTTGTTGAAGACAGGACGTCTTCTGCCGCCGATTTTCCGGACCTCTTCTGTCTTCTGGCTCTGTAAGGGGGCCGGCGGCGCGGCTCTGGGACCCATCCATGGCTGGGCCTGTGATCGTCCCTCTGGAGCTAATGTCCAGTAGCCTAAGAAGCCCAATCCACTCTGCACGCAGGTGAGTTCGCTTCTTCTCCCCTTAGTCCCTCGATGCAGTGAGCCTGTTGCCAGCAGGTCTCACTGAAAATAAAAAACCTAAAACTAAACTTTTCACTAAGCAGCTCAGGAGAGCCACCTAGTGTGCACCCTTCTCGTTCGGGCACAAAAATCTAACTGAGGCTTGGAGATGGGTCATAGGGGGAGGAGCCAGTGCACACCAGGTAGTTCTAAAGCTTTACTTTTGTGCCCAGTCTCCTGCGGAGCCGCTATTCCCCATGGTCCTTACGGAGTCCCCAGCATCCACTTAGGACGTTAGAGATATATATATATAGATATATATATATATATATATATATATATATATATATATACACACACACACACACACCTGTTTGCAAATTATGAAGTCTCCGAGTGCCACCTCATTTATTCGGATACCAATAGGAGTATAACTCCAGTGGAAGGCACAAGAGCAAGCCTTACGAGGCAGCAGAAGTGCCGGGGTATTGGTGATATATATATTTATATATTAAATAAGGAGTGAAAAAATTTGCGACCAGAATATATATTTTTAATATTTTAATTTGCCTCAAAAGCAATTGTTATTTTTGACCATAGCATTAAATATGATCTACAGATGATCACATTGGTCCATCTCCTTCATGTGAAATAAATAAACGTATAAGCATGCACTTTAAATGCTGTCCTCAAGAGGGTGCCAACCAAGCAAAGATAAGGCGGCTGCATTAGCAGGTGGTCAATGGGAGAGCCACTGACTCTTACAGCAGATCTGTAAAGGTCTGCCATTAATCACTGTATATTGACCAGTGTCCAGCTGTGCGCAATACTCACTTTTGGAATTTTTCCATAAGTTTTTTTACCATCTTGTCAGTAATTCCAGGATAAGTTGCTTCTGCTAGGTTCATACTCTTTTCAAGTTCTTCAATTGCATTTTTCCTTGCAGTATTATTCCTGTCTTGCTGTTTTAACTGCAAATGGGAAATGAATATATATGTATATGGATTGTAATGGATAAACTAGATGCATAAATATTAAAATTAAGAGGTCTTTCTGGCTTGGGCCACAGTAATGTTCTTTGCCAGCTACAATGAGCTCTCCAAGATAGAATACATATATACTGTAGGTTAACCAAGCAACCAATGCACCAGTGTCCAACATAAAACTCCAATGGGAAATTCATTTACCTGCAATGTAGGGGCAAAGTACCATTGGGAGAGCATGTAATCGCCAGCAACAGCACCCTATATCATATATATTACTTACCATTGCCATAGGAGTGGGCAGGAAACCGTGCTATGCTACAGTATGTTACATTGCTATGCTACAATATGTACAGGGGTATTATAGAACTATTCTTCACGATAAGACTCTGGATTAGTACGTGAACACACTCCATGTCGATATAGCTTTGATCGTTATTCCTGGTAACCCACAGAGGTGCACAGGAAAATTAGCAAATATTACTTACCATGACCAGCAGTAATGTCCACGGCTGGACATTGCAGTTCATTTGACCCACTCAAGGGTCACCAACTGATTTTGGTTCCTTTGTACAAGTCCCACTATGTAATCATCTATAGCTGGGTATACACAATACTATTATCTGGTGGATAATCTGACAGATCTGGCTGGTTGGAATGAAAGTCTGGTAATGGACGAGAGCAAATGACAACTGACCATTTGCTCCCAAACATGGAAAATTGTGAAAAATGTTATTCATACAAATTGGTTAAATAATGGATTTACCTATTTTATCTGAATGACAGGTTTTGTCCATTTTCCAGTGTTTGGGAGCACATGGGTGATTGCCATTTGCTCTCATCCATTACCAGATTTTCATTCCAACAACCAGATCTGACAGATTATCTAACAGATAATTGTGTAGTGTATGCCCAATTTAAGGTATTAAGAGTATTGGCCCCAACACAACTGTCTAATCCGCTTTCCTTACCAAAGACCATTCTAAAAGGAAAATACGGTAGGTGTGGTAACCTGCAAATTAGTAGAAGGCTGACCGGTATGACCAAACCAAGTAGAGTTTGGCACCTGGATAGCTCTATTTTGGTTCCCGACAGGTCCTTATTCATTAGCCGCTGCAGTTTTTAGTAGAACATGGCACAGAATTGCCAATCCTATCTGCAAAGTAAAATATAAATATGCGACAAAATTCACTATACTAAAATAGCATTACTCAAGTAACATTTTCTGTCACATTTCAAACTTCACGGCCTCATTTAAATTCCCATCAGTGGAGTTTTATGGTTAAAGATGATTTTCTTTCACGTGTCGAATGCCATGTCCAGTTCTGTTCTCAGGTTCAACCTCACAATAGCAGCTTTTCTTCGCCAGCAAAGCTGCATTAAAGGATTTTCATTTAAAATGCATTGTAAGGCACTGTGCTGCATTTTTACACTTCCACATGCATATAACTGACTAACTGCAGCTGTAATGAGCAGTTTGCATTGAATATAGACAGCAGAGCAACATTGCTGTTTAATAATGTGCATAAACATTCACTATTATTATTTTAGCAGACATAAAATAAGTACATCATACCTCAGCAAACACTGGGGCGATTATTATAGATAAGGAGCTCAAGCTTTTCACAAGGTCTTGATCCTGAAAAACAGAATCCAATACAACAATCATTTTCTGACTGGTTTTGTAATGTTTTCTAAATACTCATCATGAAAACCAGAATCTATTAACAGGCGAGAGAAAAACCTAGCACAAATATACAGGTATACTTGGAAAGCGCAGGAGACTCATTCTAGCGTCACTGATTCCCTAGAGTCCATCTACTAGTACAGTTTAGATACTGAAAAGAACGTCTTATTGGTTAATAGGGGTTAGGGCACATTGGGGCAGATGTATTAACCTGGAGAAGGCATAAGGAAGTGATAAACCAGTGATATGTGCAAGGTGATAAACGCACAGGCCAATCAGCTCCAATATGTAAATCAACAGTTAGGATCTGATTAGCTGGTGCCTTTATTACCTTGCACATATCACTGGTTTAACACTTCCTTAGGCCTTCTCCAGGTTAATACATCTGCCCCATTATTCCCTGCAAACTATGCTCTAATGTTAGGATACTATCAATGTGTTTACTAGTCTCTTTTTTGCAATGGTCATAGAATGATTAAATACCTATTTACTGGTCATTCGAGAGAGAATGACAAACTGTGCACTGTAAGCAAAAAGGACAGGAAGCCTGTTCTAAACAGGTGAATTAGAACAACATAAGTAAAGGTGTGATGCATCAGCCAAGTCACGTACGGTTCCGTTCTGCAATTTCTTTGCGTCTGGTTTCTTCCGAACTGTGGTGAAATTCCATTCGGGATGAGAATTGTTTTCTTTGTTACTGGACTCCCTGTGAAAATAAGGATGATCACAAATTACCTGCTGCTTTATGCATATAGCAATGTGTATATGCAAATCTTTTGTTACTGAACTGACTTTTTCCCTTCAAATCAGTTCATTTTTTATTTAATACAGTTCAAAAATAAGATTTTACTCACCGGTAAATCTATTTCTCGTAGTCCGTAGTGGATGCTGGGAACTCCGAAAGGACCATGGGGAATAGCGGCTCCGCAGGAGACTGGGCACAACTAAAAGAAAGCTTTTAGACTACCTGGTGTGCACTGGCTCCTCCCACAATGACCCGCCTCCAAGCCTCAGTTAGGATACTGTGCCCGGAAGAGCTGACACAATAAGGAAGGATTTTGCATCCCGGGTAAGACTCATACCAGCCACACCAATCACACCGTATAACTCGTGATACCATATCCAGTTAACAGTATGAAACATAACTGAGCTTCTCAACAGATGGCTCATAACAATAACCCTTTAGTTAACAATAACTATATACAAGTATTGCAGACAATCCGCACTTGGGATGGGCGCCCAGCATCCACTACGGACTACGAGAAATAGATTTACCGGTGAGTAAAATCTTATTTTCTCTAACGTCCTAGTGGATGCTGGGAACTCCGAAAGGACCATGGGGATTATACCAAAGCTCCCAAACGGGCGGGAGAGTGCGGATGACTCTGCAGCACCGAATGAGAGAACTCAAGGTCCTCCTCAGCCAGGGTATCAAATTTGTAGAATTTAGCAAACGTGTTTGCCCCTGACCAAGTTGCAGCTCGGCAAAGTTGTAAAGCCGAGACCCCTCGGGCAGCCGCCCAAGATGAGCCCACTTTCCTCGTGGAATGGGCTTTTACTGATTTAGGATGCGGCAATCCAGCCGCAGAATGCTCCAGCTGAATTGTGCTACAAATTCAGCGAGCAATAGTCTGCTTAGAAGCAGGAGCATCTATTTTGTTGGGTGCCTACAGGATAAAAAGCGAGTCAGTTTTCCTGACTCCAGCCGTCCTGGAAATATAAATTTTTAAGGCCCTGACTACGTCCAGTAACTTGGAATCTTCCAAGTCCCTAGTAGCCGCAGGCACTACAATAGGTTGGTTCAAGTGAAAAGCTGATACCACCTTAGGGAGAAACTGGGGACGAGTCCTCAATTCTGCCCTATCCATATGGAAAATCAGATAAGGGCTTTTACCTGACAAAGCCGCCCATTCTGACACACGCCTGGCCGAAGCCAAGGCCAATAACATGACCACTTTCCACGTGAGATATTTCAAATCCACAGTTTTAAGTGGCTCAAACCAATGTGATTTTAGGAAACTCAACACCACGTTGAGATCCCAAGGTGCCACAGGAGGCACAAAAGGGGGCTGAATATGTAGCACTCCCTTTACAAATGTCTGAACTCCAGGCAGTGAAGCCAGTTCTTTCTGGAAGAAAATCGACAGAGCCGAAATCTGGACCTTAATGGAACCCAAGTTTAGGCCCATAGTCATTCCTGACTGTAGGAAGTGCAGAAAACGACCCAGCTGAAATTCCTCTGTTGGGGCCTTCCTGGCCTCACACCACGCAACATATTTTCGCCAAATACGGTGATAATGGTTTGCGGTTACTTCTTTCCTGGCTTTTATCAGCGTAGGAATGACTTCCTCCGGAATGCCCTTTTCCTTTAGGATCCGGAATTCAACCGCCATGCCGTCAAACGCAGCCGCGGTAAGTCTTGGAACAGACAGGGCCCCTGCTGTAGCAGATCCTGTCTGAGCGGTAGAGGCCATGGGTCCTCTGATATCATTTCTTGAAGTTCTGGGTACCAAGCTCTTCTTGGCCCATCCGGAACCACAAGTATCGTTCTTACTCCTCGTTTTCTTATTATTCTCAGTACCTTTGGTATGAGAGGCAGAGGAGGGAATACATAAACCGACTGGTACACCCACGGTGTCACTAGAGCGCCCACAGCTATTGCCTGAGGGTCCCTTGACCTGGCGCAATATCTAGTTTTTTGTTTAGGCGGGACGCCATCATGTCCACCTGTGGCCTTTCCCAACGGTTTACCAACAGTTGTCAGACTTCTGGATGAAGTCCCCACTCTCCCGGGTGTAGGTCGTGTCTGCTGAGGAAGTCTGCTTCCCAGTTGTCCACTCCCAGAATGAACACTGCTGACAGTGCTAAGACGTGATTTTCCGCCCATCGGAGAATCCTTGTGGCTTCTGCCATCGCCATCCTGCTTCTTGTGCCGCCCTGTCGGTTTACATGGGCGACTGCCGTGATGTTGTCTGATTGGATCAGTACCGGCTGGTTTTGAAGCAGAGGCCTTGCCAAACTTAGGGCATTGTAAATGGCCCTCAGTTCCAGAATATTTATGTGTAGGGACGACTCCTGACTTGACCAAAGTCCTTGGAAATGTCTTCCCTGAGTGACTGCCCCCCAGCCTCGAAGGCTGGCATCCGTGGTTACCAGGACCCAGTCCTGTATGCCGAATCTGCGGCCCTCTTGAATATGAGCACTCTGCAGCCACCACAGTAGAGATACCCTGGTCCTTGGAGACAGGGTTATCAGCCGATGCATCTGAAGATGCGATCCCGACCACTTGTCCAAGAGGTCCCACTGAAAGGTTCTTGCATGGAACCTGCCGAATGGAATTTTGCTTCGTAAGAAGCTACCATTTTTCCCAGGACTCGTGTGCAGTGATGCACAGATACCCGTTTTGGTTTCAGGAGGTCTCTGACTAGAGATGACAGCTCCTTGGCTTTCTCCTGCGGGAGAAACACTTTTTTCTGTTCTGTGTCCAGAACCATCCCAAGGAACAGTAGGCGTGTGGTGGGAACCAGCTGTGACTTTGGAATGTATAGAATCCATCCGTGCTGTTGTAGCACTTCCCGAGATAGTGCTACTCCGACCAACAACTGCTCCTTGGACCTCGCCTTTATAAGGAGATCGTCCAAGTACGGGATAATTAAAACTCCCTGTTTTCGAAGGAGTATCATCATTTCTGCCATTACCTTGGTAAAGACCCTCGGTGCCGTGGACAGTCCAAACGGCAGTGTTTGGAATTGGTAATGGCAATCCTGTACCACAAATCTGAGGTACTCCTGGTGAGGATGGTAAATGGGGACATGTAGGTAAGCATCCTTGATGTCCAGGGATACCATGTAATCCCCCTCCTCCAGGCTTGCAATAACCGCCCTGAGCGATTCCATCTTGAACTTGAATTTTTTTATGTATGTGTTCAAGGACTTCAAATTTAAAATGGGTCTCCCCGAACCTTCCGGTTTCGGTACCACAAACAGTGTGGAATAGTAACCCCGTCCTTGTTGAAGTAGGGGCACCTTGACTATCACCTGCTGGGAATACAGCTTGTGAATTGCCACTAGCCCAGCCTCCCTGCCTGAGGGAGTTGTCGGCAAGGCAGATTTGAGGAAACGGCGGGGGGAGACGCCTCGAATTCCAGCTTGTACCCCTGAGATACTACTTGAAGGATCCGGGGATCCACCTGTGAGCGAGCCCACTGATCGCTGAAAGTTTTGAGGCGACCCCCCACCGTACCTGGCTACGCCTGTGGAGCCCCCGCGTCATGCGGTGAACTCAGAGGAAGCGGGGGAAGAATTTTGATTCTGGGAACTGGCTGACTGGTGCAGCTTTTTCCCTCTTCCCTCGTCTCTGTGCAGAAAGGAAGCGCCTTTTACCCGCTTGCTTTTCTGAAGCCGAAAGGACTGTACCTGATAATACAGTGCTTTCTTAGGCTGTGAGGAAACCTGAGGTAAAAATTTTTTTTTTCTTCCCAGCTGTTGCTGTGGATACGAGGTCCCAGAGACCATCCCCAAACAATTCCTCACCCTTATAAGGCTCTATGTGCCTTTTAAAGTCAGCATCACCTGTCCAGTGTCGGGTCTCTAATACCCTCCTGACAGAATGGACATTGCATTAATTCTGGATGCCAGCCGGCAAAATATCCCTCTGTGCATCCCTCATATAAGACGACGTCTTATGTTCGCAAAATAGTATCCCTGTTTGACAGGGTTACAGACCACGCTGCAGCAGCACTATCTGCAGGTCTCAGTCTAGTACCTGAGTGTGTAAATATAAATACAGACTTCAGGATAGCCTCCTGCTTTTTATCAGCAGGTACCTTCAAAGTGGCCGTAACCTAAGACGGCAGTGCCACCTTTTTTGACAAACGTGTGAGCGCCTTATCCACCCTAGGGGATATCTCCCAGCGTAACTTATCCTCTGGCGGGAAAGGGTATGCCATCAGTAACTTTTTAGAAATTACCAGTTTCTTATCGGGGGAACCCACGCTTTTTCACACTTCATTCACTCATTTGATGGGGGAACAAAACACTGCCTGCTTTTTCTCCCCAAACATAAAACCCTTTTTTAGTGGTACTTGGGTTAATGTCAGAAATGTGTAACATTTTTATTGCCGGGATCATGTAACGGATGTTCCTAGTGGATTGTGTATATGTCTCAACCTCGTCGACACTGGAGTCAGACTCCGTGTCGACATCTGTGTCTGCCATCTGAGGGAGCGGGCGTTTTTGAGCCCCTGATGGCCTTTGAGACGCCTGGGCAGGCGCGGGCTGAGAAGCCGGCTGTCCCATAGCTGTTACGTCATCCAGCCTTTTATGTAAGGAGTTGACACTGTCGGTTTATACCTTCCACCTATCCATCCACTCTGGTGTCGGCCCCACAGGGGGCGACATCACATTTATCGGCATCTGCTCTGCCATCACATAAGCCTCCTCATCAAACGTGTCGACACAGCCGTACCGACACACCGCACACACACAGGGAATGCTCTGACTGAGGACAGGACCCCACACAGCCCTTTGGGGAGACAGAGAGAGAGTATGCCAGCACACACCAGAGCGCTATATAATTTAGGGATTAACACTATATTGAGTGAATTTTTCCCAATAGCTGCTTGTATACACAATATTGCGCCTAAATTTAGTGCCCCCCCTCTCTTTTTAACCCTTTGAGCCTGCAAACTACAGGGGAGAGCCTGGGGAGCTGTCTTCCAGCTGCACTGTGTAGAGAAAATGGCGCCAGTGTGCTGAGGGAGATAGCTCCGCCCCTTTTTCGCAGACTTTTCTCCCGCTTTTTTATGGATTCTGGCAGGGGTATTTATCACATATATAGCCTCTGGGGCTATATATTGTGATATATTTGCCAGCCAAGGTGTTTTTATTGCTGCTCAGGGCGCCCCCCCCCCCAGCGCCCTGCACCCTCAGTGACCGGAGTGTGAAGTGTGCATGAGGAGCAATGGCGCACAGCTGCAGTGCTGTGCGCTACCTTGGTGAAGACTGATGTCTTCTGCCGCCGATTTTCCGGACCTCTTCTTGCTTCTGGCTCTGTAAGGGGGACGGCGGCGCGGCTCCGGGAACGAACACCAAGGCCAGTTCCATGCGGTCGATCCCTCTGGAGCTAATGGTGTCCAGTAGCCTAAGAAGCCCAAGCTAGCTGCAAGCAGGTAGGTTCGCTTCTTCTCCCCTTAGTCCCTCGATGCAGTGAGCCTGTTGCCAGCAGGTCTCACTGTAAAATAAAAAACCTAAAATAAACTTTCTTTCTAGTAGCTCAGGAGAGCCCCTAGTGTGCATCCAGCTCGGCCGGGCACAGAAATCTAACTGAGGCTTGGAGGAGGGTCATAGTGGGAGGAGCCAGTGCACACCAGGTAGTCTAAAAGCTTTCTTTTAGCTGTGCCCAGTCTCCTGCGGAGCCGCTATTCCCCATGGTCCTTTCGGAGTTCCCAGCATCCACTAGGACGTTAGAGAAAAGTATTTTTAAATATTAAATTATGCACATCTGCAGAACAGATCTCCTTGTCAAAAACTGGGTGTCACAGTGGGGCGGGGCGGTCACAGGTGATCTGACCATGCCAGTTAAGTGGTTAAAGGAAAAGTAGATTTTTTATGTGGAGTTTCATTTTAATTGTAATGGCGTGCGTATTACAATAGATTTAAAGAACCCATTTTGAGGATAACCTCCATTTTACAACCAACAGTTCCTTAGACACAGCTTCCTTTCAGGATACACTTGGGCCACTGTTAACATCCAACACTCCGGCAGCCAAATTCAGCAGTGTGATCTGATGCAGTTCTTTGTCCTATTGGGCTAGAACCTGATGATGCACCCTTTCCATCAGGTTAATACCATTTCAGACAGTAACTGGAAGAGCTTACAGCGGCAACAGACAGGGTGATCTCATAGAAAAATGCCTTTGTGCGCAGGATGGAATGGGAGCACAGTATCTACACCACCGGCCCTTAGAAAGCAGATTGCTGGCAAAATAGAGGTCAGCGTTACGGCAGTGAGTGGGTTACTGCTTAAGAGAAGCAACATTCCGTGATTACTGGATGACCAGAATAATCCCCAATACAATGGGCAACCACTCACGTATCTGAATCATCAGAGCCAGAGTCACTGTGCCCTTCAGCTTTCCATCGCTTAAACCTGTCAATCAACTCTGTTAGGTAAGATGTTCTCTTGGCATTTTTCACAATAAACTTGTGCTTGAGAAGTTCTTTGGCTGTAGGTCGCTGATAGAAGAAGAAAAAAAAGAAAAAAAAAGAAACCTAGATTTACTTTTCTATTTATGTGCGCAAACATTTTTATTACACAACACACTCAAGTACTTAGCGCTAACACAAGTTTAGATAAAGTTCACTGTGGATATGAGTGATTTAAAAAAAAAACCCACTAAGTGCTGCCAAACAACTCTGCACTATTAAACGGTTAGTAATAATCCTCTAGATTTACCTGCTACTTACTTTTTATGTGCCAGATCAAACGCTGATAGAACAGCACTAAAAGGGGCGATCTGGGTTCAGACTTATTCCTCATTCCAACTTTACTTTTTAACAGAGCTGCATCTGACTTTGTGGTAACAGTGAACAGTGCATTGTAATTCAGTGGTGGTATAACTTGTCTACAGTCAAAGTTGACATGAGAATGTCAACCGTTTCAAAATGTCACTATGAATCATGTCTACATGATGAAAATGTCTACAAACTGTTCCTGGTGGTCTAATGCAAACCCAGCAAACCAGAGGCTCTCCCACTGCTGTGAAACTATGCATCCCAGCATGCCCTGCCACAGCTTTAGCATTCACTAACCGCCGCACTGTGGCAGGGCATGCTGGAACTTTGGGACTTAGTTTCACAACAGCTGGAGAGCCACAAGCTGGCCAGGCTTGGTTTAGTGGCATCTTACATTCTCCAGGGTCCCTGGTGGTCATGTGGCAGTCGCTTCCAGTGCATACCACCATATACCTAACCCATAACCCTTCCCCACAGTGCCTAACACTAACCCCCCCCCCCCACGAGCAAACTAACCATCAGGATCATGAAACTGTTGACATTTCAGGTGTCAACACTGTGAACCTGTCTACAGTTTAAGGATGTTTACCACATGTCTGCAGAACGTTTCAACCATGTGGTGGTGTTGACATGGTTCTGTCGACCATTCGACCGATTATGTTATAATCCGTGCTTTGTAAACAAAAATTCCAGTTCTGACAGGTTGACTTACTGTGTGCACTTAAGTAAATTGACCAGAAATATAGAAAATTACTGAAGTTGTCTCCTGCCACACATAGCTGAATGATTTGTTGTCACTTTCCAAAACAATTTTTTTTTTAATTCAATGAAGATATCTACTTACAAAAGATGGATCTTTGTTTAAGCAGGCATCAATAAATTCTTTGAATGGTTTGCTAAAATCTCCTGTTAACGTAGGTGGGTTGTTTTTAGGGATGAGAAACAGGACCCTCATTGGATGCATATCAGAGTTTGGTGGTTCACCTTTAGCCAATTCAATTGCAGTTATTCCCAAAGACCAAATGTCAGCCTATAAATACAAAAACAAAATCTACATTAGACAAAATGCCATAACAAAGTATATAATATGTTTAAGCACACGTCACCCATGCAAACATACATAAGAAATGGGAAAATTAAAAAATAAACTGTTCTGCATACTACATGTATGATATAGGAATGTATAACATAACATTATCCTTTTTATTGTTGGGTGCATTTAAGACAGGTATTCAGATGGGATGTAGCTACATCCCGGCAGTTGTGATCCCGGCAGGGGGCCGAGGACTATTCCCAATCGTGGGTGTCCACGTCACCCTTAGAGTGGGAACAGAACCTTTGTTGCGCTGCTGCCCCCCCCCCCCCCTACTGACCGCAGGATATCCTGAACCGCCGGTCACCCTTACCAAATTCAATGGGTGTAGTATGGTTTGCCGGCGGTCGGGGTCCCGGCGATCAGCATACCAGCGCCGTAATCCCGACCGCCATCACACCGACATCTTTTCTCCCTCTTGGGGGTCCACGATCCCCCTGGAGAAAGAATAGATAGGGTTGCGCGCCACCGTGCCCGCAGCGTGGCAAGCGCAGCGAGCCCGCAAGGGGCTCATTTGCGCTCGCTCAGCCAGCAACCTGAAGACCACCCAAATTCAATGACCCTCCCATATACTGACACACACACACACACACACACACACACACACACAAGTAGTGCTACAGTATCAGGTTACCAGGCTCTATAAAATGAGTTAGACGACAAGTTGGCTAAACAGAAATCTGAAACTGTAAACTGGGACACACATCTATGAGACTTGACATCAGATCACTACATAAAGTTGATGACAACTGCATTTATCCAGTTCTAACAACATTTGTCTACTTGCGCTATGGAAGACAGTAGTTTCACAGATCTCCAGTCTTCCCAGAACAGTCCAGACAGAGGCAGATGTTTGTGCCTGTCATGCAGTGTGTGCATTGTCCAGTAGGAATGTATGACCCTTACTTTGCCTTCACAGATCAACTGAAATTATCTGTGTGGGGCATAATTGCATGTTTGGGTTAAGCAGAAAAACGGTCATCAGTTTGTGAAAACAAAGGACAAACTTATGGCATGTACTCGGCATCTGTTTATTGAACATCCTTGATACATTAATGACACATGCACTGCTGCCAAAATGGCTTCCAGCACACAAGATGTCTCTTGTTACATTTCTGCGCGTAGTCTATGGAGGCACAAACAAAAACAGCAACCGCAACTCTGTATAGCACAGAGCTAGCATGCGTGTGTATATATATATATATATATATATATATATATATACACACACACACATACACATATATATACACACACATATATATATATATATATATATATATATATATATATACACACACACTGTAGATGCATACTGATGGGCAGATTCAATGTAAAAGAAAATAATTCAATTTAGAAATCTATATTTCATTAGTGGAACGTCGCAGGATAAACACATGTACTGACAGGGAACGCTAGCTTGCACCCCATAAAAGGTGTGAGCATAAAAAGCAAGATTTACCGCAATGGTGGACGCCTGCGCAGCTACACATCACGTGCGGTTCCAATGTAACTTTGTGACAAATTGAATTGGCCTCTTAAAATTCTTTGAATTAAGGATGTGTAACCACTCACCAGCAACTGTTACTAAATACATTACTTTATCCGTCCAGCTATTATCTGAATATATAGCAATCTGGCAAATCATTGCGCTGAGATAACAGTGCTGCTCTACAGATACAATCACACAGAGCAGAGCTGTGTGTATCCCAGTGCAAGAATGAAAGAATTCTGGCAAAATTAAAAAAAAAAAAAAAAATCCAAGAAGCACCTAGAAAGGAATAGCAATGTACTGTATATTCAGCAAAGCATACCATATGGTATTTACAAGCCATCCCATACAAAGTCCTCAGAAAGTTGTATCCGCCCCTTAAGAACACAGGATTTCACGTTCCTCCTTTTACAATAAATGGTTAGAGGTGACTGGCTGTTTACTTATACTTGCTGAGACCAGTGATCTAAAGTGCTAGAGAGATGTTGGGTTTACATTGGAGAATGCACAACTTATAACACCTCCCTTGGCCTCCGATCTGAGCACTGTATGATGCATTTATATGGCTTTTGTACACAACTGTAGTCCACCCACACTGCTCATGTAGTGCAGGGCCATTCCATGTCAGGTACAGGACATAAAGGAAATTTCTACTTGATAATTAAGCTGAACTCTTTGTATTAAGAGCCTGTGTTATTTTTGTTTAAAATATGCTTAAAAACCAGGAGACCCAGCTGCTGACCAATTGCGCAGTGTGTGAGCTGCGGAGACCGGCGCTGGTCCCCAATCTCCGGTCCCGGCAGCTCTGCACTTAATCAGTGTGGCAACTGTGCTGGATTCGGAAGGATCCCAGCACCATCAGCTAACGGTGGGACCCGGTGGAGGACATGGCAGCAGAACCTGGATTATTCAGTCTGTCAGCCAACACAGCAGAGTTTGCAGCGGGTGTAGGGCAGCGGTGTTGGGTTCCAGTGCTGCCCTACAAGCACAATGGTGGGGTTTCCAGGTCAAAAACTGGCTCTGCAACATGGCACAAATGTGTAAGCAAATACCATATTGGAATCCCAATTTTTGAACAACATGAGTATCTCTGCCTTTCTTCATACTCTGGATCAGGATTTCCCCCAGCACTACAGGAAAACCCCCATTCTTTGGAGTGGGAGAAAGGTCTGGCATAACTTGCGAGCCCGCTATGACCTAAAAGCTTATTATTCCATAAATCTACCATTCTGAAAAAACAAACAAACATATTTTCAAGATGGTATGGAAGTCCACCCCTATACTATATGGAGAATGGGAGGGATTACCACCATAGGACACCTGACTCACTCATAGGATAAACACCCACTCACTTACTCGGAGAAGATTGCTAAGTTTGACTTTCTTCAAGCTTATCCTATTTGCTTTTTTAGATTTCTAAAGTAAATTTGAGAGTTTGGTGAATTAGATTGGGAAAATCCGTTTAGACAAGCTGAGGCCCCTCTTGCAAGAGAACAGTTTCGTATCACTATGTTATACTGTACAACACATTTGACCATAATGCCTCTCAGTCAGGTAAGAGTCAATGGCTGATTTACTTTGCATCCATGTTAACGCAAGATCTTCTCTGAATCTTAAACACCTCGTGCAAACTTTTGTCCGCAAGCATGTATCAAGAATTATTTTATAATATTATACATAGGACACATTTTTCTCCCAATAGGAATTTTCATATTAGTCTTGTATCAACAGATAGATGTCCAAAATGCAATAGAGTACTGGCAGACTTATATCAAATGTTGTGGGACTGCCCAACAACAAAAGGATTTTAGAGGAGAGTAAAATGTGATGCAGAAAGAACCCTAATTAACTATATTCTTCTGTACCCAGAGTGGGCTATATGTGGGTGTGCCCCAAGGACGTAACTGCTAACAAAGAGTGGCAAAAAAATTATTAGCAATAAGCTCTGCAGCTAAGAAACCCATTCTACAGAACTGGGTGACTTCTGGTCCTCCCATGTTTTATTCATATAAATTACATAATATCTTTAGAATGGACTGGGTGAAGACCATGTTCGAAAAGGAGAAGCGTGTGGGGGGCCTTTTTTGACGTCTTGGAGAGCTATATTATCGACCTGCCTCTACCAATGAGGATTCATAAAAGCCTACACTTGACCTTTTGGTATGGTCTTAGAATCCTGGAATTTGTTTGTCAACCGACGGGTTATCTTGACTTTTATATTCTTTTATTTTTTATTCTTTTTTTTTTCTTGATTGGCACAGGACATGGGCGCTGACAAACTAATACACTGCTGTAACTATACGTATATTATTGTATGCTGTTATATATGAAATATTTTAAACAAAGACATTGTTCAACTTTTTTTATTTTTTTTATTCTGACTACGTGTTATTGACCAATGAAAAGTTTTATTGTTTTGATAAGCAATGTAATAATTTTAACAACACAATCACACAGTATGTAAAAATGTGAACTCTATATTACACAACTGATCCATGGCTTCAATAAAAAATGGTTTCAAACATAAAAAATAAAAATAAAAAAAAGACTGCGAGCTATAATTTGCTCACAAGTAGCAACATTTTTTTTAAGTTCAAGATGGCATCATTGCGCCACCCTTTGTGGTTCTTTAAGTGCCAGCATGCCTGCTGGGACCCGTAGGTGGTCTGTAAAAGGAGATTTATGGTAGACTTACCATAGTTCAATCTCTTTCTGCGAGGTACACTGGATTCCACAGAGAATACATCGGGGTGTAGAGTTGGATCTTGATCCGAGGCACCAACAGACTAAAGTTTTGACTGTTCCCAGGATGCACTGCACCGCCTCCTTTATAACCCCACCTCCGGGAACTGGAGCTCAGTTTCGTTAACCAGTCCAATGCAGTAGTAGGTAAAAGAGACAGCAGGTGTTAGTCACATAGAACCACATTCTCACGACAGGAGAAGTGACCAGCGGTTAATGCCATACAAACCCAAACAAGCTAAGTGCGTCAGGGTGGGTGCCCTGTGGAATCCAGTGTAGCTCGCAGAAAGATTTAACTACGGTAAGTCCACCATAAATCTCCTTTCCTGCAGCAATTCTTCATGGGAGGGGACGTACCGTAGTGGGCACAAGAACCTGGCATCCAAAGGAAGCATCCTGGGAGGCGGAAGTATCAAAGGTATAGAACCTAATGAACGTGTTCACTGAGGACCATGTAGCCGCCTTCCACAATTGTTCAGCGGACGAGTAGAATGGGCTTTGATAGCAGCAGGAGCTGGGAGTACAGGCTGCGCTTAAGCTTGTGCAATCACCATTCTAATCCATCTGGCCAAGGTTTGCTTATTCGCAGGCCAGCCACGTTTGTGAAAACCAAAAAAGTACAAAAAGGCTATCTGACCTCCTGATAGAGGCAGGCCTTTCCACATCAATACGGAGAGCCCGTACCACATCCAAAGACCGCCCTTTCGAGGACAAACCAGAAGAGTTTAAAAGCCGGAACCACAATCTCTTGGTTAAGGTGGAAAGATGACACCACCTTAGGGAGATACCCGGGGCGAGTTCGAACAACTGCCCGGTCCTGGTGAAAAAAAATCAGAAAGGGTGGACGACAGGACAAAGCGCTTAAGTCCGACACGCTCCTAGCAGAGGCAATAGCCAACAGAAAAACAACCTTAAGTGTAAGGCATTTAAGAGCCACAGACTCAAGAGGTTCAAATGGAGACTCTTTTAGGGCATTCAAAACAGACAAATCCCATGGAGCCACAGGAGGGACATAGGGAGGTTGAATCCGTAAAACACCCTGAATGAAGGTATGAACGTCAGGAATAGACGCAATTTTCATCTGAAACCACACCGACAAGGCAGCTATATGAACCTTGAGGGAGGCCAGACGAAGGCCTAAGTCCAGGCCTTGTTGCAAAAAAGCCAAAAGTATGGAAGTTCTGAAAGTGTACGCATCATAATTCTTACCAGCACACCAGATGAAATAAGAATTGCAAACCCTGTAATAAATCAGAGCTGAAGCCGGTTTACGGGCTTTTAACAGTTTGGATGACCGCCTCAGAGAATCCTTTGGCTCTCAGGAGTGAAGCTTCAAGAGCCACGCCGTCAAAGCCAGTCTGGCCAGGTCCGGGTAGAAACAAGGACCCTGAACGAGGAGGTCTGGGCATTGAGGAAGTAGAAGAGGACGCTCGATCGACAGACCCTGCAGGTCTGAGAACAAATGCCGCCTGGGCCACGTTGGAGCAACTAGAAGTAGTATTCCTCCTTCTTGCTTGAACTTCCGTAGTACTCTGGGCAGGAGTGACACTGGGGGTGGAACACGTATGGCAGCTGAAAGACCCATGGAATTACCAGTGCGTCCACGAACGCTGCTTGAGGGTCTCTTGTCCTTGATCTGAAGACCGGAACGTTGTGATTGTGTCGAGACGCCATCAGGTCTACATCGGAGAGGCCCCACTTGTTCACCAGGAGTTGAAAGACTTCCGGATGAAGACTCCACTCTCCGGCGTGTACGTCCTGACGACTGAGGAAATACGCTTCCCAGTTGAGGACTGCAGGAATGAACAGTGCCAATATTGCTGGCAGATGGCGTTCCACCCAACAAAGGATTTTTGACACTTCCATCATTGCAATGCGGCTTCGAGTGCCGCCTTGATGATGATTTATGTATGCCACCGTAGTGGCGTTGTCTGACTGTACTTTACCAGAGGCAAGTCATTGAACATTACTCACTAAAAGCCATTACTCACTACTTATTCTTCTAGATCTATCTGCTGCCTTTGACACTGTTGACCACTCTCTCTCATACAAACACTACAATCCCTAGGTCTTAAAGACACAGCCCTTTCTTGGTTCTTATCCTACTTATGTAATCGCTCCTTCAGCGTTCGCTTCCCTGAATCTTCCTCCTCTTCGCTACCTCTTTCAGTTGGAGTATCGCAAGGCTCAGTCTTGGGTCCTCTGCTTTTCTCGATCTATACCTCATCTCTTGGTAAGCTAATCAGCTATTTTGGATTTCAGTATCATCTGTACGTAGATGATACTCAAATCTACCTCCCCTCCCCTGATTTGTCCCCATCTGTACTGGGCCGTGTCACTGAATGCCAATCTGCCATTTCATCTTGATGACATCTCGCCACCTCAAACGTAATATTTCAAAGACAGAGTTAATTATATTTCCACCGGCTAATAGTAGGTACCAATCTGATAACTCTATCACTGTTGAAAACTCGACAATCTACCCTACCCCACAAGCTCGCTGCCTAGGTGTCATCCTCGACTTTGATCTGTCCTTTGTTCCCCACATTTAATCTGTCTCAAAATCATGTTACATGCATCTAAAAAACAAATCCAAAATACGACCATACCTTACACAAGACACTGTTAAAACTGTAATCCATGCTCTCATTATCTCCCGCATTGATTATTGCAATAGTCTCCTAACTAGTCTTCCCAAAACGAGACTCTCACCACTACAATCCATTCTGAATGCAGCTGCGAGGCTAATCTTCCTCGCTAGACATTCATCGTCTGCAAATACACTGTCAGTCCCTCCATTGGTTACCTGTATTCTACCGTATTCAATATAAAATACTTTTACTCACACACAAGACCATTAACCAAACTACACCAACGTACATCACTTCGCTTATCTCAAAATATTTCCCAACCCGACCTCTTCACAAGATCAGCGTCTCTCATCCACACTCATTTCTCGCTCCCACTCATGATTGCAGGACTTTCATCAGGCTGCACCCACGCTGTGGAATGTCCTACCACGTACAGTAAGACACTCCTCTAGTCGCCAAATCTTCAAGCGTTCCCTGAAAACTCACCTCTTCAGGCAAGCGTATCAAATTCCAGAACCGCCCACATAACTTTCATAAACCTTCCTATCAAACTGCATTCACTCTGCACAGTCCACACATATCCTCACGTCTTCTCATCCTTCCTCTCGACCCTGGTTCATCATTGCTGTATGACCTTATCATACAGCCCACCAAGAACCTTTGCAATCTGGTGGACAACTATGCAATAGATAGGCATGGATACACAAGGATAGGTGCTATTTCCCTATAGATTGTAAGCTTGCAAGCAGAGCCTTCCTACCTCTATGACTGTTTGTCATTACCCAGTTTTGTTATATAATTGTTATTTCCAATTGTAAAGCGCAACGGAATTTGCTGCGCTATATAAAACTGTTAATAAATGAAAAATAATTGAACATTGCCCAAAATTCCAGAATGTTTATCGGGAGGAGAGGTCTCTGCTTTCTGAAAAATTCCAACCCTGGGCTGACCAGTTTGGGGCAAGTTAATGTGATGACAGGGGAACATCAAACCGAGTGCCCATCTGCCGTGGCATTATCATCCCTGCTGGTTCAGCCTGGTGCTGGTTAATGAAAAATAGAGTGAACTCCACACCACTTTCCCCCTTATTTTCCACCAGATCAGGCTCAAAAAGGACCACATTTTACAACCATTAAGGATTAAAAATACCTTGTCCCCAACCATCAGCCACAATTATATCAATAGTTTTCCCACCCTCTTTCAAAATTGTCATTAATATATTTCCCATCACATAATAAATCGCCCTTTACACAGCCAAAATGATAGTCTTTCAGCAGATGCTGATTGGAAGTCTGCTGAAAGATTGGACGAGCGTGTATGCCTGGATTGGATGTAGAATCGGTGAGCAGGTCTTCAGTAGGATTTTATATGCAGAGATCTGGAGTCTGGATGACTGAAAAAGTTTGTACCCAGCTTTAGAAGCTAACTGGTCAGTGCAGGAATTGACAAATCCCAGGCACCAGAATTACCATGGCAACTACATTTTTAGTCGTGGCAAACAGATTTTAAAGGGACAGACACTAATGAAAACTTGAAAATAAACCAAACTGTCAAAAACAATACAAGACCAAAAAAACAAAACTGTTACAAAGTGCTCCTATTGACAAGTTACAGGAGTGGATGGGATCCAGTTGGTGCAACACAGTGGTCTGGCCCCTGAAGTTTTCATTTGGCTTCTAGATAAAAATTGGTCGACCATTGGGTTAGGGTTAGTGTGTAGTGCATGGCCATGACCCATCATCGATGATCAGACGGTCAGGCATGATCATCACACACTATCCAACAGTGTATGACCACGATATCAGATAGGTTTAAACTTTTACATAAAGGAGGACATTCAATTGTTTTCCTCCGCAGATGTTGCTAGTTCTGCTCATAGCCTTCTTTGTGAAAAGTTCATGGTTTGGGCGCCCTAACAAGACTATAGACTGTTTAGCCACTATACGTGGATACACCCCATCTATTTTGGCGTGACAATCGCTATAATTAACTGGGGCCCAGAACAATTGAACTGCTCAATCAGATGCCCATTAATTACAGTGACTTCCAAAACAATTTAATTCCCCCCGTGTGTTGGTCTGACCGTTTATCTGACAGTGTATGCCCATCATTACTGCTTAAAATAAGATTTTAAACCTACCGGTAAATCTTTCTCGTAGTCCGTAGAGGATGCTGGGACTCCGTAAGGACCATGGGGATAGACGGGCTCCGCAGGGGACATGGGCACTTTAAGAAAGACTTTAGGCTCTGGGTGTGCACTGGCTCCTCCCTCTATGCCCCTCCTCCAGACCTCAGTTAGAGAAACTGTGCCCAGAGGAGACGGACAGTACAAGGAAAGGATTTTAGGTAATCCAAGGGCAAGATTCATACCAGCCACACCAATCACACCGTATAACTTGTGATATACTATCTAGTTAACAGTATGAAAAAACAAACATAGCCTCTGTCTACCACCGATGAAACTATAACATAACCCTTATGTACGCAATAACTAAATACAAGCCTTGCAGAAGTAGCCCGCACTTGGGACGGGCGCCCAGCATCCTCTACGGCAGGGCTGGCCAAACCAGTCTTTGAGATCTACCAACAGTTCACATTTCCAGACAGCCTAGCTGGTGCACAGGTGTAGTCATTACTAATTAAGATGTGCTGCATTCATTCCTAACTGACAATTCTACAGATCTCCAGGAGGCCTGGAAAACATGAACTGTTGGTAGATCTCGAGGACCGGTTTGGCCAGCCCTGCTCTACGGACTACGAGAAAAAGATTTACCGGTAGGTTTAAAATCTTATTTTCTCTAACGTCCTAGAGGATGCTGGGACTCCGTAAGGACCATGGGGATTATACCAAAGCTCCCAAACGGGCGGGAGAGTGCGGATGACTCTGCAGCACCGATTGAGCAAACAGAAGGTCCACCTCAGCCAGGGTATCAAACTTATAGAACTTTGCAAAGGTGTTTGAACCCGACCAAGTAGCAGCTCGGCACAGCTGTAGTGCCGAGACCCCTCGGGCAGCCGCCCAAGAAGAGCCCACCTTCCTAGTGGAATGGGCCTTAACCGATTTTGGTAACGGCAATCCTGCCGTAGAATGCGCCTGCTGAGTCGTGTTACAGATCCAGCGAGCAATAGTCTGCTTTGAAGCAGGGCTGCCAACCTTGTTGGCTGCATACAGGACAAACAGTGCCTCTGTTTTTCTGATCCTAGCCGTTCTGGCTACGTAAATCTTCAAAGCCCTGACCACATCAAGGGACTCTGAATCCTCCAAGTCACGTGTAGCCACAGGCACGACAATAGCCTGGTTCATATGAAAGGATGAGACCACTTTAGGTAGAAATTGAGGACGAGTCCGCATTCCGCCCTATCCATATGAAAAACCAGATAGGGGCTTTTATGTGATAAAGCCGCTAATTCCGAAACTCGCCTAGCCGAAGCTAAGGCTAACAACATGACCACCTTCCAAGTGAGATATTTTAACTCCACCGTTTTCAGTGGTTCAAACCAATGTGACTTAAGGAAACTTAACACCACGTTAAGGTCCCAAGGCGCCACCGGAGGTACAAAAGGAGGCTGACTATGCAGTACTCCCTTCACAAACGTCTGTACTTCAGGAAGAGAGGCCAATTCCTTCTGAAAGAAAATGGATAGGGCCGAAATCTGAACCTTAATGGAGCCTAATTTTAGGCCCAAATTCACTCCAGTTTGTAGGAAGTGAAGGAGACGGCCCAGCTGGAATTCTTCCGTAGGAGCATTCCTGGCCTCACACCAAGAAACATATTTTCGCCATATTCGGTGATAATGTTTTGATGTCACACCCTTCCTAGCCTTTATTAGTGTAGGAATGACCTCATCCGGAATACCTTTTTCCGCTAGGATCCGGCGTTCAACCGCCATGCCGTCAAACGCAGCCGCGGTAAGTCCTGGAACAGACAGGGCCCCTGTTGCAGCAGGTCCTGTCTTAGAGGAAGAGGCCACGGATCTTCTGTGAGCAACTCCTGCAGCTCCGGCTACCAGGTCCTTCGTGGCCAATCTGGAACAATGAGGATTGTTCTCACTCCTCTTTGTCTTATTATTCTCAACACCTTGGGTATGAGAGGAAGAGGAGGAAATACATAGACCAACCGGTACACCCACGGTGTCACCAGGGCGTCCACAGCTACCGCCTGAGGATCTCTTGACCTGGTGCAATACCTTTTTAGCTTTTTGTTGAGACGGGACGCCATCATGTCTATTTGGGGCAGTCCCCACCGACTTGCGATCTGCTCAAAGACTTCTTGATGAAGCCCCCACTGTCCCGGATGCAGATCGTGCCACTGCGGTGACATTGTCTGACTGAATCAGAACTGGTTTGTCGCGAAGTAATGCCTCCGCTTGACGTAGGGGGTTGTATATGGCCCTCAACTCCAGGACATTGATGTGGAGACAAGTCTCTAGACTTGACCAAAGACCTTGGAAATTTCTTCCCTGTGTGACTGCTCCCCAACCTCGGAGGCTTGCGTCCGTGGTCACCAGGATCCAGTCCTGAATGCCGAACCTGCGGCCCTCTAGGAGGTGAGCACTCTGCAGCCACCACAGGAGAGATACCCTGGCTCTGGGGGACAGGGTGATCCGCCGATGCATATGTAGATGTGACCCGGACCACTTGTCCAGCAGGTCCCATTGGAAGGTTCTCGCATGGATTCAAATTGTAAAGCGCAACGGAATTTGCTGCGCTATATAAGAAACTGTTAATAAATAAATAAACCTGCCGAAGGGAATGGCTTCGTATGATGCCACCATTTTCCCCAGGACTCGAGTGCAGTGATGCACTGACACCTGTTTTGGCTTCAATAGGTTCCGGACCAGAGTCATGAGTTCCTGAGCTTTTTCCGTCGGAAGAAAGACCCTTTTCTGGTCTGTGTCCAGAATCAAGCCCAAGAAGGTCAGACGCGTCGTAGGAACCAGCTGCGACTTCGGGATATTGAGAATCCAGCCGTGTTGCTGTAACACCTTCAATGAAAGTGACACGCTGTCCAGTAACTTCTCCCGAGATCTCGCTATTATGAGGAGATCGTCCAAGTATGGGATAATTGTGACACCTCGCTTGCGCAGGAGCACTATCATTTCCGCCAGTACCTTGGTGAAAATCCTCGGGGCCGTGGAAAGCCCAAACAGCAACGTCTGAAATTGGTAATGACAATCCTGTACAGCAAATCTCAGGAATGCCTGATGAGGTGGAAATATTGGAACATGAAGGCACGCATCCTTTATGTCTAGGGAAACCATAAAATCCCCCCCTTCCAGGCTGGCAATGACCGCTCTGAGCGACTCCATCTTGAACTTGAACTTTTTCAAGTATAGGTTCAGGGATTTTAAATTCAAAATGGGTCTGACCGAACAGTCTGGTTTCGGGACCACAAACAGGGTTGAGTAATATCCCCTCCCCTGTTGCAGTAGGGGAACCTTGACCACCACCTGTTGAAGATACAATTTTTGAATTGCATTTAACACTAACTCTCTCTGAGGGAGAAGCTGGCAGAGCTGATTTGAAAAACCGGTGAGGGGGGACCTCTTCGAATTCCAGCTTGTATCCCTGAGAAACAATTTCTATTGCCTAGAGATCCACCTGTGAGAGAACCCAGATGTGGCTGAAAAGTCGAAGACGTGCCCCCACTGGAGCGGACTCCCTCAGGGGAGCCCCAGCGTCACGCGGTGGATTTTGCAGAGGCCGGGGAGGACTTCTGTTCCTGGGAACTAGCTGTGTGCAGCTGTTTTCCTCTGCCCTTACCTCTGGCAAGAAAGGACGATCCACGTACTTTTTTGCTTTTATTCGAACGAAAGGACTGCATTTGATAATGAGGCGCTTTCTTAGGCTGTGAGGGAACATAAGGCAAGAAATTAGATTTACCTGCCGTAGCTGTGGAGACGAGGTCCGAGATGCCTTCTCCAAATAACTCCTCACCTTTGTAAGGCAAAAACTCCATATGCCTCTTCGAGTCGGCATCCCCCGTCCACTGTCGGGTCCATAAGACTCGCCTAGCGGAAACAGACCTAGCGTTTATTCTGGAACTTAGTAAACAAACATCTCTGAGCATCCCTCATATATAATACAGCATCTTTTATATGCCCTAGGGTCATTAAAATGGTATCCTTATCTAGGGTCTCAATCTCCGCTGATAAGGAATCAGTCCATGCAGCCACAGCACTACAAACCCAGGCCGACGCCATTGCCGGTCTAAGTATTGTACCAGAAAGTGTGTAAATGGACTTCATGGTAACCTCCTGCTTGCGATCAGCAGCATCCTTGAGGGTAGCCGTTTCTTGGGATGGCAGCGCTATCTTTTTGATAAGCGTGTCAATGCCTTGTCCACCTTAGGAGAGGATTCCCATCGTATCCTATCCTTTTGCGGGAAAGGATACGCCATAAGAATCCTTCTGGGAACCTGCAGCCTCTTGTCTGGGGTTTCCCAAGCCTTTTCGCATAATTCGTTCAGCTCATACGAGGATGGAAAGGTGACCTCAGGCTTTTTCTCTTTATACATGTGTACCCCCGTGTCAGGGACAGGGGGTTCCTCTGTAATATGCAAAACCTCTTTTATTGCAATAATCATATATCGAATACCCTTAGCCACTTTTGGCTGTAATTTTGCATCATCGTAGTCGACACTGGAGTCTGAATCCGTGTCGGTATCTGTGTCAATTATTTGGGATAGTGTGCGCTTCTGAGACCCCGAAGGACTCGGCGACATTGGGACAGGCATGGTTTGACTTCCTGACTGTTCCCTAGCCTCAGCTTTGTCTAATCTTTTGTGCAATAAATTCACATTAGCACTTAAGACATTTCACATATCCATCCAGTCAGGTGTCGGCGCTGCCGACGGAGACCTTGCATTCATACACTCCCCTCCTCCTCCTCAGGTGAGCCTTCAACCTCATACATGTTGACACACGCGTACCGACACACCCCACACACAAAGGGAAGCTCTTTTCTGAAGACAGGTTCCCCACCAGGCCCTTTGGAGAGACAGAGAGAGAGTATACCAGCACACACCCCAGCGCTATATGACCGAGGAAAAAACACAGACGGTTTTACCCAGTAGCGCTGTTATAACTTTATACACGCCAATTATGTGCCCCCCCCCCCCCCCCCTCTTGAAAAACCCACTGTCACCGTCAGTAAGCAGGGGAGAGTCCGGGGAGCTTCCCCTCAGCGCTGTGCTGTGGAGAAAATGGCGCTGGTGAGTGCTGAGGAAGAAGCCCCGCCCCCTCGGCGGCGGGCTTCTGTCCCGCTCAAAATCTATCAAAACATAGCGGGGGCTCTTTATATACATGTATGTATATAAAGTACATAGTGTGTGAGGTGAATGGGAGCAATGGCGCACAGCTTCACCGCTGTGCGTTACCTCTATGAAGATCAGACGTCTTCTGCCGCCTCTGAAGTCTTCTTTCTTCTCATACTCACCCGGCTTCTATCTTCTGGCTCTGCGAGGACGACGGCGGCGCGGCTCTGGGACTGACGGCGAGGATGAAACCTGCGTACCAATCCCTCTGGAGCTAACTGTGTCCAGTAGCCTAAGAAACAGGACCTTGAAACTCAGAGAAGTAGGGCTGTTTCTCTCTCCTCAGTCCCTCGATGCAGGGAGTCTGTTGCCAGCAGGCTCCCTGAAAATAAAAAACCTAACCAAAATACTTTCTTACAGGAAACTCAGGAGAGCTCCCTGCAGTGCACCCATCTCCTCTGGGCACAGTATCAAACTGAGGTCTGGAGGAGGGGCATAGAGGGAGGAGCCAGTGCACAACCAGAGCCTAAAGTCTTTCTTAAAGTGCCCATGTCTCCTGCGGAGCCCGTCTATCCCCATGGTCCGTACGGAGTCCCAGCATCCTCTAGGACGTTAGAGAAAAAATAAGATTTTACTTACCGGTAAATCTATTTCTCGTAGTCCGTAGTGGATGCTGGGGACTCCGTAAGGACCATGGGGAATAGACGGGCTCCGCAGGAGACAGGGCACTTTAAGAATGAATTTGGATACTGGTGTGCTCTGGCTCCTCCCTCTATGTCCCTCCTCCAGACCTCAGTTAGAGAAACTGTGCCCGGAAGAGCTGACCGTACATGGAAAGGATTTTGGAATCCAGGGAAAGACTCATACCAGCCACACCAATCACACCGTATAACTTGTGATAAATTTACCCAGTTAACAGTATGAACAACAACAGAGCATCAGATCAACCCTGATGCAACTATAACATAACCCTTATGTAAGCAATAACTATATACAAGCATTGCAGAAGAAGTCCGCACTTGGGACGGGCGCCCAGCATCCACTACGGACTACGAGAAATAGATTTACCTGTAAGTAAAATCTTTTTTTCTCTAACGTCCTAGTGGATGCTGGGGACTCCGTAAGGACCATGGGGATTATACCAAAGCTCCCAAACGGGCGGGAGAGTGCGGATGATTCTGCAGCACCGAATGAGCAAACACAAGGTCCTCCTCAGCCAGGGTATCAAACTTGTAGAACTTTGCAAAAGTGTTTGAACCCGACCAAGTAGCTGCTCGGCAAAGCTGTAATGCCGAGACCCCTCGGGCAGCCGCCCAAGAAGAGCCCACCTTCCTTGTGTAATGGGCTTTTACTGATTTTGGCAGCGGCAATCCAGCCGCAGAATGAGCCTGCTGAATCGTGTTACAGATCCAGCGAGCAATAGTTTGCTTTGAAGCAGGAGCACCCAGCTTGTTGGGTGCATACAGGATAAACAGCGACTCAGTTTTCCTGACTCTAGCCGTTCTGGCTACATAAACCTTCAAAGCCCTGACCACATCTAGTAACTCTGAATCCTCCAAGTCACGAGTAGCCACAGGCACCACAATAGGTTGGTTCATATGAAAAGATGACACCACTTTTGGCAGAAATTGCGGACGGGTCCGCAATTCTGCCCTGTCCATATGTGACAAAGCCGCTAATTCTGACACACGCCTAGCTGAAGCCAAGGCTAATAGCATGACCACCTTCCACGTGAGAAATTTTAACTCCACGGTTTTAAGTGGCTCAAACCAGTGTGACTTCAGGAAACTTAACACCACATTAAGATCCCAAGGTGCCACTGGAGGCACAAAAGGGGGCTGAATATGCAGCACTCCCTTTACAAACGTCTGAACTTCAGGTAGAGAAGCCAGTTCTTTTTGAAAGAAAATGGATAGGGCCGAAATCTGGACCTTAATGGAACCCAATTTTAGGCCCAAAGTCACTCCCGACTGTAGGAAGTGAAGGAAACGGCCCAGCTGGAATTCCTCCGTAGGGGCCTTCCTGGCCAACACCAAGCAACATATTTTCGCCATATACGGTGATAATGTTTAGCCGTCACGTCCTTCCTAGCCTTTATCAACGTAGGAATAACCTCATCTGGAATGCCTTTTTCTGCTAGGATCAGGCGTTCAACCGCCATGCCGTCAAACGCAGCCGCGGTAAGTCTTGGAACAGACAGGGCCCCTGTTGCAACAAGTCCTGTCTTAGAGGCAGAGGCAATGGGTCCTCTGTGAGCATTTCTTGCAGCTCTTGAAACCAAGTCCTTCTTGGCCAATCCGGAACAATGAGTATTGTTCTCACTCCTCTTCTTCTTAGGATTCTCAGCACCTTGGGTATGAGAGGAAGAGGAGGAAATACATAGACCGACTGGAACACCCACGGTGTCACTAGTGCGTCTACAGCTATCGCCTGAGGGTCACTTGACCTGGCGCAATACCTCTTTAGCTTTTTGTTGAGGCGGGATGCCATCATGTCTACTTGTGGCAGTTCCCACCGACTTGCAATCTGCGTGAAGACTCCTTGATGAAGTCCCCACTCTCCCGGGTGGAGGTCGTGCCTGCTGAGGAAGTCTGCTTCCCAGTTGTCCACTCCCGGAATGAACACTGCTGACAGTGCTCTTACGTGATTCTCTGCCCAGCGAATAATTCTAGTGGCTTCCGCCATCGCCACCCTGCTCCTTGTGCCGCCTTGGCGGTTTACATGAGCCACTGCGGTAATGTTGTCTGACTGAATCAGCACCGATCGGTCGCGAAGCAGGGTCTCCGCTTGACGTAGGGCGTTGTATATGGCCCTTAGTTCCAGGATATTGAAGTGAAGGCAAGTCTCCTGACTTGACCACAGACCTTGGAAATTTCTTCCCTGTGTGACTGCTCCCCACCCTCGGAGGCTTGCGTCCGTTGTCACCAGGACCCAGTCCTGAATGCCGAATCTGCGGCCCTCGAGAAGGTGAGCACTCTGCAGCCACCACAGGAGAGACACCCTGGCCCTGGGGGATAGGGTGATCAGCCGATGCATTTGTAGATGTGATCCGGACCACTTGTCCAACAGATCCCATTGAAAGGTCCTCGCATGGAACCTCCCGAAGGGAATGGCCTCGTATGATGCCACCATCATTCCCAGGACTCGCGTGCAGTGATGCACCGACACCTGTTTTGGTTTTAATAGGTCTCTGACCAGTGTCATGAGCTCCTGAGCCTTCTCCATCGGGAGATAAACCCTCTTCTGGCCTGTGTCCAGAATCATGCCCAGGAAGGGCAGACGAGTCGTAGGAATCAACTGCGACTTTGGAATATTTAGAATCCAGCCGTGCTGTTGTAACACTTCCCGAGAGCGTGCTACGCTGATCAGCAACTGCTCTCTGGACCTCGCCTTTATGAGGAGATCGTCCAAGTATGGGATAATTGTGACTCCTTGCCGTCGCAGGAGCACCATCATTTCCGCCATTACCTTGGTAAATATTCTCGGTGCCGTGGAGAGACCAAACGGCAACGTCTGGAATTGGTAATGACAATCCTGTACCACAAATCTGAGGTACTCCTGATGAGGTGGATAAATAGGGACATGAAGGTAAGCATCCTTTATGTCCAGAGACACCATAAAACCCCTTCCAGGCTTGCGACGACCGCTCTGAGCGATTCAATCTTGAACTTGAACCTTTTCAGGTATATGTTCAGGGATTTTAAATTCAATATGGGTCTGACCGAACGTCCGGTTTCGGTACCACAAACATGGTCGAATAGTAACCCCTTCCTTGCCTTGTTGGAGGGGAACCTTGACCACCACCTGCTGAAGATACAATTTGTGAATTGCAGCTAACACTATTTCCCTCTCTAAGGGGGAAGCTGGCAGGGCCGATTTGAGGTAACGGTGAGGGGGCATCACTTCGAATTCCAGCTTGTATCCCTGAGACACAATCTCTATAGCCCAGGGATCCACCTCGGAGTGAGCCCACTTGTGGCTGAAATTTCGGAGACGCGCCCCCACCGGGCCTAGCTCCGCCTGTGGAGCCCCAGCGTCATGCGGTGGATTTAGTGGAAGCCGGGGAGGACTTCTGTTCCTGGGAACTAGCTGTATTGTGCAGCTTCTTTCCTCTACCCCTGCCTCTGGCAAGAAAGGACGCACCTCGGACTTTCTTGCCTTTTTGTGATCGAAAGGACTGTATCTGGTAATACGGTGCTTTCTTAGGTTGTGAGGGAACATATGGCAAAAATGTTTACTATCCAGCCGTAGCTGTGGAGACCAGGTCCGAGAGACCCTCCCCAAACAACTCTTCACCCTTGTAAGGTAAAACCTCCATGTGCCTTTTTGAGTCGGCATCGCCTGTCCATTGTCGAGTCCACAGGACCCTTCTGGCAGAAATCGAGATTGCATTTATTCTAGAGCCTAGTAGGCGAATGTCTCTTTGAGCATCTTTCATATACAGGACAGCGTCTTTTATATGCCCCATGGTCAGCAATATAGTATCCTTCTCCAAGGTATCAAGTTCCTCAGATAAGGTATCTGTCCATGCTGCTACAGCACTACACATCCAGGCCGACGCAATCGCCGGCCTTAGTAAGGTACCTGAATGTGTATAAATGGACTTCAGGGTACCCTCCTGCTTTCTATCCGCAGCATCTTTTAGGGTGGCCGTATCCTGTGACGGCAGGGCTACCCTCTTGGATAAGCGTGTTAAAGCTTTGTCTACCCTAGGGGAGGATTCCCAGCGTAACCTGTCCGTTGGCGGGAAAGGATACGCCATAAGCATCCGTTTGGAAAACTGCAGTTTTTTTATCTGGAGATTCCCAAGCCTTTTCACATAACTCATTTAGCTCATGTGAAGGGGGAAAGGTCACCTCTTGCCTTTTTTCCCCATACATATAAACCCTCTTGTCAGGGACTGGGGTTTCCTCTGTGATGTGCAACACATCCTTCATTGCTATAATCATATAACGGATGGCTTTAGCCAATTTAGGCTGTAACTTTGCATCATCGCAATCGACACTGGAGTCAGAATCCGTGTCGATATCTGTGTCAACAATTTGGGATAGTGGGCGCTTCTGAGACCCTGACGGCCTCTGCGACATAGGATCAGGCATGGGCTGAGACCCCGGCTGTCCTAAGGCTTCAGCTTTATCCAACCTTTTATGCAAGGAAGTAACATTATCAATTAAAACCTTCCACATATCCATTCAATCGGGTGTCAGCGCCGTCGGCGGCGACCCCACATTCATTTGTTCCCGCTCTGCTTCCACATAGCCTTCCTCGTCAAACATGCCGACACAAGCGTACCGACACACCACACACACAGGGGATGCTCTTTTTGAAGACAGTTCCCCCACAAGGCCTTTTGGAGAGACAGAGAGAGAGTATGCCAGCACACACCCCAGCGCTATATGTCCCAGGAATCACACAGTAACTTAGTGTTAACCCAGTAGCTGCTGTATATACTGTTTTTGCGCCTAATTTATGTGCCCCCCCCTCTCTTTTTACCCTCTTCTACAGTGTTTCTGCAGGGGAGAGCCTGGGGAGCTTCCTCTCAGCGGAGCTGTGGAGAGAAAATGGCGCTGGTGAGTGCTGAGGAAGAAGCCCCGCCCCTCAGCGGCAGGCTTCTGTCCCGAGTTTCTGTGTAAAAATATGGCGGGGGCCCATGCATATATACAGTGCCCAACTGTATATATGCCCACTTTTGCCTAGAGGTCTCTAATTGCTGCCCAGGGCGCCCCCCCCCTGCGCCCTGCACCCTACAGTGACCGAAGTATGTGGGTGTAGTGTGGGAGCAATGGCGCACAGCTGCAGTGCTGTGCGCTACCTCAGTATGAAGACTGGAGTGTTCTGCCGCCGATTTCGAAGTCTTCTTGCTTCTTTCACTGGCTTCTGTCTTCCGGCTCTGCGAGGGGGACGGCGGCGCGGCTCCGGGATCGGACGACAAAGGGTGAGATCCTGTGTACGATCCCTCTGGAGCTAATGGTGTCCAGTAGCCTAAGAAGCAGGACCTATCTTCAGTGATTAGGGCTGCTTCTCTCCCCTCAGTCCCACGTAGCAGAGAGTCTGTTGCCAGCAGATCTCTCTGAAAATAAAAAAACCTAACAAAATACTTTCTTTTATAGCAAGCTCAGGAGAGCTCACTAAGTAGCACCCAGCTCATCCGGGCACAGATTCAAACTGAGGTCTGGAGGAGGGACATAGAGGGAGGAGCCAGAGCACACCAGTATCCAAATTCTTTCTTTAAGTGCCCTGTCTCCTGCGGAGCCCGTCTATTCCCCATGGTCCTTACGGAGTCCCCAGCATCCACTAGGACGTTCGAGAAACTAATTTAATTTAACTTATATACTTAACACTTAAACATTCCTTCATGGCTCATCAGGTCCTGTTTGACTGTTTGCGCAGTGTGTCTTTTTAAACGCGAATATGTGACTTAGTCACGACGAGACAAAACTGCTTCACAAGACTGCACTGAATAATGTGGTGTATGGCACTTGCACATCTGTGTGTGACTTGAGTCTGAATCTGTATATGTATATGTATGAATTAAAACGTTGAGGTGGCGGCCGCGGCTTTTTTTTCCAAGCCAGGTTATGCTTTGTATACAAACTCAGTTGTATACAAGTGTCGCTTATCAAATTAATCAGTGCAGTCTTGTGTTGTATTGCATTGCGTCTAAGATGCACATTTGGGTTAGACACGAAAACACTACCTTGCACCGCATGGCGTATTGAAGCTAGGCATATGAGAACACGTCTGTATGGTCCACTTATGTAAATTTACACCTGCACCTTTGTATAATAAATGGTCTTTTCCCACAGCATTGGTAACACATTTAAACTAGCGTTTTAAAAACATTAACTAAAGCTTTAAAGAACTCCACCAGATCATATAGACCGATGAGCAGAAACCATAAGTCTTGGAACTTGTGGTACATGAAGACATCATAACTTACCAATGAATAGATGCGAGGACAGACTTCCCTCACTGTAAACATGAGAATATGCTTTAGACTTCATTAGGACAATTCTCAATGATGTCAGCAAAGTGCCACCAAGATATTTGGAATGGAGGCACCTAGCAGCCAATTGCCCTTTGTACCCCAAGGAGGTGCATGGGAAAATCAGCGACGCTCGGCTATGGAACATAACAGACAATTGAACACACCACTGTGAAATAACCCACTGCAATGCTGTCCAATTGTTTAACAAAACATATCTCCTGTAACATCAAGTGGAAATAAACCAAGGCAGCAGCATAATCTCTCTAGATAAAGGCTAACAGATTATGCTGTGATGGTTGCCAAGCAAAGTTGCTTTTGATGTTTGAGTGGATCGTCTAGTATAACATACATCCAGCCATAATATTAAATACAAACTGCTTAATATTGTATAAGCCTCCTCATACAGTCAAAGCAGCTCTGACCCGTCAAGGCATGGACTCCACAAGACCTCTAGAAGTGTCCTGTGGTATCTGGCACCAAAACATTAGCAACAGATATTTTAAATCCTGTAAATTGAGAGGTGGAGCCTTCTTGACATGTTTCACAAATTATAAAATTTTTGCGGTGTGGCAGGGAGCATTGTCAAAGTAACATCCTCATGAACATAAGGATCCAAGGTTTCCCAGCAAAACATTGCCCAAAGCATCACACTGTCTACGCCGGCTTGCCTTCTTTCCATAGTACATGCAAGTGTGCCAGCTCTTCCCCATATAAACAATGCACATACAACCAGCCGTCCACAGGATGTAAAAGAAAACATGATTCATTAAGACCAGGCCATCTTCTTCCATTGCTCCATTTCTAAAACGGACTTGCTCATTGTGGGCAGTCTGACCAGTCTGTGGCTACATTGCCTCATACACAACAAGCTGCGATGCAATTTGTGTTCAGACACCTTTCTATTGTAGCCGGCATTAACTTTTTCAGCAATTTATGCTACAGTAGCTCTTCTGTGGGATCGAACCAGATAAGACTAGCCTTCTCCCTCCAGGCACGGCAATGAGCCTTGGGCTACCAGGACTATATTGCCACTTCACCTGTTGTCCCTCGTTTGACCAATTTTGGTAGGTACTAGCCACTGCATAGAGAACATGCTGTAAGACCTGCTGTTTTGTTGATGCTTGTCTAGCCATCACAATTTGGCCCTTGTCATTCAGATTCTTACATTTGCCTTCCATAACTTCAAAAAAACAGAGTCCATTTGCTGCCCAATACTGTATGTCACCCATGGCTGATGGGGGTACACACAAGAGACCAAAATTATATAATTAGAATGCAGATAGTGAAACATTGAGAGTAGACTCCTATAAAGCTCTACAGAAAATAATAATTAATATTCCATCTCATCTGAGAGGTATCTCTGAATCCTCTTTTGGTGGGGTGTAAGACAATACATAAGATGTAATACTGAAGTCTGGCCACACTGAGGAGGGAACTTTCCTCTATCATCTGGGAGTCAGGACCCCCAGGGAAGAGAAAGACTATTGTGCAACATCTTTTCGTTATTGAATAAAAAAAGGCTAATCTGGAAGATGAGTGGCATTCTTTAGAGGCAGTGATGTCTGCTGCCCTATTCACAAGCAATGACGTTGTGTAGTCTCCATTGGGACTCGTCAATATTTTTTCTCAAACAAACAATATGGGGGGGGGGGGGGGGGGTGGGGGGGAGGGGGTTATGTCAATGGTTTCTCCCCTTGGCCACCACTATATGGCACCCAATGGAGCAATTCAATCGTTGCTCCATTTGGGAACGATGAGCAGAAAGAAAACACATGAGCTTGCAGCCCAAACCATGTTGGCGGGCAGAAATGTGACATGTTTGGGCACCCAAATGGCACTTTTTGCATCGCGGTCAGCACTTTGGTCAAGCTTAGCAGTTTTACATAGCTAAAACCAACCTGTCAGGGCGCGATCAGATCATCGGTCACAATAACGAGTTTTATGGTAAGAGCTTACCTTTGTTAAAACTCTTTCTGCGAGGTACACTGGGCTCCACAAGGATAGACATGTAGAGTAGGATCTTGATCCGAGGCACCAACAGGCTGAAAAGCTTTGATTGTTCCCAGAATGCATAGCGCCGCCTCCTCTATAACCCTGCCTCCCTGCACCGGAGCTCAATTTTTAGTTAAACAGCCCAATGCAGTAGCAGGAAAAGAGACGACAACGGTTAGTAGCCACATACACCACACTCTCACGACAGGAGAAGTGTCAGCGGCTAATGCCATACCAACCCAAAGAAGCTAAGTGCGTCAGGGTGGGCGCCTTGTGGAGCCCAGTGTACCTCGTAGAAAGAGTTTTAACAAAGGTAAGTTCTTACCATAAAACTTGTTTTCTGCTGCGGGGTACACTGGGCTCCACAAGGATAGACATAGGGGATGTCCTAAAGCGGTTCCTTATGGGAGGGGACGCACTGTAGCGGGCACAAGAACCCTGCGTCCAAAGCATGCATCCTGGGAAGCAGCAGTATCGAAGGCATAGAACCTAATGAACGTGTTCACAGATGACCACGTAGCCGCCTTGCACAATTGTTCAAGGGTCGCACCACGGCGGGTCGCCCAAGAAGGTTCCACTGACCGAGTAGAATGGGCTGTAATGTGAGCAGGAGCAGAGAGGCCAGCTCTCACATAAGCATGTGCAATCACCATTCTAATCCATCTGGCCAAAGTTTGCTTGTGAGCAGGCCAGCCCCGTTTGTGAAATCCAAACAGCACAAAGAGAGAATCAGATTTCCTAATAGAAGCAGTTCTCTTCACATAGATACGGAGAGCCCGTACCACATCCAAAGACCGCTCTTTGGAAGACAGATCAGGAGAAACAAGTGCCGGAACCACAATCTCCTGGTTACGGTGGAACGAAGAAACCACCTTAGGTAAGTATCCGGGACGAGTCCTAAGAACCGCCCGGTCACAGTAAAATATCAGATATGGGGAACTACAGGACAAGGCACCCAAATCCGACACTCTTCTAGCTGAGGCAATAGCCAGCAGAAACACCACCTTAAGGGAAAGCCACTTAAGATCAGCTGAACCAAGAGGTTCAAACGGAGACTCTTGTAACGCCTCCAAAACCACCGACAAGTCCCAAGGAGCCACAGGCGGGACATAGGGAGGTTGGATACGCAACACACCCTGGAGTAAAGGTATGCACATCAGGTAAGGTCGCAATTTTTCTCTGAAACCACACAGACATGGCAGATATTTGAACCTTGAGGGAGGCCAGACGCAGGCCTAAGTCCAGGCCCTGCTGAAGAAAAGCCAACAACTTGGCTATACTAAACTTGGAAGCGTCATAAATCGTTTGTTTGGTACGCATCTAAGTAAGAATGCCAGACCCTATAGTAAATCCGAGCCGAAGCCGGTTTCCGGGCCTTCAACATAGTTTGAATGGCCGCCTCAGAAAACCCTTTAGCCCTTAAGACGGAAGCTTCAAGGGCCACGCCGTCAAAGACAGCCGGGCTAGGTCCTGGTAGACACAGGGGCCCTGAAGGAGGAGGTCTGGGCGTTGTGGAAGTAGAATTATACGCTCTGACGATAGGCCTTGCAGGTCTGAGAACCAGTGCCGTCTGGGCCACGCTGGAGCTATGAGAAGCAGATTTCCTTTTTCTTGCTTGAACTTCCGAATTACCCAGGGCAGGAGTGACACCGGAGGGAACACGTACGGCAGCCGAAACCTCCACGGCACCGCCAGCGCATCCACAAATGCTGCTTGAGGATCCCTTTTCCTTGCTCCGAAGACCGGAACCTTGTGATTGTGTCGAGGCGCCATCAGATCTACTTATGGAAGGCCTCTTTTCCACTAGGAGTTGAAACACTTCTGGATGGAGGCCCCACTCGCCGGCATGCACGTCCCGACGACTGAGAAAGTCCGCTTCCCAATTCAGGACTCCCGGAATGAATATTGCCGATATGGCCGGTAGATGGCGTTCCGCCCAATGTAGAATCCGTGAGACTTCCTTCATTGCCAAACGGCTTCGAGTGCCGCCTTGATGATTTATGTAAGCCACTGTGGTGGCGTTGTCCGACTGTACTTGAACAGGACGGTTCGGAATTAAATACTGGGCCAGGTTCAATGCATTGAAGACCGCCCGCAATTCCAGAATGTTGATTGAGAGGAGGGACTCCTCCTTGGTCCACCGACCCTGAAGGGAGTGTTGCTCCAGCACCGCACCACAACCTCTTAAACTGGCATCCGTCGTCAACAGGACCCAGTTGGGTATCCAGAAGGGACGGCCCCTGCACAATTGTTGGTCCTGGAGCCACCAGAGCAGCGACAGACGAAACCTCCGGAGTCAATGAGATCATGCGAGACCTGATCCGGTGAGGCAGGCCGTCCCACTTAGCTATTAGCTTCTGGAGGGGGCGAGAATGGAATTGAGCATACTCCACCATGTCGAATGCTGAGACCATGAGGCCCAGCACCTGCATCGCCGAGTGTATCGACACTTGCGGACGAGAAAGGAAGCAACGAATCCTGTCCTGAAGCTTCAGGACTTTCTCCTGAGACAAGAACAACCTCTGGTTGTGAGTGTCCAATAGCGCTCCCAGGAGCAGGGACCAGGGAGGATTTCTTCCAGTTGATGAGCCACCCGTGGGCTTGTAGAAACCAGGCCGTCATATCCAGATGACGTAGGAGAAGTTCTGGGGAATTTGCCAGGATTAACAAGTCGTCCAGATACGGTAGTATCCTGAACCCTTGACGGCGGAGTACTACCGTCATCACCGCCATAACTTTGGTGAAGACTCCTCGCGGAGCCGTAGTTAAACCAAAAGGTAATGCCCGAAACTGGTAATGGAGGTTGCCAATCGCAAACCTCAGGTATTGCTGATGTGACGCTGCTATAGGAATATGCAGGTAAGCATCCTGTATATCCAGGGAGACCATGTAGTCCCCAGGCTCCAAGGCCAGAATGATAGAGCGAAGGGTTTCCATACGGAACTTGGAGACTCTCACAAACTTGTTCAATGCCTTGAGGTTGAGAATGGGCCGGGAGGACCCATTCGGTTTCGGGGAATAGTACCCCCGGCCCCTCTGCGCAAGAGGCACCTGTACTACGACTCCTGTATCCAGGAGGGTCTGTACCACCGAATGTAGTGTGTTTGCCTTTGTCTGGCAAAATCGATGAGGGGGTCGGTTTTTGAAGGCTATGGCGTAACCTCGTGTCAAAGTCAGAAAAATGTCTCTATGCACGTTGCCATATTTGCACCGCACACTGGTCCGTGCTGCGCATGCGTACGCTCTCCCGTGAAGGCGCATACCCGCAATAGCGTGCACTCGCAGGCGCGGTATGCGTATTTACGGTAGAGTTTATGTAGTCGTAGCGTGCGACTCATTCGTTACATATTTTCACAATTAATGTAGTTTATAGATCATGGTCCCCTTGATAGATTCTGAAAGTTTGGTTAAAATAGAAGGTCCCTGGTTAAAGGAATCCCTCTTTGTATTGTACGAAGGGTCTGACAGGAATCATACAGCAGTGTTTGGTACCCATCGGAAGAGTATTTAATTAGTAATATTCCGGTGTTGGTTTGGAGCGTATTAATCGCTCGTGCGAATAGTTATGGACATAAGAAGTTTATGTCCATTTCTATTATTTACACATACTCAGGTATGCGGCGGGAAACCCAGTTTCCCACCCACCTGAGCTGTTGGAAATCGTCACAGCCCACCTGTATGAATCACCCTATGACCTTTTGTTATGATGCAGGGCCGAATTCCTTCGGCCAATGGACAATGGGATTGTAGGACCATGAGATTGCATTGTGTGTGGGGCATAAATAGGCAGGCCGACCACATCCAGCTCTCACTCTCTCTCATCAACGGTTATCTGCTGATAGCCGGGAGCTGGATATCGAGGCGCAGGCGATCATACCCTTTGTGCGTAAGTTTCTCTCCGTAATCATTGTCTTTCTGTGAGCCAATTTCTCTCATCTCTCTCTCTCTCTCTCTCTCTCTCTCTCTGTTCTGTTCTCTCATATCTCCCCTAGACTAGGCTAGTATTGTATTGTATTAGATAGTATTGTATTGTATTGCATTTAGGTCAGTGTAGTATTGTCTTTTTGTATTTATTGTTTAGTTCTGTGGTTAGGAAGTCTTTGTTATATTGTAGTGTATCATTTGTACTGTTATCCCCTTTTTACAAGTATATTAGATATAATACAGTTAATAGGCTTTGGAACCTAAACCAGTATCTGTGTATTTTCTATAGTGTTAAGTGTTCACTTGAGCGTCGGTGACGCTCAAGCAGCTTTGTAGTTAGTCAGGTTACACAAGGTTGCACTTACACCCTGTACTCACATTAAGGTATTCTGTGTATTTCTTTGGTATAAGGTTTAGACATAAAGGTATAGCATTGTGAGCGTCTGCACCGCTGGTGACCTCCTCGTGGTCTCGAGCGTAAGCTACGCCATAGCGAATCATTACTCTAGTCATAGCCAATAACGTGTCCTGTGATCCCTGGGCCGTGAGCGAACGTGACGCTTGAGCGTCTCGCCTACGGCTGAGCGATCGTTACGCAACTAGCGTACCATTACGGTACTTCTTAAGTAAACAGCGTACAGTGTTCTTAGCTTCATAAAGGGTTGTTTATACGACAAAGGAATTTAGCATTGTCACTCGAGTGACTACTTCCCGTACCCAGGCATCTGAAGTTGTCTTCAACCATTCCTGGGTATACCCTAGAAGCCGGCCCCCCACCCTGGGATCCCACAGGGGGAGGCCCACCCCGTCATGCGGCAGGCTTATCGGTCTTGGAAGCTGGCTGACTGGCTGCCCAGGCTCTCTTAGGGTTTGGCTTACCAGGTTTGGAAGTGCGGGCCTGCTTGTTGTACGCCTGACCTTTTGCTTTACCTGAAGGACGAAAGGGGCGAAAGGAAGTACCTTTAGCCTTCGACACAGAAGGAGTGGTACTTGGCAGACAGGCAGTTTTGGCAGTAGAAAATTCAGCCACTATCTTATTTAAGTCCTCCCCAAACAGAATATCTCCCTTGAAAGGGAGTACCTCCAGGCTTTTTCTAGAGTCCAGATCCACAGACCAGGATCTCAGCCACAATATCCGGCGAGCCAGGACTGACGTAGTAGAGGCCTTGGCTGCTAGGATACCGGCATCAGAAGCCGCCTCTTTAATATAGCGAGAAGCTGTGACAATATATGACAAGCATTGTCTAGCATGGTCAGAAGAGATTTCAGCTTCTAAATCCAATCCATGCTTCAATAGCCTCTGCAGTCCATGTTGCTGCAATAGTGGGCCTTTGTGCAGCACCCGTAAGGGTGTAAATCGCTTTCAGACAACCCTCCACACGTTTATCCGTAGGCTCTTTTAGAGACGCGACAGTAGCAACAGGTAGAGCTGAGGAAACCACCATCCTAGCCACATGTAAGTGTACCGGAGTAGGCGTTTCCAAATTTTTAGACAGCTCTGGTGCGAGGGGATAGCGAGCCAGCATCTTCTTTTGAGGCACAAACTTCTTACCCGGGTTTTCCCAGGATTCCCGACGTATATCCACTAGGTGGTCAGAGTGAGGTAAAACTTGTTTAACCACCTTCTGACGCTTGAACCTATCTGGTTTCTTTTGAGGGACGGATGGCTCGGGATCATCCGTAATCTGTAAAATCAACTTAATAGCCTCCAAAAGATCAGGAACATCCACATGTGAACTACCCTCCCCATCAGTAGTATCTGTGTCAGAATCTGTGGGGTCAGTGTAAAGTGCAGTCTTCATCAGACGAGGTGTCAGTGACAGCAGTGGATTGTGAGGAGATAAGAGATCGCTTAGTGGACCCCCTTGGGCTTGGGCGAGCGAGGGTCAGACTTTTTAGTAGTCAGGGACTGGTTCAACTTCAATTGAGCAGATAAAACGTCCGCCCAAGGCGGGTTAGCTGCAGGGACCACATACGGTTGTACCGGCATAGGGGGTCCCATAGGGGGTGTTAGTTTATTAACTAGCGTGTGTAGAAGCGGGGAAAAAGCGGCCCACGGTGGGTCATTATGTACCTCCGTTGCCACAGCCCCACTGGGGGGCAAGGAGCCGCCAGAACCAGAGCCCACAGCTGCTATATTCTCCTCACAGGGATCTGTGGCTTCAGCAACACCGACAGTGTGTTCAGCCCCAGAACCGTTACCCTCAGAAGCAGACATGATGTAACTTGCAGTACACAGTACAATTGGCAGCAGCACAATACCTCTTACCCAAACCCCTGCACAGTGTAGTCAGCACTAGCAGAGATAAAGGAGAGATATGGTGACTAAAATCACAGAGAAAAATACGTATTAAAAGTATATCTTTGTGAAAATCCTATATAAATATAAAACCTGACACACCAAGCACCCTCAGGTTATAGAATATAGGGATAGCAAGTTGAGTGAGAGACACGAAATGGACACCACTCAGCAAGCTAATGCACACACATAGTCACAGTTTGTACAATGCAGAGGTTATTACCAACAATAATACTGCACTGGACTAGCTTATATATAGCTATGTAGTCAATAGATATAACACTGCACAGTAAGAACTGGATGTATATCACAGGGTAATTGTACTAGAAAACCCTGACTAAATGCACTCTCTTAACTAACACTGTCTAAAAGACAGGTAGAATACTAGAGTGTCATGTAAAGTCACAGCACTGACAACCAGGCGGCTTTACACAGGAGGATTTGCCCAAGCAGTCCCAGGAACAGTGAAGCTGAGAGAAATGGCGCCCAGACACTGACGGGGAGTGAGGGAGACACAGATATGCAGCTCCAGGGCGGGAACATTTGCGGGAAATGGCGCCCTGGGGCTGGGGGAGGGGCTTCAGGTCTAAGCCAACCACCGGGTACTGTGGGCTACTATTAAAACGGTTTAGAGAGAAAACCTGACCTGCGCCCATGCCCTGGTGATCTAGTGGGATCACCTGTACTGCCACAGTGTCCACCGTCAGTGCGCGCGGCCCGCCTCCCACTGACCGCGCCAGATCGCAATAAAGTACGGGTCCCGCAAGCGGGGCCCACTCACCACCTCCCGAAGCGCGGCCACGCAATCCCGGAGAGCCCCCGTCGTGTGTGCCTGACCATGAAGAAAACCGGAGCCTCCTGCTGTAGTTACCCGGCAACCAGGGCTTGGGAGTGTACAGCGCCGCTGGGGAGAGCTGGAGCTACAGCAGTGAATGTCTCTGACATTTACACACCGCTGCTGCCCTTGTAGTCTTCACTTTTTCTTCAAAAAAGCTCTTCTTAGGGCTGCCTGGAGCAGCCCCTCTGTTATGTGCCTGCTATCTGCGGCACCAACTACAAAACTGAGCTCCTGTGCAGGGAGGCGGGGCTATGCATTCTGGGAACAGTCGAAGCTTTTCAGCCTGTTGGTGCCTTGGATCAAGATCCTACTCTACACCCCTATGTCTATCCTTGTGGAGCCCAGTGTACCCCGCAGCAGAAAAACAATTGAATTCCACGCCTAGTGTATAAAGGCCTACTGTATGCACAATATACAGTATTAGATACTGTTAAAGTCGAAAAATATTGCAGAACACGGTCCTGCGCATTGCCGCGTGGTATGGGTATTTACGGCAGAGTTTGTGTACGCATGGAGAGCCATCAAAACACATTACATATTTAATCCAAATAGTGCACAATGTACACATAGACTCCTTGCACCACATCAGAAAGTTATAGCTGTTTAAATGGTTGCAGAACAAAGAGATTCACCTTTACAGGATAAGAGGGGACAAACTAAGGTTATAAGGTGGTATTTGGTATCCAGCTGTAGGGTATTTTAAGGGTAACATTCCAGTGTTGGTCTGCGTAAGATCGCATGTTCCTGCGGATAGTTATGTGCAGAAACAGAATATAGATATAAACTGTATTTACTGTATATTATGTATGGAGCGGGAATCCAGAGGAGACCACCCACCAGAGCAGTTGAGAAAGACATCGCCTACCTTTTCAAATCAACCTATGACCTCTCCTGTACTGTAAAAGTGCATTCCTGTGTCCAATGGACAAAGGGATTACAGTATCCATTGTATTGCTTTTGGAAGACTTGTATAAATAAAGCCTGCTGCAGCCCGGCCTGACACAAGACTCACAACGATATCTATTTGATAACGGAGGACCGGACCGGGAAGCGCACGCGAATATACTCGCGTATGTACATTGACCTGTAGCCATTATTCTGTTATATTTTCTTGTATTGTAGTGTATAATTTGTATTATAAACCCCCTTTCAGAAATAATCCACTGTGGTGTCGGAACCTAGCGGTAAAATCACAATTGGTGTCGTGTCCTCATTGCCCTGCTAAGGTTTAAAGTGTATTATTATTGCATTACTGTAGAAGGTTAAAAGTGTATCTCTGGGTGTGTACGCGCTGTGAGTACTTTGTACCGTCAGCGCAGCGTGTGTACGCAAAGTCCGTACCCTGTACGGGACTCTGTATGCTAATAGCGTAGAAGGTGCGTAGTGTGTGAATTAAGTATTGCGGCCGCTGCGGCTAAAGGTTTAAAGTGTATTTAAGGTATGTTTAAGGTATAGCTTTCATTCCTGTAAAGATAATCAGCTTTATCAATACACACGCATATAAACATATATGCAGCAACCATAAAAGGTGATCACAAATATCCTTCCTTACCTTTGAATCATAGGCAGACTGTTGTATGACTTCGGGCGCCATCCAAAAAGGTGTCCCTACAAATGTATTTCTTTTAATCTGTGTATCGGTCAGCTGTCCAGCTACACCAAAGTCAGCTAGTTTTACATCTCCTTGTTCTGAAAGCAGGACATTGGCAGCTGTAAAACACAAGACAACATGAGCTGGAACGCTCCCCCGCAGCAGTCAGAAGGTAAACGAATCATAAAACATGACTTGCGCCTACCTTTGATGTCCCTGTGAATTTTATTCTCAGAATGCAGATAATCCAAACCTTTTAAAATTTCTTTCAACATGGTTGCAATTTGGAACTCATCAAAAGGCCCGACACGCAGCTGAAGGGGGGAGAGAAAAGAAAAATAGCATGAAGAAACCCTAATAGAGGAAATACACATTCTGTCCCAAAGGTTCTAGTCTCAAATTTAAAAAAAAAAGGCAACCTGAACATAAATTACACTGCATAAAATACAAATACTAGTCATCAATCAGATTTACTTGTGAAGTTAGCAGGTTCTGTTTCTAGGCTCTCGGAGTCCAGAATCTATATACGGCAGGAGTGCACAGACACATTATACAAGTAAATGTGTTTATGTTTAATAAAATGTTACATTTATTATGTGACCTTATTATCTACTATGATTGCTCTCCGGGCCAGCTGTTTCCATGTGGTCTGAAATCACATGGGTTAAAGCGGAAGCAAGTTCACAGAAATAGGCCATTGGCTTGTGCAGGTGACCTGGGTTAATAAACACACATTCTTGGACTTTGCTCTGAGATCTGCATATTTGTAGTGTTTGAGTCTATTGGGGAACATTCCTCTAAAACACAATAAAAACCAGGCAACTACGTTTCTGTAGGTGGTGTAATCAGAAACTCATTTGGAGAGTAGAATGCTACACACAAATAGAAACCAGTCTTCCTATGGAAATGCATGATTTATTTGCGACGAGGACTTCTGCGAATAACCGAACAGCTGCTGGAGAGCTGCCTTTGCTACATGGCTGTGGACAGTTAAGTCAACAGCCAGAGAGCTTGGAACTGCCAACCTCTGGGTTAGGTAGGTAAACAAGAGACATGTGTCAGCACTTGGACCTTTTTTAGCCTGTATGACTGCAGTGACCATGTATAAAGAAAGCCTGTATTCAATACAGTTCAGAAAGCCTGACCAAGTCTGTTTGAGGCAGGAAACTGCAGCCATGCTCATTCAGAAGGATAAACGTGGCACACGTTGCAGGCGGCCACGGTGTGAAAGGGTCTCTTTATTTCACGCAGGTATGTTGGGCCCAGCCTCTGGAAAACAGCGCTCAGTAAACAAACTATAAAACCCTCATTTAGTTTCCTTACCAGTCTTAAAAAGAGCAATTGGCAGGATCTTTGTGGAACAACAGTGTAAGCCTGTCTCCTAGTTTTCTTATTTAAACCAAACAAGGCCACTTATGTTCTGCACCTCTATGGCTATAGGTATGGAAATCTGAAGCTGCTGAAATGCTGCTTTGTGTGCAATGTTTTCCATTCAATTCTCAGCATTATGGTAATTTGGAAGAAATGTAGCTCTGATTCCATTCAACCTCAAAGAACATATGTATTTGGGTATAGACAAACATATGCTGCTGCCATATAGGTGTTGTTCTGTTAACGAACAGCCAGATTCCACCCTCCCCCGTTTCACACTATAAATGGATTGTTGGCAGTGCCTCTTATCAATGCAACATACTTTAGTAGTGAAAATAATGCTTAACATCTCATTCCCCCACTTAGTCACACAAGGGAGGCAGACAGACAGTTCAAACATTAATTGCTCCACAGTATTTCATGTCACAGTACAGCTCATCCAGTGTATGCAGAGCAAGTGACATGACTTCTAACGTGCCATTCATTACTATGCATACGTGTGGACGGATTACAAAGTAGCCATTTAACATGCAGATGTTTTAATGTTTATCCAATGCTACCCTAAGGTAAAATATACAACTACTAGGTGATTCATTGCGCCCTACGGGCGCTCTTCACACCGTCGTGAGGGGCTACAACCCCCTAAACCCTTGCACACCCTTGTGGCGCGCAATATTTTTTATTATATGGTGTATTAGCTCCAATCATAATTTTGTGAGTGGTTAAATATTGCACGGACAAAGGACATGCGATGGATAAGGGGTCGAAGCCCCTTGCAACGGCGTGAACAGCGCACGCAGGGCCCGATGAATCACCTAGTAGGTGCTGTGGTTGGGGGAGTGGCAAGTACGGGAAGAGAAGCGAATGGGGGAGGGGGTGCTGTGGGTGGGGGAAGGGCGGGTGCGGTGGTGCTGTGGGTGGGGGAGGGGCGGGTGCGGTGGTGCCGCGGGTGGGGGAGGGGCGGGTGCAATGGTTAAGGGGTCGTAGTCCCTTGCAACGGCGTGAACAGCGCACGCAGGGCCATATGAATCACCTAGTCGGTGCTGTGGTTGGGGGAGTGGCAGGTGCGGGGGAGACGCGAATGGGGGAAAGGGTGCCGCAGGTGGGAGAGGGGCAGGTGGGGCGGAAGGGGTCCGAAGCCACCGCGGGTGGTAGAGGGGAGGTGTGGGGGTACCGCAGATGAGGCCTGTGGGTAATGCTTCTCCCGCTTCTTCTCCTGGAAGCAGCTAAGCTGCTGTCCTCCCTTTGGCAGTGGCTCTCCTGGAGACTCGCACAGCAGCCAAGCAGCCAGTCACTATCGTTAGCGCCGGTGTCCAAACGCGCTGCATTACAGGGAAGAAGATGCACTCAAACTACAGTTCCCAGCAGCCCTTATCGCTGGAATGCTCTGGCACTAAGGGCTGCTGGGAGCTGTAGTTTATTTAGTGTATGTACTTCCCTGTAATGCAGCGCGTTGGGACACCAGCGCTAACAATAGTGACTGGCTGGCAGAACTGACTGGCTGAATCAGTGTAAAAGGTGAGAGTGCTGTGCATTGTCCGTGACACTGCACACCCACTGCACTCCACAGCAATGTCACATTTTACATTGATTCAGCGTCCAGACATGACCCTCCGTGATATCACCCACTCTATCCGTTAGATTAGCCATCTCGGGGCTTCCAGGCCGGCAGGCCAGGTGCTCTGTTGCGGAGTCAGGGCCTCTGGGGATCTGGGCGCGGCTGTGGCGGGGAGGCACTTCTGTGACATCAAGCGCAGAGGAGGATCTGGGGCTCAGAGTATGCGGCGCAGGGATGGCTATGAAAGCCTTCCGCTGCGCGGCTTTCATACACATCTATGCCGTTGGCCGCAGCAACTTTTGTTGCTCCTGCGCCGCGGCTAGGGAGTGGGTATTGTTGATGACGGCGGGGGCAGGGCAACTGGCAGCAGGACATGGGACGCTTCAGTAAAAGGATTTTTTCCCCCCTATCTACAGCGCAGAGACTTGCTGCAGATGCAGTAGCATACCCTCCAACTGTACCTTTTTTATGGTTTGTACCAATTTTTGGTTCTCCAAACTTCCATTGAAAGCATAGGAAAAGGGGCATGGCCACACCACTGTACCCATGGCCACGCCCCCTTTTCGAATTTGTACCGATTTTTATATGTAAATTGTTGGAGGGTATGTTGCTGCAGATGCAGTGGGCCTATTTTGGAGTGTGGACCTGTAGCTGCAGCTTCATCAGCCCCACTGTTAATCCTGCTCTGGCAACACACAGCAGCCAAAGGGCAGAGGCTCCCATTGGATGTAACCTGTGTGGGAGGGCGTTTCTCACCCAATCAACTGTGGACTGGGTGTGATAGACCTGCTGCTAACCCAATGAGAGCTCCTAGCCACGCCCAGCGTTATCCACACAGGCACAGAGTCACAGATCTGGGCTATTATATAGAAGATGTAGACAAAAGTGATTGGACACCAACCGTAAATAGATCAATGAGATTTTATCAACGTCAGTACTTTGTAGGTCAACCACCTGTAGACACCCTTCTGGGCAAACCATCCACAAGTTCCTATACAACAGCAGGCGGTATGTTTTACCATTCCGCCTTAAGTACATGTTTTGCCATTCCGTCTTAAGTACAGCGACCATCTGCGACACTGAAGAAGGTCGAGTCAATCTAGAATGCACCTGTCATTCCAATTCATCACAGAGGTTCTCAATGGGGTCAAGATCTAGACTCTGAGCTGGTCAGTCTATCCGTGTTACCAAATTTTCTGTATACCAGTCCAATGTCACCCTGGAAACATGACATTGTGCAGCCTACGTTGATCCCTATTTCAAACTCTGTTAGCTCCTTCTGCCATTTACTGTAGTTACCAAATAATCTAATCAGTGCCCCATTATACCTTCACAAATACGTGTCTGTTGCAGGAGCACACCACTTCACTTGCGCAGGGGGTATGGGGGTGACCAATCACTTTTGTCTACATATTGTAGCATGCTTTTATATATACTTCATGCAACAAATCATTTACACAGTTTTTAAATAAACAAAAACCAAAACAGTAATAACTGGAATGGAGAGTGAGGACAGGAGAGCCGCTAATGCCAGCGGCCAAATCAAATCCCATAAAGGATACAATCACGTAAAAGGGTAGGGACACACTAGGCAATGTGCTCTATGAGCGACGTCGCCTAGTGTGTTCCCTTCCCTGCCAGGGCAGTCGGCGGCAGTGCATACACACTGAGCGATATGCAAACGATATCGTTCAGTGACGTCACAGTCCAAATTGAGCTGAATGCACATCCGGCAGCGAGGGTCGTTAACAACCTGTCATCGTCGGCATACACACTTAGCAATAAAGTAAACGTTGCTCGGGAAGGGTCAAAATGAGGGACGTCATTTAATTTATCGCTAAGTGTGTATCCACTTAAACACTTGATAATTTGATTCATGGCAGTGAATAAAAAAAAAAAAAATATATATATATATATATATATATATATATATATATATATATATATATATATATATATATATATATATAAGCAGCAACCACCCTTTCCCAAAAAATAAAATAAATAAAAAACATACATGACATTTGTTTTTATGGCATATGGGACTTGGGTGACGGGGAAACATTTTAATTAAAACCTTTTTTCTTGTTGAAGTAGGATAGTGAAGCAAACAGATTTCATGCAGGGAAGGACCAGCAGTTGAGTGGACTCAGGCTTGTAACACTCTAGTCTGCCCTCCGCCTCCTGGAGTGCCGGTTTCCACCAGCTGTGCTCTTCCAGATATACTGGGTTCAATATTTGCAGACTCTGGGCTTTGCTCTCAGCTCATTGACATAGCGCTGTCTAAAAGGAAGTCCTGGCAAGTTGGGATTTAGAGGAGTGTTGCAGCTCTGATTTAAGGTGGTAATAATCCACTTTTTCAGGCAGCAGTTGAAATGGTATACGCTCAAGATCCCGGCTGTAGGTATCCCGGCAGCTGAAATACCAACACAGACGCCGGAATCCCGACGAGGTAAATATCCTGACAGCCTGGGTCCCGAAGGTATTGCTGGTCACGCATACCGATCCCATTGAACCACCAATGCAACCAGACACTGTGGTAGCAGTTTTGGCAACAAGCAATGAATATTCTAAGTAGTGTTTTGACTTTCAAATCAGCACTTTTACTTTCAGTAGTGTGGTGGCCGTCAGTGTGAGTACCATATGGGAACTCCGTGGCTGACGACTCCTGCATACAAACAGGTGATGAATCAGTGAAGGTGGATCACCATGACTGTGCATCCCTAGCCATTTGCTACAGATAAATGATGCACCTCAGCTAGTGTTCACTCTAAGCTTCTTTCGCAGGGCGCTGCGCCCTGCCCCTTTTTTGAGTGACAGAATGCGCCCTGCCCGTTTGCGCCCGCCCTGCTAAGAGCTGTCTTCTCCCCCCGCCGCGCTGTCACTTCTCCCCCCATGTGATCGCAAAATACGCGCTGCTATATCCAATCGCCGCCAGCAGCGCCTCCTCATCCAATCGCCGCTGGCAGCACCTCCTCATCCAATCACCGCCAGTGCCTCCTCATCCAATCACCGCCGGCAGCGCCGCGTCATCCAATCGCCGCCAGCGTCTCATCATCCAATCGGTGCCGGCAGCGTCTCCCCATCCAGTTGCAGTGTCTCGCTATCGAAGCCCGCCTGAGACGTCCCTCCCTCCTCCCTGCCCGCATGCTGCTCCAGGGACTGACTACACTACTTGTTTGCTGGTGCGAGGTCGCTTGGAAAATAGCGGAGACGCTGGAACGGGTTAGGTTCTCTGCTTCCGCCCTCCGGAACCTACTGACAGCGGGTAACATTGCTGTTACTAAAGGTACGGCAGGGCTGGGAGACTGTTCTGGTAGATACTGTATGTCACTTGTGAGCAACGCGCGCCCTCACCCAATGCATCTATTACTGAGCTTCACCATCTTGTAGCCATGTCTCTGTCCCCATGGAGTACAGCCGCCCCCCACCCCGCTCCGTTAGTTGCTTACAAGTTTAACTTTGTCCCCATGGAGTACAGCCGCATGTAGCCAAAGTTAAACTTGTAAGCAACTAACAGAGTGGGGTGGGGGGCGTAATTCGGCTAATGATAGAAATGGTCGGGGCTGGGGCAGTGCCCATTATTTACTTCACCCATGCCACCACACTGCCCAACATAAACACACCCAATACCCCCACAGTGGACAACATACACCCACACGTGCCCAGCATATGCACACCACCACAGTGCCCAGCATACACACCCCACAGTGCCCATAACACCCTCCATACCCACCCAGTGCTCATTATACACCCACAGTGCCCAGCATATGTACACCCCCACGGTGCCTATAACACCCTTCATACCCGTACTGTGCTTATTCTACACCCTTCATGCCCACACAGTGCCCAGCATATGTACACTCCCACATTGCCAGCATACACACCCCACAGTGCCCATTACACCCTCCATACCCACATAATGCTCATTATACACCCCACCTCTCCCATACACAGTGCCAAGCATACATACAATCCTATGTCCACACATAGTGCCCAGCATACACACATCTCAGAGAGGAGCTGATCTTAAAAGGTAATTGGGGAGTGGGTATCCTGGGTACTAATGCCTCCATACCCCTAACACTGACTACAGTACTACCTGCTCCTAATCCCCTTGCCCCCCAGCACTGTCCCAACTGCTATCTCTCCCTTGTGCAGTGTGCCCCAGTGCTCTCTCCAGTATGCGCAATATGTAGAACGTGCTCTACCTGGCGCAGTGTGTATAGGAGATTCTACCTGGTGCAATGTGTATGAGCGGCACTATTGTGTGGTATAATGTTATTTAGTACTATTATGTCGTCATGCCCCTTCCCCACGAAACAACACCCCTAAAAAAATTCCGGTGCGCACTGTCCATGCTTTCACCTATAGGAATGGGCGCACCAAGCGATATAGTATGTACCTATTTTTGCCCTTCTAACTTAAAAATGTGCCCTCACGAATGAAAAATGTGCCCTACCCGTGATCAGCACCCTGCCCTAAAAAATTCCTAGAGTGAACACTACCTCAGCAGTGCATCACTTGTGGATTCTGTAGGCCACTGCTGTTCAGTAGTAACCAATAGCATACTGTATTATGTATTTTGAAAACCTCCACATAAAATCCAGCTTTTTTTTTTTACTGACTATTAAAAGTATATTAATGTAGTAAGAAAAAAAAAAAAATATATATATATATATATATATATATATATATATATATATATATATATTTATTTTCATTCTCTAGAAAAAGGACTTAAAGAGGAGCTTAAAACAAGAACTATACTTTTTATTTATTTAAAATGAAGAAATAACCACACTGGATGATTCTGGCTAAAAGTTGACATTAGAATAAAGACTAATTATATTTTCTTAACGTTTAGAAAATTCATAGTCTTTTAACAAAAAAACAAAAAAGCAAGGTATAATTTGTGTGGGTACTGCATTCCAGTGTATGGCTATTAATGTTGTAACATGCCTAGCACAATCGCATAAAAAAAAAAACCCACTCTGCAACAAAAGGGTTAATATTGTTGTAAACAAGACTTGAGTTATAAATAAAATTAGCAGTAAAACATTACATTGCCAAATGAGGTCCATCTTGTTTTATTACTAGATGAGGAACCATGAATCATGTTTGGAACCACGGAACACTCATTTAATAATTTGTTTTACATGCACATTCATTCTTCCTATAATCAGTAGCAAAGCAGCATGCAAGGTCATTTTCATCTCTATGATGTTTGTAGGGCAATATTCATAATTTCTCCGCAGACGCATAGGGCATTGCTCAGCCCCTCATTATTGCTGTATCACATCATCAATGATTCATAAAATGAGGCTATCCAAAGTGTGTGGATTGAAGAAACCGTGCAATAAAATCAGGATGGAACAACGATTAGCCACCTGGCTGTTCATACAGACAGAAAGATAGCAACAGGTCAGTGATGTAGGAGTCTCACTGGTACACAAGGCTGGAGTAACAGCACATGACTGCAGCAAAAGACCTCTCCTACAAGACTGTCGTACTCACCTAGATAGAGTAGTATAAGCTATCATTTACAGGTTGAGTATCCCATATCCAAATATTCTGAAATACAGAATTTTTTGAGTGAGATAGTGAAACCTTTGTTTTCTAATAACTCAATGTACACAAACTTTGTTTAATACACAAAGTTATTAAAAATATTGTATTAAAAGACCTTCAGGTTGTGTGTATAAGGTGTATATGAAACAAATGAATTGTGTGAATGTACACACACTTTGTTTAATGCACAAAGTTATTAAAAATATTGGCTAAAATGACCTTCAGGCTGTGTGTATAAGGTGTATATGAAACATAAATGCATTCTGTGCTTAGACTTGGGTCCCATCGCCATGATATCTCATTATGGTAATGCAATTATTCCAAAATACGGAAAAAATCCGATATCCAAAATACTTCTGGTCCCAAGCATTTTGAATAAGGGATACTCAACCTGTAGTACTAAATACATATTTCCTATTCAGGATCTGCATTGTCGGGAGCAGCCATAACTATATATTGGGTCAGAGACATTCAGCATTGCCGTATATACAGGTTATGTACAGTTTCATTAGCTGGGTCAGACATCTAAAAAGGTACATTAACAAACTATTCTAGTTAAAATAAAAAAAATAAAAAAAACTTAGGACCAAATTTAATGAACTGCTCGTTTACAAAAAGTGGAGGTATTTTGCCCACATAAACCAGATGCTACTTATTTTATACCTTCTAGAAACCAGCTATAATTTAATTGACTGCGATGGGCAACTCCACTATTACAGTAAATCCTCACTTTGGTAAATATGTCTCATATGGTCCTCACCATTATGAAGATTCCTGCAGGAGTGAGCATCAAACAACTCCCTGCATATCTACTGCTGAACAAGGTTACTTTTGGGGGTAGATGAGGTGAATGGATCTATTCCTATGGACACAACTGGATAGAACAGTCTCAGCTGGACATAAGTGACCATTGCTGGACGGGACAAGTCGGGCACTGCTGGGTCACTGATTGGGAAAATCACTTGGACCATAAAACCACACTGTGTATATCAGGAGTCTACATTCTAGAAAAATGCGTTACAGACTGTGTGTGTGGGGAAAAAGGGACTGTCATTGGAATACACAATGCATGGGCAGACATTGTTTAATATTCAGGGGAATTCTTGATATTCTTGTCACATGTAGATTTAATGTGAATAATTGCCTGATATGGAGGCTCAATATAACTGGAGTACACTACAACATACCCATGACGTTAGGACTTCGGTGAATATATGGGTTGGGTATGATCAGTGGAACCAATTTTAAAAAGACATTATTGCCATCTAATAATGTGATGTATATTTTATATTGTACACATTGAGCACAACATTTCTTTGTAAACAATAAACACCATTCAAATTCATCCAGTAGTTTTTGCATGATGCCATGAGACAAAAATTATTTTTCATCTGCATAGTTCATACAGAGTACCTAGAAGTATATTTGCTCAATACAAATTGCTGTGTACAGACACAACCTTTACAGTTTTATTATATGTATAGATTTGTACAAAAAGGCTTTCAGGACACACACTGACCATGGCTGCTATAAAAAGCAGAGCAGGTAATCTTGTTTTCCATGCCACCAGCTTCAGTATGCTAAGGCAGAGGTTCTCAAACTCGGTCCTCGGGGGCACGCACAGTGCATGTTTTGCAGGTAACCCAGCAGGTGCACAGGTGTATTAATTACTCACTGACACATTTTAAAGGTCCACAGGTGGAGCTAATTATTTCACTTGCGATTCTGTGAGGAGACCTGCAAAACATGCACTGTGTGTGCCCCCGAGGAGTTTGAGAACCTCTGCGCTAAGGTGTCAACTCAATTAGGCGCAACTAAGTCGCACCAGCCAGTAAGGGTGGCATTACACTGCATGTACTGTACTGCTGTACTCATTGCCTACATCACAGAACTTACCAGGAAAAACTAAAAGATCTTACTATGTATAGTTTGGAGCAGAGAAGGGAAAGGGAGTAGATTATAGAAACTTTCAAATATATCAAGGGTTTTAGGAGGGAAACATTCTTCAAAGGCAGAAAAGTAGTAAAACACGACATGCACTGAGACTGGGGAGAGGTGGGTTTATGGGAAATTTGAGGAAAAATTACTTCACAGAAAGGGTAGTGGATAAGTGGAATAGCCTCCCATCAAAGGTGGTACATACTAATATAGCAGAGCAATTTAAACATGCTTGGGATAAACATAAGGAAATTCTTACAAAGAAATATGGATCAAAAAGGGTTTGAGATAACAATATGGTTAAAAGAGGCCGAGTATATGTGCCAAGTAGTTCTTATCGGTTGTCAAATTCTATGTCCCTATGGATTTTTGTTTGCAGTCCGGTAGAGCTGCAAATAAAGTGAAATAGCAAGAGGGACCACAGGACTGTGTGTACAAACACTGGGGCAGACGCATTAAGCCTGGAGAAGTGATAAAGCAGTGATAAGTGCAAGGTGATAACTCACCAGCCAATCATTACAAGTTTTAAAAATGACAGGAGCAGATTGGCTGGTGCGTTACCAACTTCCACTAACACTTCTTCAGGCTGAATACATCTGCCCCACTGTTTCCCACTGAAAGGTTGAGAACCAATTATTTGCGTTTTTGTAATTTCAATTTTATTGGAGAAATGCCTATTAAATAAGTTTGAGGAAAACGTCCCATGTAATTAGCTGCAACAGTTGGTGGGTGCAAATAACCAATTTTAAAATTTATACAGAGATATCTGCAGAACCTTCAGGCATCAAACAAATAAACTGCATGTTACTTACCAAGTCTAAGGCAGAGCCACCACCTAGATACTCCATAATAATCCATAGCTTTGTGCCCTGTAAAAACAAGAAAAAGCTCTCAGGTCTCAAAACAATACCAACTTAAACTTAGTCCATTATCAGGCGACATGCGTAAGTCTTCAGATGTATTGTTTTTTTATTTTCAATTGGCTTGAAACCTAAGTATCTGACTGTTAATAGTGATTTTAAAATGTATAGCACATTACTCAGAATTATGCATCAATAAATGCTATAGAAAAGTTTTAAAAACTTCCACAAAGCTATGATGCTTTATACATCGATTGCAAACAGCAACAAATAAATCTGGTGTGAGATTTTCAGGGGTTGTTCTTCAATATCTATCCAATACTAGACAGGAAGTTACAGGTGCCAGCAGAGGGTGAGTAACATGCACGAGCCCCATAAGATAAAGGCAGGATATATTTAGGCAGTATGGCTCTTGGGTTGCGATCACCCTTTACAAGATCGGAGATTTAGGTGACCATCCTGCCTGAGAAGCAACTAAAAAGGGCCTTACAAGACAACCTGAGACTTAAAAGGTCTTCTCAAATGTATACTAAAATTGGCAGTAGTAAATTTAAAGCTACATAAACTAAATCACATCAATTATTTGTCCCAATTTCTAATTATACCCAACTCTTCTATTAAACCTACAATAGAGAATACCTTATCTTTAAACATACATTTATTTTACCAAAATAATAATTTGGATCTTCCATTTAGATCAATAACCACTAGACGCTTGCTACTGTCTCAGTGGAAGACCTATCAAAACTAAAGCAGACAAGTGGAGAAATTGCCCATGGTAACCAGATTATAGCTATCATTTCATAGTATGTACTAGTCCAGTGGTCTCCAAACTTAATTGGGGTGTAAGCAACTTTCGGAAAATGAAACCTCTGAAAGAGCTACCCCCTCCCCCGCATGAGCGCGCGTTCCTGCGAAAGTGGGTGTGGCCTCACAACTACAAGTAATGCCCCCACACCCACCAGTGCCAGATACAGTGGCCCCCACACAGTGCTCACCGGTGCTGGCTTCTTCTAGCACAGCCGGTGCTGCTCCTCCTGTATGAGGGACGGAAGGGGAGGATAGCACAGCTCACGCCTCTCCTGTGACATCCGCTGAGCGGCTGCGGTGAGGGTCCCCGGCAGCCGCAAGCATTTGAAATATGGCGCCGGTAAGTAAGCCAATAAAAGCTTGCGGTCCGGCAGCCAATCAGGTGCCGTTGCTGCCGGCCCGCAAGCTCTGATTAGCTGATGGCCGGCACCATACTAAAAATGAAGGAAGGAGTGCCACTGCCAGTGATTGACCAAGCCTGTGCGAGCGACGGGTTGGCGATCACTGTACTAGACTATAGAATCCGATTGGTTGCTGTGGACAACGCTACCACTTATCCAAAAAGTTTTGATAAACCTCCAACCCCTTATTCATACTCCATGTCCCTCTCTCAGCTCTGTCCTTCACCCACTAGATTGTTAATGCTACCATATGCATTTGGTGTGCATCTTGTATAGCCCTTTTTTTTTATGTAAGAGCTATTTAAATCCATACCAAAATCACCAGCACGACAGTTTGGCTGAAAAATGTAAATGCTAGAAGATTAGGCAAAGCACATTCCAAGAAAGAAACAAAAAGGTTAGTGCTCCATCATTCAACGAATGCTACAGTCACACCTAATGTGTGAGGCAACAAGCAGCAGCTTTTAAAACCTTCGATGTCAAGGAAAGTCCATATTCCCAATTAGACAACAATATGTTGTTAACAGACCCTTAAGCTGACACCTAAACAGACCTGGGGCACAAGTACACATGCATTTATCATTACACAGTGCTGCAAGTATGGCGGTACTGCATACCGGTAAGAAATTTCCAGTCGGTACGTAGTACCGCCGGGCCGACCGCCATGCTTACAAACCGCAGCTGTGTCAGGGAAGGAGAGGAGAGTGCAGAGCGAGCATGGTTCCTCAGTGCTGCTCAGTCAGACTGTGGTCTCCGGCAGTGGCATGTATCTTCTCATTGAGGCGCCGGTTCGTTAGCCAATCAGAGCTCGCGGACCGGCAGCCGCAGCTCCTGATTAATCATTGAGTATTTTGTCATCAGCGATCAGCCAAAAAGGGTTCTCCATGAGATCAAGCCAAACCACCCAATTTCAAGACACAAATATCAGACTGAATGTGCGGACTACGGGACATTTTTTACAGGCTTTAAGTGAATAGCTAGATAATAACCATTCGTGAGAAAATGAAACGGGGCTAAGTGAATACCAGCCTTTGACTGAACAAATACACTGCTCAAAAAAATAAAGGGAACACTAAAATAACACATCCTAGATCTGAATGAATGAAATATTCTTATTAAATACTTTGTTCTTTACATAGTTGAATGTGCTGACAACAAAATCACACAAAAATTATCAATGGAAATCAAATTTATTAACCCATGGAGGTCTGGATTTGGAGTCACCCTCAAAATTAAAGTGGAAAAACACACTACAGGCTGATCCAACTTTGATGTAATGTACTTAAAACAAGTCAAAATGAGGCTCAGTAGTGTGTGTGGCCTCCACGTGCCTCTATGACCTCCCTACAACGCCTGGGCATGCTCCTAATTAGGTGGTGGATGGTCTCCTGAGGGATCTCCTCCCAGACCTGGACTAAAGCATCCGCCAACTCCTGGACAGTCTGTGGTGCAACGTGGCATTGGTGGATGGAGCGAGACATGATGTCCCAGATGTGCTCAATTGGATTCAGGTCTGGGGAACGGGCGGGCCAGTCCATAGCATCAATGCCTTTGTCTTGCAGGAACTGCTGACACATTCCAGCCACATGAGGTCTAGCATTGTCTTGCATTAGGAGGAACCCAGGGCCAACCGCACCAGCATATGGTCTCACAAGGGGTCTGAGGATCTCATCTCGGTACCTAATGGCAGTCAGGCTACCTCTGGCGAGCACATGGAGGGCTGTGCGGCCCCCCAAAGAAATGCCACCCCACACCATTATTGACCCACTGCTAAACCGGTCATGCTGGAGGATGTTGCAGGCAGCAGAACGTTCTCCTTGGCGTCTCCAGACTCTGTCACATGTGCTCAGTGAGAACCTGCTTTCATCTGTGAAGAGCACAGGGCGCCAGTGGCGAATTTGCCAATCTTGGTGTTCTCTGGCAAATGCCAAACGTCCTGCACGATGTTGGGCTGTAAGCACTACCCCCACCTGTGGGCGTCGGGCCCTCATACCACCCTCATGGAGTCTGTTTCTGATCGTTTGAGTAGACACATGCACATTTGTGGCTTGCTGGAGGTCATTTTGCAGGGCTCTGGCAGTGCTCCTCCTGTTCCTCCTTGCACAAAGGCGGAGGTAGCAGTCCTGCTGCTGGGTTGTTGCCCTCCTACGGCCTCCTCCCCGTCTCCTGATGTACTGGCCAATCTCCTGGTAGCGCCTCTATACTCTGGACACTACGCTGACAGACACAGCAAACCTTCTTGCCACAGTTCGCATTGATGTGCCATCCTGGATGAGCTGCACTACCTGAGCCACTTGTGTGGGTTTGTAGGGAGGTCATACAGGCACGTGGAGGCCACACACACTACTGAGCCTCATTTTGACTTGTTTTAAGGACATTACATCAAAGTTGGATCAGCCTGTAGTGTGTTTTTCCACTTTCATTTTGAGTGTGACTCCAAATCCAGACCTCCATGGGTTAATAAATTTGATTTCCATTGATAATTTGTGTGTGATTTTGTTGTCAGCACATTCAACTATGTAAAGAACAAAGTATTTAATAAGAATATTTCATTCATTCAGATCTAGGATGTGTTATTTTAGTGTTCCCTTATTTTTTTGAGCAGTGTAAATAACCAACTCAATAAATAGTCCTACTGGAGAACTGTATTAATGCACAAACTTTTTAAACACCACAAGTGACGGAACTTAATAAATGCACCACTGTAAAAGCAAAATCTGAAAAAGGAAATGTACACCACACATTGGGGTAGATGTATTAAGCCTGGAGAAGTGATAAAGCAGTGATAAGTGCAAGGTGATAACGCACCAGCCAATCAGCTCCAATATGTAAATTTACAGCTAAGAGCTGATTGGCTGATGCGTTATCACCTTGCACTTATCACTGCTTTATCACTTCTCCAGGCTTAATACATCTACCCCATTGTATGTGCGTCAGGGGTACTGTATATTAGAAAATGATGGAAGCTGGAGTAAAGCAGCAGTGCAGGTATACTATCAGTTAATGTTCGGTGACTATTTTGCCAATTATTTTATTCTAGGTACATTTTTCACAAAAATCTAACAATTTCTAGGAATATCTGTTTTAGTGGAAAGATGCACTTTTCCATATTATAAGGATGCTGCACAATAAGATGCGACAGCAAACAGAAAGAAAGAAAAAGCTTAATATAGAAATACATGCAGTACTCTGCAAAGATTTAAGGCAGGTGTGGAAAAGAAAAAGCTGCAGAGTAAGAATGCTTTAAAAAAAATAAGAATTTACTTACCGATAATTCTATTTCTCATAGTCCGTAGTGGATGCTGGGGACTCCGTAAGGACCATGGGGAATAGCGGCTCCGCAGGAGACTGGGCACATCTAAAGAAAGCTTTAGGACTAACTGGTGTGCACTGGCTCCTCCCCCTATGACCCTCCTCCAAGCCTCAGTTAGGATACTGTGCCCGGACGAGCGTACACAATAAGGAAGGATTTTGAATCCCGGGTAAGACTCATACCAGCCACACCAATCACACCGTATAACCTGTGATCTGAACCCAGTTAACAGCATGATAACAGAGGAGCCTCTGAAAGATGGCTCACAACAATAATAACCCGATTTTTGTAACAATAACTATGTACAAGTATTGCAGACAATCCGCACTTGGGATGGGCGCCCAGCATCCACTACGGACTATGAGAAATAGAATTATCGGTAAGTAAATTCTTATTTTCTCTAACGTCCTAAGTGGATGCTGGGGACTCCGTAAGGACCATGGGGATTATACCAAAGCTCCCAAACGGGCGGGAGAGTGCGGATGACTCTGCAGCACCAAATGAGAGAACTCCAGGTCCTCCTCAGCCAGGATATCAATTTTGTAGAATTTTACAAACGTATTTGCTCCTGACCAAGTAGCTGCTCGGCAAAGTTGTAAAGCCGAGACCCCTCGGGCAGCCGCCCAAGATGAGCCCACCTTCCTTGTGGAGTGGGCATTTACAGATTTTTGGCTGTGGCAGGCCTGCCACAGAATGTGCAAGCTGAATTGTACTACAAATCCAACGAGCAATAGTCTGCTTAGAAGCAGGAGCACCCAGCTTGTTGGGTGCACACAGGATAAACAGCGAGTCAGATTTCCTGACTCCAGCCGTCCTGGAAACATATTTTCAGGGCACTGACAACGTCTAGCAACTTGGAGGCCTCCAAGTCCCTAGTAGCCGCAGGCACCACCAATAGGTTGGTTCAGGTGAGACGCTGAAACCACCTTGGGGAGAAACTGAGGACGAGTCCTCAATTCCGCCCTGTCCGAATGGAACATCAGATAAGGGCTTTTTCAGGATAAAGCCGCCAATTCTGACACGCGCCTGGCCCAGTCCAGGGCCAACAGCATGACCACTTTCCATGTGAGATATTTTAACTCCACAGATTTAAGTGGTTCAAACCAATGTGACTTTTGGAACCCAAAACTACATTGAGATCCCAAAGTGCCACTGGAGGCACAAAAGGAGGCTGTATATGCAGTACCCCTTTTACAAACGTCTGAACTTCAGGGACTGAAGCTAGTTCTTTTTGGAAGAAAATTGACAGGGCCGAAATTTGAACCTTAATGGACCCCAATTTCAGGCCCATAGACACTCCTGTTTGCAGGAAATGTAGGAATCGACCCAGTTGAATTTCCTCCGTCGGGCCTTACTGGCCTCGCACCACGCAACATATTTTCGCCAATTGCGGTGATAATGTTTTTGCGGTTACATCCTTCCTGGCTTTGATCAGGATAGGGATGACTTCATCCGGAATGCCTTTTTTCCTTCAGGATCCGGCGTTCAACCGCCATGCCGTCAAACGCAGCCGCGGTAAGTCTTGGAACAGACAGGGTCCTTGCTGGAGCAGGTCCCTTCTTAGAGGTAGAGGCCACGGATCCTCCGTGAGCATCTCTTGAAGTTCCGGTTACCAAGTCCTTCTTGGCCAATCCGGAGCCACGAATATAGTGCTTTCTCCTCTCCATCTTATCAATCTCAGTACCTTGGGTATGAGAGGCAGAGGAGGGAACACATACACTGACTGGTACACCCACGGTGTTACCAGAGCGTCTACAACTATTGCCTGAGGGTCTCTTGACCTGGCGCAATACCTGTCGAGTTTTTTAATCATGTGGACGACTTCTGGGTGAGGTCCCCACTCTCCCGGGTGGAGGTCGTGCTGAGGAAGTCTGCTTCCCAGTTGTCCACTCCCGGAATGAATACTGTTGACAGTGCTATCACATGATTTTCCGCCCAGCGAAGAATCCCTGCAGCTTCTGCCATTGCCCTCCTGCTTCTTGTGCCACCCTGTCTGTTTACGTGGGTGACTGCCATGATGTTGTCCGACTGGATCAACACCGGCTGACCTTGAAGCAGAGGTCTTTCTAAGCTTAGAGCATTGTAAATGGCCCTTAGCTTCAGGATATTTATGTGAAGTGATGTATCCAGGCTTGACCCTAAGCCCTGGATATTCCTTCCCTGTGTGACTGCTCCCCAGCCTCGCAGGCTGGCATCCGTGGTCACCAGGACCCAGTCCTGAATGCCGAATCTGCGGCCCTCTAGAAGATGAGCACTCTGCAACCACCACATGATGGATACCCTTGTCCTTGGTGACAGGGTTATCCGCTGATGCATCTGAAAATGCGACCCGGACCATTTGTCCAGTAGGTTCCACTGGAAAGTTCTTGCGTGGTATCTAACGAATGGGATTGCTTCGTAGGAAGCCACCATTTTTACCCAGAACCCTTGTGCATTGATGCACTGAGACTTGGTTCGGTTTTAGGAGGTTCCTGACTAGCTCGGATAACTCCCTGGCTTTCTCTTCCGGGAGTAACACCTTTTTTCTGGACTGTGTCCAGGAACATCCCTAGGAAACAGAAGACAAGTCGTCGGAACCAGCTGCGATTTTGGAATATTGAGAATCCAATCGTGCAGCCGCAACACTACCTGAGATAGTGCTACACCGACTTCCAACTGTTCCCTGGATCTTACCCTTATCAGGGAATCGTCCAAGTAAGGGATAACTAAAATTCCCTTCCTTCGAAGGGATATCATTTCGGCCATTACCTTGGTAAAGACCCGGGGTGCCGTGGACCATCCCTACGGCAGTGTCTGAACTGATAGTGACAGTTCTGTACCATAACCTGAGGTACCCTTGGTGAGAAGGGTAAATTTTGACATGAAGGTAAGCATCCTTGATGTCCCGAGACATCATGTAGTCCCCTTCTTCCAGGTTCGCAATCACTGCTCTGAGTGACTCAATCTTGAATTTGAACCTCTGTATGTATGTGTTCAAAGATTTTAGATTTAGAATCGGTCTCACCGAGCAGTCTGGCTTCGGTACCACAATAGTGTGGAATAATACCCCGTTCCCTGTTGCAGGAGGGGTACCTTGATTATCACCTGCTGGGAATACAGCTTGTGAATGGCTTCCAAAACTGCCTCCCTGTCAGAGGGAGACGTCGGTAAAGCCGACTTTTGGAAACGGCGAGGGGGAGACGTCTCGAATTTCAATATGTACCCTTGAGATATTACCTGAAGGATCCAGGGGTCTACTTGCGAGTGAGCCCACTGCGCACTGAAATTCATTGAGAACGGGCCCCCACCGTGCCTGAGCTTGTAAGGCCCTAGCGTCATACTGAGGGCTTTGCAGAGGCGGGAAAGGATTTCTGTTCCTGGGAACTGGGTAATCTCTTCAGCCATTTTCCTCTCCCTCTGTCACGAGCAGAAAAGAGGAACCTTTTGTCCGCTTGCCAACAAAGGACTGCGCCTGATAATATGGCGTCTTATTTTGAGAGGCGACCTGGGGTACAAACGTGGATTTCCCAGTTGTTGCCGTGGCCACCAGGTCTAAAAGACCGAACCCAAATGTCCCCTTTCAAAGGCAATACTTCCAAATGCCGTTTGGAATCCGCATCACCTGACCATTTTACTGGTAGAATTGGACAACGCACTTATACTTGATGCCAGTCGGCAAATATTCTGCTGTGCATCATGCATATATAGAAATGCATCTTTTAAATGCTCTATAGGCAATAATATACTATCCTTATCTAGGATATCAATATTTCCAGTCAGGGAATCCGACCATGCCAACCCAGCACTGCACCTCCAGGCTGAGGCGATTGCTGGTCGCATATAACACCAGTATGTGTGTGAATACATTTTTGGATACCCTCCTGCTTTCTATCAGCAGGATCCTTAAGGGCGGCCATCTCATGAGAGGGTAGAGCCCTTGTTCTTACAAGCGTGTGAGCGCCTTATCCCCCCTAGGGGGTGTTTCCCAACGCACCCTAACCTCTGGCGGGAAAGGGTATACAGCCAATACTTTTTAAGAAATTATCAATTGTTATCGGGGGGAAACCCACACATCATCACACACCTCATTTTATTTCTCAGATTCAGGAAAACTACAGGTAGTTTTTCCCTCACCGAACATAATACCCCTTTTTGGTGGTACTCGTATTATCAGAAATGTATAAAACATTTTCCATTGTCTCAATCATGTAACGTGTGGCCCTACTGGAAATCACGGTTGTCTCTTCACCGTCGACACAGGAGTCAGTATCCGTGTCGGCGTCTGTATCTGCCATCTGAGGTAACGGGCGCTTTAGAGCCCCTGACGGCCTATGAGACGTCTGGACAGGCACAAGCTGAGTAGCCGGCTGCTTTTAACCCTTTCTGTAGTGTAGTGACTGCAGGGAAGAGCCAGGGAGCTTCCCTCCAACTGAGCTGTGAGGGAAAATGGCGCCAGTGTGCTGAGGAGATAAGGCCGCCGAAAAGGGGGCGGAGCCTATCTCCCGTTTTTCTGTATATTCTGGCAGGGGTTAAATGCATCCATATAGCCCAGGAGCTATATGTGATGTATTTTTTATCATGTTTTATTGCGTCTCAGGGCGCCCCCCCCAGCGCCCTGCACCCTCAGTGACCGGAGTATGAAGTGTGCTGAGAGCAATGGCGCACAGCTGCAGTGCTGTGCGCTACCTTATTGAAGACAGGAACGTCTTCTGCCGCCTATTTTTCCGGACCTCTTCGCTCTTCTGGCTCTGTAAGGGGGCCGGCGGCGCGGCTCCGGGACCCATCCAGGCTGGGCCTGTGATCGTCCCTCTGGAGCTAATGTCCAGTAGCCAAGAAGCCCAATCCACTCTGCACGCAGGTGAGTTCGCTTCTTCTCCCCTTAGTCCCTCGATGCAGTGAGCCTGTTGCCAGCAGGTCTCACTGAAAATAACAAACCTAAACTAAAACTTTCACTAAGAAGCTCAGGAGAGCTCCTAGTGTGCACCCTTCTCGTCGGGCACAGAAATCTAACTGAGGCTTGGAGGAGGGCCATAGGGGGAGGAGCCAGTGCACACCAGTTAGTCCTAAAGCTTTCTTTAGATGTGCCCAGTCTCCTGCGGAGCCGCTATTCCCCATGGTCCTTACGGAGTCCCCAGCATCCACTTAGGACGTTAGAGAAATAGAAGTGTAAAGTTTAATTTTATTAACAAAATGCAAAGTGAATGAACAGAAGAGAAATCTAAAAATAAATAAAAAATATTTGGTGTGACCAATCTTTACTTTCAAAACGGCATCAATTCTTCTAGGTTCACTTGCAGTTTAAGAAAATCAGCAGGGAGGTTGTGCCATACATCTGGGAGAACTTACCACATATAGTCTTGCCCAAATCCTTTTGTCTCTTCATTTAATCCCAGACTGACTTGAGGTTGAGATCAGGGATCTGTTGGGCACTTATCATCACTTCCAAGACTCCTCGTTCTTTTTTACGCTGAAGATAGTTCTTAATGACATTGGCTGTATATTTGGGGTCGTTGCCCTGCTGCAAAATAAATTTGGAGCCAGACACCTCCCTTTTGGTACTGCATGATGGATAAGTCCTGCCTCTAATTATCAGCATTGTCAAAGTCAGAAAAATATCTCTATGCACACTACCATATTTGCACCTCACACAGGTCCGTGCTGCGCATGCGTACGCTCTCCCGTACGTGCGCATACTCACAGTCGCGGGCACCCGCAGGCGCATGGTATGCGTATTTACGGTAGAGTTTATGCGATCGTAGCGTGCGACTCAATCATTACATATTTTCACTATATAATGTATTTTGTAGATCATGGTCCCTTTGATAGATTCTGCAAGTTTGGTTAATATAGAATGTTCATGAACAGAGGAATCCCTCTTTGTTTGATACGAAGGGTCAGACAGGAGTAATACAGTGGTGTTTAGTATCCATCGGAAGAATATTTAATTAGAAATATTCCGGTGTTGGTTTGAAGCAGATCAATCGCTCGTGCGAATAGTTATGGACATAAGAAGTTTATGAACATTTACTTTATTTGCACTTTATTACCCATGCGGCGGGAAACCCAGTTTCCCACCCACCTGAGCTGTTGGAAATAGTCACAGCCCACCTGTATGAATCAACCTATGACCTTTTGTTATAATGCGAAGCCGAATTCCTGTGTCCAATGAACAATGAGATTGTAGGGACCATTGAATTGTATTGTGTGTGGGGCATAAATAGGCAGGCCGACCATATCCAGTTCACTCTCTTCAACGGTTCTCATTGCTGATAATCGGGAGCTGGATATCGAGGCGCATGCGATTGTTTCCCCTTGTGCGTAAGCTTTTCTCCGTAATCATACTGTTTCTCTCTTGTTATTGTGGGCCAATCTCTCTCATTTTCTCTCTCTCTCTCATTTTCCTTTAAATTGTATTGTATTTCCTGTGTAGTTATCTGGTTAGGTAGTCTATGTTATATTGTAGTGTATGACTTGTATTGTGTTTAACTCTTTTGCAAGTATAGCATTCAAAATATATATTTTAGGCGTTGGACCCTGAGCACGGTATCTGTGTGTTTCTTATAGTATTAAGTATTCTCAGAGCGTCGGTGACGCTCAAACAGTTTTTAAGGTAATAAGGTTATACTGTGTTGCATTTACTCTCTAACATTACACTAAGGTTTTACTGCACAATACACTGTTTATGGTTTAGGTACAAAGGTTTAATATAGTGAGCGTCAGCTCCGCTGGTGATCTCCTCGTGGTCCCGAGCGTTCGCTACGCTATAGCGAATCATTACTTTAGTTAACAGCCAATAACGTGCCTGCCTGTGATCTCTTGGCCGTGAGTGAACGTGACGCTTGAGCGTCTCGATCACGGCAAAGCGATTGTTACGCAACTAGCGTACCCTTACGGTACTTCATACATAAATAGCGTACAGTGTTCTTAGACCTCATAAAGGGTATTATATACGATAAATATTTAGCTTTATCAATTGGCGGCTCGCCCTGTCCTTCACATATCTGCACTAGGTAATTTCAGCAGACATTATCCAGCAGCAAAGGGCGGGAGATCATATTCCTCGTAGTGCTGTTTGGATAAGCGTCTGCTTCTCTTAGTAAAGGGTGCTGAAGGAATCCGGGAACCGGAGGTAAGAACAAAACAATAGTGTCTTTTTAAAACTGTTTATTTTTCTGTCTTGCGTACACACGCACGCACACACATATATCTGCATTTCCTTTTCATTGGTGTATTTTCGTATGTCACTCTCCTGTTTGCCAGTTCTATAGTTGATAAACGTATAAATTGTGTTACGGTGGATCTTTGCTTTGCGTACACGTGTCTCTAACAAAAGACTGAGACTTGCGTACGCAATCCAAGGGCCGACGCACGCAGCGTATATTACGCAACGGAGCGTACGGGTACGCCCACGTAACTCAAATCACAAGTTTTTTTTCTCTCCTCTCAAAGCGATAAGTAGCGCCACGCGGTAAATAACGCCAGGCGATAAATCGCACAAATTTTTTTTAATTCCAAATTTAAATTAATAGATCCTTCTCCTAATTTGTAGCACATCTGGTCTAAAGAGAAATTTCTGCGCAGAAATAGAAATAGAAACAAAAGTGTATATGCGGTGAGTGAGTGTTTGTTTTTTTTACAATTTTTAAGGTTGAACCACAAGAAAAGTCTAGTACTCGTGAGGTACATGCGTGTAAGTGACGTACATGGTGGCTAGGGAGGCATCCCTGGTTAAATATACAATTTGAGCATTAGAGTGTAGCAGACCAGGAGGTCATACTGTAACAGACCAGGAGGTCATAGACCAACAGGTTCAGGTACAGCAGACAAGGAAGTCCGCTATACAGTCCACAGGCACAACACCAAGAAAGGGTTGGTGCAACACCCATATAGGCCATATAAGCTCTGGCTGAAGGAATTCGCAGCCGAAATTTTCGATTCCACTGGTCGCTCAGTACATAAGATTAGTTGCTTGTGTACTAAACGATTGTACCGCACGTAATTGTGTGCATTAGTAAACCTGACCGGTACTATTTGTGTACGAAGGTCATAAACGCTATTTGTACATTCTAACGTGATTTGTGTAATTTTTTTTTATTTTAAGGGAAGTTCGCTGCTCACTCAGGAACTATCCAGCAACCAATAGTTACTGGAAAGAGTAAGTGTTCTTCGGAGCACCCTCACAGGTTCCAGTAAATAGAGGTTCGGGTCGCAGGGGCCCTAGGTCGAGTACGCCAGCACCATATCGGTGTGATCAGGTCGTATTGGTCGGCGTGGGCGAGTGAGTGGGGTACTCGGTAAACCGCCACCGTCAGCCTATTTTGGACATTTGGTTTGCGTAAGGGTTGGTTAAATAAAGCAACACCTTCGAACTATGGGGGCCACTTGTTCAGGTAGGGGGCGATCAACCTCGGTTCGGGTTGATTCAGTGAACCGACCAATTGGGTCGGCAAGGTATGTAATGTGTGAGAAATACGGAAGTCACACAGAAGCTTTATGTGATGAATGGGAGAGAATGACAGTACATGACGGGGAGAAATTCCCAAGAGTAGGTAGCTTCAGCACAGAAGTGTTAACGAATTTAAGGAGAAGGATATGTCTCATTAAATCAACAAAGAGACGAATCAAACATTACGATTATTTGCAGTTGTGGCAGCAGGAAGGTGACATACAGAGAGGATTGGCTCAGGCGGCGGGATCTGGCTCAATCAGAAAACTGATAGCCACGGCCCCACCGCCACCATACATATCAGGAGAGAAATTGGTTGCGGAGAATGACGCACTAAGGTGTAACACACAAACACTTAGCAACTGTATAAATGTTAAAGATAATGTTAACCAATTAACCAACGCAAGTATTAACCCGTGCAAGTTGTACCCTGTTTTGAACTTTCCTCAGGAGTGTGATCAAGAAGACGAATCGGCAACAATTTCAGCGCTCTCTCTAGCAGCCACCATAGCAGAGACCACAGTAGGCACAGCTCCACCCACGAGATTAGTAACAAAGGCCCCTAGCGGAGGGATAGGTGAGGTCGTGTCTACAGGTAAGTACGGCACCATACACTATGCTGAAGCCATTTCACCACAGGCTGTAGAACCCACACAGAGTGATGTTGTTAGAGTTAATCCTGTTAGGGTAATATTATTATTATTATTATTATTATCCTTTATTTATATGGCGCCACAAGGGTTCCGCAGCGCCCGATTACAGAGTACAAATGCACATAAAAAACAGGAAAAGTGACTTACAGTTGAATACAATATAGGACAAGTACAGGGCAACTAAGCATAACTACACCAGTAAACAGAGATAAGTTATAGCAATAGCTGTTCCAAATGGGAAAACTGACACAACAGGGGTCACCCCTGTGAGGAACATTGCCATGTATAGCCCATTTTCCAGAATGGAATTAAGGACCATCGTGTCTGAATTCCCTGACCCTAGAAAAGATTTAGTTGCCAGTCAAAAATACATCAGAGACTTAGGTAACACTGTAGAGCCCAACAATAAAGACTGGCAGATATTGCTGAGAGCATGTTTACCCTCCAATGTTGACGCAACTCAATTTTTAGCTGATTGCGGATTAGATCAGGATGTACCTCTTACAGATGTGTACAACAAAGATAATGTAAAAAGAATAAACTTACAGTTAAGAGTATTTCCCAGCAGTAGTCAGATGGAACAAGATATTCTCCATTAAACAGAAGGAGTCAGAGACAGCTGCAGAGTATTTTCACAGAGCATTATCAGAAATGGCAAAATACACAGGCATAGAGGACATTAAAACAAACAAACCATCGAGAAGTAGCAGTATCGGTACTGATGGATGGTTTAAAAGAGTCATTGAAGACTAGGGTACAGACCACACAACCATGTTGGCGAGGTCTGTCTGTGGCTACTTTGAGAGAGGCTGCTATTGATCACGATAGGAACATCACCAGACACAGGGAACAACAAAGTGATAAGTTAATGGCCGTAAGTATACAGGCCCTGACCACAAGGCAGCCTTTGTTTGTATCACCAAACCCTGTGGGTAAGTCAAGTGTGGTTATTTGTTATTCTTGTCATAAACAGGGACACATGGCACGAGATTGTAGAGTAAAGAATGTACGAAACTCATACCAACCCCCTAGACAACGACACGACACACGACATTGGGAGCAAGGTCCGCAGAAACGGAGTTATGAGCCACATGCAGGGGAAACAAAAAGATACCCCCCAAACAGAGATTGGCAAACCTCTGGTAGTTCCCAGCTAACTCCCTCACAAGTAGTTGCTGCCAGCGGGATTCAGGGAGGTCACCATACCCAATAGGGGTGTGGCCATACCTGTAATCTGCAGCCATTAAAATTGATTGCAAGTCTTGGAAGTGAACCAGAAATTGCAATCAATGTAGCTGGTAAATCATTAAACTTTCTTGTAGACACAGGGGCGGCCAAATCAATGATAAATTCGACAGTTGGCATGAGGACCACTGGTAGGACAATTCCAGCCGTGGGAGTAACAGGAGTAGTCCAGCATTACCCTGTTAGCAAACCAGCAGAGATTACAATAGGGCCTTTACATACCAAGCATTCCTTTTTGCTGGCTGCATCGGCACCGACCAATCTCCTGGGAAGAGACTTACTGTGTAAAATGGGGTGTGTCATTTATTGTACTCCTGAAGGTGTATTCTTGGACATACCTGAGAATCACGCTCAGGAAGTACGAGACATGTTAGACTCCCCGTCAAAATTAATGTCACATACCACTATGACAAATAGGACTCCCTCCCAAGTAGAAGAAATGACATCTCAGATACCAGAGTCACTTTGGACTAAAGATGGACAGGACACTGGATTAATGGCAAACGTAGCTCCGGTAGTTGTACCAGTAAAAGATGGTAGGATAGCTCCAAAAATCCCACAGTACCCTCTGAAGCCAGAGGTGGAGTTAGGAGTTTACCCAGTAATAGAGCGCTTGCTACAACAGGGCATTCTGGTAAGAACGTCCAGCACTGCTAATAGTCCCATCTTCCCTGTGAAAAAGAGTGGGGGGAGGGGTTACCGGCTAGTGCAGGATCTAAGGGGGATTAACAAAATAGTTGAGAGTCAGTTCCCCGTAGTGCCAAATCCAGCTGTCATCCTAATGCAAATCCCTCCCACTGCGAAATTTTTCACTGTTATTGACCTCTGCTCCGCTTTCTTTTCGGTACCTCTGCACCCTGACAGTCAATATTTATTCGCATTTACATACAGAGGAGTCCAATACACATGGACTCGATTACCACAAGGATTCATAGATAGCCCAAGTATATTTTCTCAGGCTTTGCATGATTGTTTACAGTCTTTCCAACCAGTGAGTGGATCAGTATTAATACAGTACGTGGATGATCTACTACTGTGTTCTGATTCATTGGAGGCATCCCTGAAGGATACGAAACAGCTCCTGTTTCATCTTTCAGACACAGGACACAAGGTTTCCAAAGACAAGTTGCAATTATGCCAAACTAGGGTAAAATATTTGGGACACTGTTTAACACAAGGACTGAGACACCTGACCGCTGATAGAATTCAAGCAATTAGAGACATGACTCTGCCACAAACCCAGCAACAGATCAGAACATTTTTAGGAATGTGTGGGTATTGCCGTAATTGGATCCCAGGGTTTTCCATTTTAGCGTTACCTTTGCAGGAAATGGTCTCCTCAAACAAACCTGATCGGATTTCGCATACAGACGAGTCTGAGGCAGCATTTGAGAGACTTAAACAGTGCCTAACGCAGGCACCAGCATTAGGTATGCCGGACTATGGGAAACCCTTTGAACTATACGGAACAGAAAGTGCTGGTTGCGCGGCAGGCGTACTAACCCAAAAACACGGTGATGCCAGCAGGCCAGTAGCATATTACAGCGCTCAGCTAGACACGGTAGCGCGATCCCTCCCCACATGCTTGCGAAGCGTTGCTGCGATAGCATTGCTAGTAACGAAAAGCGAAGACGTCGTGCTAGGTCACAACCTCACAATTCATACACCGCATGCAGTGTCAGCCTTGTTAAATTCTGCCCAAACCAGGCACGTCTCATCAGCGCGGTTTACAAGATGGGAATTGGCACTAATGGCCCCCGTAAACATCACCATAAGGAGATGCAGTGCATTAAATCCTGCAACATATCTCCCAAGTGTGTCTGGACAGACCCAAAGGGTGGAGGATGAGAGTACTGGGGAAGGAGGATTTAATACAAAGGAAGATACTCATGATTGTATAGAATATTTGACCCAAAATTTTACCGCAAGGCCTGACATCAGTGACAACCCACTGGAAGATGCAGAACTTACGTTCTACACGGACGGTAGTTGTCATAGACAGTCAGACTCGGGAGACTTGTGTACTGGATACGCAGTCGTAGATGACCAAGGCACCATAGAAGCGGAACCGCTAGGCCCACCTCACTCAGCCCAGGTTGCTGAACTGGTCGCCCTAACCAGAGCATGTGAATTGGCTAAGGGCAAATCAGCCAATATCTACACCGATTCTAGATACGCATTCGGGGTAGTCCATGATTTCGGAGCCCTATGGCGCCTCAGAAATTTCATGACGGCAGCTGGTACACCGGTAGCGCATGCAGCTCACATAAAAAGGCTTCTAACAGCGATACAGGAACCCGACAGAGTGGCTGTTATCAAATGTAAAGCACATACATATAGCCAAGACCCAGTATCGCTTGGTAACAGCCGAGCAGACGAAGCAGCTAAGTTAGCAGCTGCTACCCCCAGACAGACAGACACCACACAACTGATGGTATTTAATACCATCAACACACAGAAGTTGTGTGAGATGCAAAATTTGTGTTCCACACAGGAAAAGGCAGTCTGGAAGGCAAAGGGATATGGCCAGGAGTCCTCAGGACTCTGGACGGATGGACATGGTAAACCGGTGGCCCCCAGAACATACCTTCCATGTTTGGCTGAGGCAGCTCACGGGCTGACTCATCTAGGCAAGGAGGGGATGTGCAAGTTGGTAAGAGCATATTGGTGCGCCCCAGGATTCTCCTCTCATGCGAGTAAAAGAGCCATGTCATGCCTTACCTGTTTGAGAAAGAATATTGGAAAGGCAATACCTACAGAACCATCCCATATCCCACCTGCCGGCGGCCCTTTCCAGGTAATACAGATTGACTTCATTCAATTACCCCCTTGTCGAAATTTGAAATATGTACTTGTTTGTATAGATGTTTTCTCAAATTGGGTCGAAGCATTTCCAGCGGCCACAAATACCGCTATGTTTACTGCAAAGAAAATTGTGCAGGCATTTGTATGTAGATATGGTATCCCTAGAATTATCGAAAGTGATAGGGGTACCCATTTTACAGTTGATGTCTTTCAAGGAATGTGTAAATTGATGGGAACTGATAGCAAGCTGCATACTCCATACCGTCCACAGGCGAGTGCGAAAGTGGAAAGAGTGAACAGCACTATTAAAAATAAACTGAGTAAAGTGATGGCAGAGACAGGATTGACATGGCCAGAAGCTTTACCCATTGTACTGTACAGCATCAGAACCACTCCCAGGTCCCCTCTTAATCTGTCTCCCTTTGAAATCTTGTTTGGTCGACAACCGCATGTTATGATTAACCCTCAGGATGATTTGAAGTGTAACAATGAAGTAACTGTAAAATACTTGATTAACATGAGTAAACAGTTGAGGAATCAAAATGATAATCTGAAGTTAGTGATTCCTGATTTACCAGATAGTAATTGTCATGACATTGAACCTGGGGATTATGTAATGATACGGAATTTTCTACGCTCAGGTTGCCTTATTGACAGATGGGAAGGACCATACCAGGTCTTATTGACTAGCACTACAGCATTGAAGGTTGCTGAGAGAGAGACTTGGGTTCATTCGTCCCACTGTAAAAAGGTCGTTGATCCAGAGAAGTCCTGTGATAAGGAACAGACGGTAGAGGTTGTATCACTAGAGTGTCTGTTCCAGGAGGACTGAGGCGGCACCTGAGCATTGAAAATCACAAGACCAAAGCAGTTGTCGATCCCCTGTTCCCTTTTATTGTTTTTCTCCAACTTCCCATCCCATCTCCCTCAATTATTTTTTTTCCCCCTCTCATTTTTCTTCGTCTTCTCCTATAAGATGGACTTGCCCCAAGAGACTGTGATCCGGATTTTCCTGTTGACCATGATGTTGACCAGAGCAGTCTGTTCCGGCGAGAGTACCATGGAGGTCGAGAGAGGTTCTGGAATGGGTTCTGATGATAAAGATGGAGGCGTAGTTTTCCGAGAACAACATAATCAACAAGCAAAGGCGAGTATCAGAAAACGATCCGATAGCATTGACCATAGAAGGAATTGTGAAGGATTGTTAGCTGAAGAAAACTGTATCTGTAGGCTCTGTAACAATGTCATTGAGGATGGGTGCATTAAGAAATGCCAATCCAGTTTTAATATCCATATGGACCGGCATCCATTGAGTGACTATCACTCCTTAGTGGGTAATGTGTTAAACAAAACAGATTGTTGGGTATGCTCTCAAGTACCTCAGGGTCATAGCAAATCAGGGCTAGTACCATTTCCTTTAACGATAGAGGAGGTACTTGAGTTAAATGGTGGGAGACCGGTGGACCGGAGGTTTAATATCTCCAGCCCTCCTAGTTTGAAGCTCCACCAATACCATGTGGATAGGTCCCTATTATGTTTCAACATCTCCAATCCCCGAAAACCGGGAAATTGGGAAGTGTCATGGAGTAACCACACCATGACCTTTTCGCATAGAGCAGATAGAATGCCTACAGATACAGAGCTTGTACGCCACATAGCCAGTAGAGGAAAATCTTTCCGGTATAGGTATACCTTAGGAAATAGGATTACTAAAGTTGGAGAGGTATCACCAGGATACTGTGCACATATCGTACAACCTGATACGTGTACTAAGCAGATGGAAGAATTAGGTTTAGGAGATTTCACATGGAAGGTGTGTAATATGGTTATGTCCTACTCCGTCCCATATGTTCTCCCCGATGATGCATATTTCATATGCGGGAGAAAGGCGTACAAGTGGCTTGCCCCAAACTCTGAAGGATTGTGTTATATTGGAAAAGTACTGCCTGAAGTAATGACTGTATCACATGACAAAATGAAAGAAAGACATACACCGTGGTGCCCAAGCTCCTTATACTCACACCCATTACGAGCACGTTGTTAAAAGGCACCTGATAGAGAAGACAGAGCATCCGGCCTCTGATCTGATAAGTGAATCCACCGGGATTCAATTCTTAATCGCGTTAGATTTCACCCGCACCGCTAGAGGAGTGCTGAATTATAAATACATTTCTGCGCTCGCCAATTTGTTAGATAATATCCCTGAAATGTATGATGACACGTTTAGGTATACTGGAAGAGAACTTCAGGCTTACAAAACAGAACTGGTACAGCATAGAATGGTTCTCAATTAACTCACAGCAGTGACAGGCGGATATTGTGTCACACTGGCAACACAATACGGCGTGAAATGTTGCACATATATTACGAATAGCACCGAGGACCCGGTCGAGGTCATAGACCAAAAGATGGACGATATTCTCCAATTGAAGTGGGAATTTCGCAGGAGACACAATCTCACTCTTGCTGCTGTAGGTAATGAGCTGACTGGTTGGGTGTCATGGTTGAACCCGCGAAATTGGTTTTCTGGTTTAGGAGACTGGGCTCAAGGAGTCATAATGGATGTTGGGAAGTTTCTCCTATGTATCTTAGGTGTTGTCATATCGATTGGATTGATATTTAGATGCGGTCAGGCTTTAATGAAGTGCAATCATCGTACTAGGGTAATGAGTTTAAGGAGTGAGGAAACTGTAATTAACCTGGACTTGATTTATGACCCAAATGTAGAAACAATGATGTGATGAAAATGCGATTTCTACGGTCCGTTTCTTTCACCTGTTTTTCCGTTTTCTCCAAGGTAACAAGACCCACTTGGACGAGGAATTTGATGAGCCGATATACAGACAACAGAGGGATTAAAGAAGAAGTTTTGACAACCTGATATACAGATTTTTGATGAACTATGCCATGGATCCCCAGTTTCCCTAAAAATTTTAAAATTACGCTAGCCCAACACTTTTGTAAATCTATGGACATTGACAGCTTTTGCTCGCACCTTATGGGCAAAAGCACAAAGAAGACTGCATTCAACAGACACCAAACAAGACCTCAATCGACGACTGTACATTTACCTGACATAGAATACCACCGCATTTACCGTAATTATGTATTTTCTTCATTTCTACAACCCTCAGGTAATGACACACATAGTCGATAGGGAATACAGGCACAGATATCAGCAATCACATATCTCCCCCATTCATGTATCATCAACTAAAATGTGCTCCCCCATTTTGTTACAACCAAAGCCAAAAAGAGCTCGGTAAAGTTTGACAGCCCATCCACAGACCCGTACCACGGGATAAGAAGGAATTCACATGTATACTTCGCAATACCTCGAAGCTTGATTTAAAACACGTACGGCACGATGATACATGACCCCCAAGCACGGATTCATACACACATGCTTCTGCTATCTCACTAGGTCATACCCTTTTCCTACCATCTCCTCTCCTCCCTTACCCAACCATGTAAATGTATTAACCCCTAACATATATTTTTCTCCTTTTGAAATGTTTTCAGGAAGTGGCAGTTATTGTTGACTGCCAAAGGGTGGACTGTCAAAGTCAGAAAAATATCTCTATGCACACTACCATATTTGCACCTCACACAGGTCCGTGCTGCGCATGCGTACGCTCTCCCGTACGTGCGCATACTCACAGTCGCGGGCACCCGCAGGCGCATGGTATGCGTATTTACGGTAGAGTTTATGCGATCGTAGCGTGCGACTCAATCATTACATATTTTCACTATATAATGTATTTTGTAGATCATGGTCCCTTTGATAGATTCTGCAAGTTTGGTTAATATAGAATGTTCATGAACAGAGGAATCCCTCTTTGTTTGATACGAAGGGTCAGACAGGAGTAATACAGTGGTGTTTAGTATCCATCGGAAGAATATTTAATTAGAAATATTCCGGTGTTGGTTTGAAGCAGATCAATCGCTCGTGCGAATAGTTATGGACATAAGAAGTTTATGAACATTTACTTTATTTGCACTTTATTACCCATGCGGCGGGAAACCCAGTTTCCCACCCACCTGAGCTGTTGGAAATAGTCACAGCCCACCTGTATGAATCAACCTATGACCTTTTGTTATAATGCGAAGCCGAATTCCTGTGTCCAATGAACAATGAGATTGTAGGGACCATTGAATTGTATTGTGTGTGGGGCATAAATAGGCAGGCCGACCATATCCAGTTCACTCTCTTCAACGGTTCTCATTGCTGATAATCGGGAGCTGGATATCGAGGCGCATGCGATCGTTTCCCCTTGTGCGTAAGCTTTTCTCCGTAATCATACTGTTTCTCTCTTGTTATTGTGGGCCAATCTCTCTCATTTTCTCTCTCTCTCTCCTTCTCTTTCTCTCTCATTTTCCTTTAAATTGTATTGTATTTCCTGTGTAGTTATCTGGTTAGGTAGTCTATGTTATATTGTAGTGTATGACTTGTATTGTGTTTAACTCTTTTGCAAGTATAGCATTCAAAATATATATTTTAGGCGTTGGACCCTGAGCACGGTATCTGTGTGTTTCTTATAGTATTAAGTATTCTCAGAGCGTCGGTGACGCTCAAACAGTTTTTAAGGTAATAAGGTTATACTGTGTTGCATTTACTCTCTAACATTACACTAAGGTTTTACTGCACAATACACTGTTTATGGTTTAGGTACAAAGGTTTAATATAGTGAGCGTCAGCTCCGCTGGTGATCTCCTCGTGGTCCCGAGCGTTCGCTACGCTATAGCGAATCATTACTTTAGTTAACAGCCAATAACGTGCCTGCCTGTGATCTCTTGGCCGTGAGTGAACGTGACGCTTGAGCGTCTCGATCACGGCAAAGCGATTGTTACGCAACTAGCGTACCCTTACGGTACTTCATACATAAATAGCGTACAGTGTTCTTAGACCTCATAAAGGGTATTATATACGATAAATATTTAGCTTTATCAGCATTGAAGCAGAATGAAAGACGCATTATGCTTACTTCCCTTCAAAATCAGATGTACAGCAGTTTCATCAGCTGAAAACTGTCAGAAACCAGTGGGACGCAGGTACACCCATCTACTGTTTGGAGAAGTCTGGCATGAAGTGGTCTTCATAGACAAATTGCGGCCAAAAAGCTACACCTTTGATGTGGAAACAAGGCCAAGCAACTGAACTACGCATGGTGGAGGTTCCTTGCAAGTTTGGGGCTGCATTTCAGCAAATGGAGTTGGGGTTTTGGTCAGGATTAATGCGGTTCTCAATGCTGAGAAATACAGGCAGGTATTTATCCATCATGCAATGCCATCAGGGCGGCTTTTGATTGGCTCCAAATTTATTCTGCAGCAGGACAACAACCCCAAACATACAGCCAATGTCATTAAAAACTATCTTTAGTGCAAAGCAGAACAAGGACTTCTGGAAGTGATCATATAGTCTGTTGAGGATTACATTAAGAGAACAAAGGATTTGAGCAAGCCTACATCCATAGAATATCTGTGGTTCGTTCTCCAAGATGTACTGAAAAACCTCCCTGCAGAGTTCCTTCAAAAACTGTGTGCAAGTGTACCTACAAGAAATTATGCGGTTTTGAAAGTCACACCAAAGATATATTAGATTTCTGTTCATTCACTTTGCATTTTGTTAATTGATGAAAATAAACTATTAACACTACTATTTTTGAAAGCAATCTTACTTTGCAGCATTTTTTCCCCCACACCTGCCTAAAACTTTTGCACAGTACTGTAGACTGGAGTTCCTACCTGTAATCCAGGGAAAAACCATTAACTAACAGTGGTCAGTGACAATGTTGTATACCAAGTGCCACCTTCACTGTGACAGTGCTCAGGACTTTTTCCAGAAAGTCAAGTCCCAAGTATAGCACTCTGGATACAGTCACCCATACTTGAATTTCCTAAGGAAGTTTGGGGTCTATAGCAGGTCGTAATGAAAGATTAAGTGGCAGATTTACAAAGCAGCCACTACTTCTTGGTGGATGGTGCCTGCTTATTAAACTGTAAAGTGCAAAGCCTGGCATATTTTGCACTCATATGCGAGTCCGCTTGAGGAAAAGAGCAGAGTCAAAAAAACAAACAAAAAACCAAACCAGAGGCCAAACTGGCCCAGCCAAAGCAGTTTAGAATCATGTTCTACAAAGCAATGGGAAATACCTGCTATAGGATATCCCCCAAACATACATATAATAACCCAATTACCTTACCCATGGTAACCCAAACAAAGAAACCTTAGCAACTAAATACATGAGGAAATCTTTCTGTGCTTACACCACCACATTTCTGGATTAAAAGTAATCCAAATGGTCACCTTATGGCAAATCAAATAAACTATATATTTATAATAAACTATTAAATATTACAGCACTATCAGTGTACACCCCCCACCCCCTTTCCCTATCACAGCTACGCTCATATACTGTACACCACAATTGCTACAGAGATAGGTCCTGGCACACAGCATGGCTACACTAGCTCCGTTTAGGATACAGGAGAAACATATGCAGGAATACTGTAAATACAAAAGCGTGCAAGTTTGTCTAATGTTTATGTAATGCACAGGGGACCTTTAAACCCAATCACCAGGACCCAGCTACAGCTAGTTGGACAAAGTGGGCCTCAAGTAGTAAATATTACCAGATGGCTGCATTACACAACACTGCACAATCCTGAGATAAATAGTACCATTCCTGCTTCATGATCACAGAATACCACCTATTGTGAGAACTCATACACTGTACCACAGGGCTTTCCTGTATGTGCAGATTCATGCACAGTAGATAAGTATATTCTATGCAGTACCTTCAGATAGGATCCATAGTACTTTGTCACATAGGGACTGTCACACTGGCTGAGTACTGTTATTTCTTGCTGTATATCTTCTATTTCATCCTCTGCTTCTTCCAGGTCAATTATTTTTATAGCAACCACATGCTGAGTCCGGTTATCAATCCCTTTGAAAACTTCACCAAAGGACCCCTTTCCAATGCGCTCAAGTTTTGTGAACAACTCTTCTGGATCAGCCCGATGGTTCTATGAGGAAGAAACAGGACAGTCACCGACATGCTCAGCACAGGAAGTAAATAAGACATCTTAAGCACCGACTATACACGTAGTAAAAACCCACAACAACTTCAGTACACATAATGGAGGAGACCAGTTTGTGGAATGAACAAATGCTAACATGACTGAGGAATGAGGCGTTTCAATAATGAATGGGTAGGAAGCTTACCAATTCAAAAATTAATTGATCCCGTTAGCGGCAGTCACCGGAATTGTGTACAATGGACGCACTTACAGTACACTGTGCATTGGAAGAAATCCAATTAGCCCCATTAACTTTTCTCACAAAAAACGATCCAATTATAGCCCTTCCAGGATAAGCTCCCAATCCCAGGTGTTACCACAGCTCTGAGGGCTGCTGTAAATCACAACAGCTTATTGGATACCAACCCGGTAAGAACTGTACATTTGAATAGAATTTTTTTTTCCTATGACAAACTAAATGTCTTTCTGCATTCTTTTTGGAAGGTGTTCTGCAAAGAAACTCTTATTTTCTTTATGTTTCATTTACGCTGTCAAGGTAAAATTAGACAGCATCCATAGGTCCCAATGGAACAGTGCCCCTAGTGGACAGTCAAGAAAACTATTTATAGAATACTTTCCTGTTTTCAATAATTTACCAACAACCAAACCTAAGCTATTTAAAGATAGTACAGAAATCAAATAATGCAAGTCACATTATTATTAGAATACAGACATAAACAAGTTCATTTAGGTTTTCTGGTCATTTGAACCGCTGATCTCTTGATGACACGCTATGCATGCTATAAAGGGTGGAGTTACACACAAGTGATAAAATACCTGGCAATAAGCGAGGGTGGTTCTAGAAAGTAGGTATTACAAGTGGATAGAAATTTATATGACAATCCAGATACAGGATTTTGGGGCCACTTACATAACAGAGCTACATGAAGCCGGAGCACCTACAATAAAAAAAGTTTATTACTATTGATGCATGTGGTTGAGTCTCTTTCCTGTCTCTTTAAAGTCTCAAATTGTTCCCTATACCTGTATGAAAGGCTCCCGAATTATACTTTATTCTTAAATACCCCTCACTTTGAGGTTCTCTACAGTACAATGCCATACAATGTAATATATGTAATTCATTAAAATTGTCTTCATAAATGTTTACAAGATCATTCAGAAATCATACCCCTACGTTGGTAACCTAAAGAAAATGTAAGCTTTTGAAAACCAATAATACACATTAAAACTGAGTTAGCATGTTAAATATTAAGCATCTACGCCTGCCTTGCCGAATTTGGGGGGGGGTATGAAAAGCTGCGTTCCACACGCCAATAGATAAATCACATAATCCTTAGCAAGTCATTATCTAAAAGTGACTGCATATGAGAAGCAATGAAACACAGATCTCTTATCATGAAACTATCAAAAACCACTCTCCCCCCCCCCCCCCCCCCAAAAAAAATAAAATAAAAAAATCCCCATCTAACAAAAAAGAAAAGCAAAAAACCCCAAAAAAACAGTAGAGTGCCAGGAGACGGGCGAATTAGTGCCATGGAGATAGCTACAAAAGCGCTGTGCATACAGAGTGTCTGCCCCTGCTGTCAGACACAAACAAAATGATTCTAAACTAGTAAAGCAGGCCTGGCCAACCTGTGGCTCTCCAGCTGTTGTGAAACTACACATCCCAGCATGCCTTGCCACTGTTTTAGCATTCCCTAATAGCAAAGACTGTGGCAAAGCATGCTGGGACTTGTAGTTTCACAACAGCTGGAGAGCCACAGGTTGGCCAGGCCTGTAGTAAAGCTATTTCTAGGTCAGGAGAGGTCAGAAGTCTCAGGAATGGAAGCTCATTCAGCAGCTAATAAGTGCCTTTTACAGGACTCAGGAAAAATACAAAAAAAAAAGAAAGAAGACTCTGCAGAGTAGCATGCATTCAGTTTAATCTCTGCTTCTCCGGTACCTAGTACTAACGTCATACACAACTGTGGTGCGATATGCTACCACTGCTGGTTAGTATAGGCTGTATTTGGTTGATACTGAATGTCCACTGCTGGAATAAGCAAGCAGAGTATATATTATGCAGGCCATTTACCAGGCAGATATTTTTACCAAATCAGCTAAAAAAAAACAAAAAAAACATGTATTTTGGCAAGTACGGGTTATTGTGTGCGCCCAATCAACGAATGATGTTCTGTTCCGTACCAAGGGCCTAATTCAGACTGGAACGCTATAGCAGCATTCACAGCCTGAAGCCCTATGCTGTGAGATGCGAAGGCATCTCACTGGTGTGATCGCCTATGCCCGATTGACAGGCATAAGCGTTGGGCGGGGTGTGTTGGAGGCACGCAGTCCGGACCACTTGAGGGACGGGACGCAGCAGCTTTGTGATGTCACACGCAGGGGCCAAAAACATGGCGGGTTGCCACCTGCGTTTATAGCTAGGCTGCGTAGACAGAGCTACTCACCACATGCGAAAGCATCACTGCTGTGCAATGCTTTCGGGGGGGGGGGGGGGAGGAGGGAGACTAGGTAAGGCCTGGCATGCGGGCCTTACCCAAAAGAGATTGTGATCGAGGATGTGCATTTTTTTTGCACATCTACGATCAGCTTGGAATCACCCCCCATGAGCGATCAAAGCCATAGTTCTCTGCTTTGCAGTTTATACTAGAAAAATAAAGAGATACAGTCAATGCTGCCCACTGTACTGTGTATGGTGTACATGGATTTGTATTATGTACACAGTCACACTGTCACTTTACAGAATAAAAAACAAAACACAAGAAATATTTCAGCTTTTAATTTAGTCATTGAATATATATTGGAAAGTCTGAGAGCGGAAACACGAGTAGCATGTGCCAGTTCCTCTCAAAAACAGGTGGTAATGTGGGTAGTATTGCTGTCTAGTGGCACAGAGACCTTGAGCCCAGTGTGCAGTGTACTTCACCAATGTATTCCCACTGGGAGAAAAACCTGCTTCTTAACTTTTTATGACCCCATGTCAACTTAAAGGGGCATTATTAAAAAACGTATAGCATAGACTGTACTGTGATGACGTTTGCCATTCAAATCTCAATGTTGACTTAAATGTACGAAAATACTGTAAAAATTTCCCGGCAGATGGCAGCACCATCTGTAACAGTCACTGCGAGTCTGAAAGATGGCTTCGCCCAGAAGCATTGCCACAAGGTGAGTATCCCACTTTACAGAGTAAAACCACGTATTTTATCAATCGAATTTCAACAAAATCGTTATGCGAAAAGTTGCTAGAGTATCAAAATATCGAATTGGAACAAATGACTGTTTTGGTTTACGAGCTATAATGCTAGCAAATACTGTAGCTGTCCATTAGGATGGGCCTAAATGACCAAACCATATTTTTGGGGGTTACTTAGGGCATTATTTATCTACTTTACCAGTGTCGTCACTGGGATACACCCAAAACATGCACTGGGTCATAAAGGGTTAATCATGTGCCTCTGGAACGTATGTTTGAGTGTCCGCAGTAGGGAAATTAGAACGTAAGCTCCACTTACAAAGATATATAAGATGAGCCATCACAGAACATAGGTGGTCATTTTAGGTCTATTGGGCAGTGCACACTCAGACTTCACCTTGATCTGTAGCCTCTACTTTGAAAAGCAGCCACTCCTTAATGTTATCAGAGTGGACCATCCAGGGACAAAACCAAGGCATGCTTCATAAAGGAGGAACTGGGCAACCATATTGACGTAACATTTCAGTGTGGTTATATATAGCTGGTATCCAGATGGTAGAGAGACAGTAAAAAGGTAGACACCACATGATCGACAAGGTTAAAGGATCAACATACAAACAGGGAAAACTATTGTGTCGTTGGTTTTGCGTCAACTATTTGAATGTCATCAATTCAACCCTGTCACCTAATGTCCATGACGACCATCTGGTGCCAGCCTGTCTACCTTTTTACCGTCAATCTAACAATCCATGCCCCATACAGCTATGCATGGACACATTTACACCAGTACAATAATCTGTAAGTGTTGCATATGGACTGACCTGTAACCACAGAAGTGAAGTGGCATGATCAGAAAATGACATACAAGGTTCCCCTCAGTCAAATCTCTGGAACTATTTTAATAATCTCTGCAGGGTGTAATATTTAATGGCAAAGCAGAATTAAAACCAGAAAATACGGCTCAAAATTAAAGTGTAATATTAAATCAGCGAGTCTTTAATGCAGCTCATGATGACAGACTTGCTTTTCAGCACTGAGCCAGACCTAGAATCCATCGTAATGAACTAAAATATAACACAATACTCCAGAGCTAAATGTAACCTACTGCAGAGGTCTGCCCAGTAGGAGTATGCAAACTCTATGAAGCAGATGTAAAGCCATATTTAAGAAAACAGATCTTCCATCTAGCCAAAGGGAAGACCCCGATTTATTTGGATAATTCCCTCAATGCTGTCTCCTCGCTTCCAATATTACTACATGTTACGTCTGTCACGACTATGCAGATAAGGCCCATTAGCGGAGCATGATGAACTACCTCTCCTACCAATGTTTTACACATGAATCCAAAATATGTAACAAAAAAAAAAAAAAAAAAAAAAAAGAGATGTCCTAGAGTACTGACAGTCAATATCAGGTACTGGAAATGGGAGGCTAAGCTTTCTGTTCACCTACCTAAACTCAATGACTATTCAATTCGGCAACAGATGAATAGCGCCGGGAATTAGCTCCCGGCGCTATTCAATTCAGCTAAAGTTAAGTCGGCGAATGCCCGTTCTCGCCGACTTAACAGGTAGTTTTGTCAGGAGAACGGGCATTCTCCAACTTAACTACCCGCGGCGATGCTGATTCCCGACAGAATCAGCCTCACGCCGGCCGTGCGGCAGCTCTTTTGTCGGTTTCCAGGGGTGAATAGCTAATTCCCGGTGCTATTCATCTGTTGCCGAATTGAATCGACCCCATTGGTCTGGATGTTCTTTATTTACCTTCAAATCCTCTATAGCATGGGTCTTCAACGTGCGGCCCTCCAGCTGCTGTGGAACTACACATCCCAGCAAGCCCTGCCACAGTTTTGTTATTAAAGACAGGGCATGCTGGGATGTGTCGTTTCACAGCAGCTGAAGGGCCGCAGGTTGAAGACCCACGCTCTATAGCTAAACGCAGCAGGCTGGAATCCAGCCACAGCTTGCATACAGTATTAGTTAAGCACAAAGTTTTTTTAATAATGCAGGCTGCATTATTTGCAGAGCTATTATTGTGTCTATAGGTTATTGAATTAGGTAAACTAATTTACCCAGTGTTTTTTTTAACCACTTAACTGACGAGTTATCCCTTCAAAAGCGTTAACAACATTGTTTTTTTAAATGTATTTTATTTAATAAAGTTAAAAAAGTATTTTTTTTTAAATATTTAAACATTATATTATGCACATCTGCAGAACGGATCTCCTCGTCAAAAACGGGGAGACAGGGTGGGATGGCGCAGTTGCATGAAATCTCACCATGCCAGTTAAGTGGTTTTAAAAAACTAGCCTATTTAACAAAGCCTGGACATGCTATGTACTGGAGAGATCCCCTACATTAGGCTGGGTACACAAGTAGATGTATCTGCCAACCAAGCCGCCGACTGGCAAGGCAATACATACACCAACCTTCCAATGCAACGTCACTAATAAAAATAAGAAATTAATGTGTAGACCACAGGTATGGAAAGCAAGCTTAAGAAGAAGCGTACACCATAACCTCAGTAAAAAAACATCAACGATTTAATAAAACTTCACACTGATCTTAATGGATTGATTGCATATAAATATATACTGTGTGAGCCTTGCAATATCAAGTAAAGGAATCAGCCTTGTGGAACTACAGGTCCCAGGATGAAGATGTGATAAATGGATCTATGTGCAAATAAAAGGTATTTATACCAAGTTCTCCCAAGCGACCAGTGGTATAGGGACTAATTGTAGAGGCGCATGTCCCTGTGCAGGGCAACATGTGCACATTGCGGGGAATTCAATTGATATTGCAGCCCTAACTCCTGTCTAAAGTGACAGGAGATCGCAGGGGCGATGTTCACTGGATACCAGTTATTGTGCCCATTAGAGCATGGTTTAGCCGCTAAAACAGATTAAACTAATGAGCACGATCAGTGCCGTTTTTGCTCAGTTGGGCGCCATCTAGTGGCATCCATGGGGAGAAAATTTAATTCCCCCCCTATATGAGATTTAGAAACTGGCAGAGAGAGAGAGTCTGCAGCCTGAATATCCGTCCTCCGTCACTTAACCACTGTAGTGCTGCTCTCTCTTCTCGGCTTAATAATGAGTTCAATAGACATCTTTAAAATCTGTATTCTGGAATGGACCAGTCTTATGGTCTTAAGTGGCCTGCATGGGAGGCTCACCTTTCTCAAATCGGTATGCTAGAGGTGGCCTCTTTCACATACACTTCACAGATGATGGCCCAATATGTGCAATGGAAGTGGGGAGTCAGTGTGCAAACTGTATTTGTTCTCCTTGCATAAAGGTGCAGCTGCCCTTTCATAGCCGCAGTAATACAGTAGCGGTGGGCGGTGGCCAGTGCCCAGCACCTCCTCAAGCAAGTCCTCACAAAGTAAATTGGTAGGCAGAATATTGTAGTTGAATTGTGTTATCAACTAAACATTTAGGAACTAGCAGCGTATGAGTTATATATTTAAAATGATTCACCCTACATAATAAGCTAATCTGCTCCTCACCTGTTATGTGAGCTGGCGGCCACTAGAGGCCGCCCAACAGACCAAATGACTCGCAGCTGAAAGTGAAACTGCAGGGAGACGTTACAGCCTCCTACCCTGCTGCTGATATTATTATTAAAAGTGATCTGACTTTCACATTTGCTGCATATGGTAGGAAGGGGCTAAGGAGAGTGTGTGGGAGTAGGGTCAGATAGGGGGCTGGAGTAAGGTCAGATATGGACATTGGAGAGAGAGATGCAGTATTTTCAATAGTCACCTCTGTGGTGGTGGTGCTGCTGATGCCTGCCACTGGAGGGCGCCCTATGGAGCTCCGTTCGGGACACGGACACACATGTACACCGCAACCCCCACCATATACTGCCCCTACAGTATATACTGCACCCCCATACTCTCATTCTGCATCCTGTCGAAGTCAAAAATATTACATAGAGAGAACATCCAAACTCCAAACAGATGAGTCGCTATGCTTCCAAATACGCGCAGCGAGCACAGCAATATATAGTAACATACAGACATGCCACAAAGATATATTCAACACATTTCATACAGCACATAAATTGAACATATCAAGCACTAGACATAAGGTTTCAAATTATATAATGGAGTATAATGGTATTAGGATGATCGGGAGAATGGGTGTGTCAATTTGGTGGCTGTGGTTAGGTTGTAGCACATTGCCATGAGTAGATATGATTAAATGTAGGAATATGAAGTCACTTATATATTCAAAGGAGCATGTGTGGACAGGAAACCAGAGGCCAGCAACCTTGAACAAAAGCCCTCACACTGACCAATGACTCATCATGAATGAGAAAGTTCCCTCCCCTAGACCATAACAAGAGATCTGTACACCCCCAAAAGACTCTGTGTATAGCTGATTCCACACAGAAGACTTTCTTGTTTGTCCCGGGTGATGGTCGATATGCTATCTGTCCAGTGGCTGTTTGTTTTTACTGAGAGAGAGTGATATGGAGTGGAGGGTGCATTGAGCAAAATATGGTAATGTATTGCTGGCCGTGTCTAATGAATTAGTTTGTAATAACTGCTTACTGTGTAAATTGTAACCATGTAAATAAATATTTTAATAACAAATATATACATCAATGAGCTTTGGAACTCAGACAATGTGTGGATGTATTGTTTTCTCTTATTGGATGTAGTGTTTTGCAACGTACAGCACATGGTAATAAGATACGCCTGGCGTCCGCAGTATATATTAGAGCTGGCATTTTAAACATTTATTAGAAAGTAATTTGACTTTAACAATCCCCCACCATGCCTTGCCCCTGTATATGCACTGCAGTGCACTCCCATACCCCTCCATAAAGTGCCTTCCTATATAGGGCACCCTCTTCTCCATATATTGCTTCAACCACATACTCTGCATCCCCTCCTCCATATACTATACAGTAACCCCAAGTTACTTGCTATTCCGGGACTCTAAAACAAATAGCAGCAGTAACCACGAAACAGATGCAGGAACCACCAGACAGCCCCGCAGCGCTCAGAGCAGACACACATCTGTCCACTTACCAGCGAGGGGAGTTAAATCAGTCCAGCAGGGAGGGACGAGACCCTGTGTGGGGTGAGCAGTGCGGTGACCGGGAGGAGGAGAATGCTGGAGATGATGCGGGTGAGGCAGATCCCCCTTCTTATGCTATGTATTCCCCCCTACATGTTGTTGCTTGGCGATGCATTGTACCACAAAAAATTCCTAATGTACGTGAGTACACCTGGCCAATAAAGCTGATTCTGACTCAGCTGCTTAATATATATTGCACACTGGTGGAGGGCCGGGGTCCAGTGATCAACCCTCACACAGGCTATGCACAAACCTTCGAGCCAGCTGCTGGTGTGTCCTCTATCCCCAAGACTGGCCAGGAGATCTTACACGTGACAGTACTGGTGTATATAGTGCAGCATTATTATAACCTGCCCATTGCAGATATACAGCATCCATCCATCCCTAACACTACACACACACACACACACACACACACACACACACACACACACACCCTGCTTGAAAGAGCCCCAGCAAGAGGACTTCAAGAAACCCGGAAGCACCTGTGTGTATAGCAACCCCCCAATAATCCAGCCCTAGTGTCCATCATTTTGACAGGCTTTTAACTAGTATTGAATTATATCATCACATATTGGGTACTTTATATCCCCCCCGATAGCATCGAAGAATTTGTTGTTTCTTTTTGTACACACACCAATCTGTCATTTGATACGTTTGGGCAGAAATCACAAGTGGATGGCAATTTAAATATGCCCGCCCAGTTGTGATGTCATTGTCAGCGGTTCCCGCAGCCACTTAATGGGTCAGTCAGTGGTACACACAGCCAGATATACAAATATATGCAAGCTATATTGGCATTGGCTGCACTACAGGTCCGTCGCAATATGTCTGAATGACGTCACACCAACCAACATACTCGCAATATATCTTTTGTCTAATGCTGGGTACATACTATGCAATAGATTGCTTGTTCTATTAATAAACACTGCAAATTACAGTACACCCCACCCCAATGAGGACCGTCGCCTGGCCCAATTTATCAAGATAAGAAATTGGCCCTATTAACTAAAAGGGGGTACACACGGAAAGATCCATGCTTAAATTCCAAGCAATCTAACTAGAATGCTTAGAAATTAAGCACGGATCTCTCCGTGTGTACCCCCTACAGCGATAGTGATGCGCCGCTATCGCCGGTGCTAGATTGGCCTGGTCTAGTACATCGCTCACTTCACCGCTGGGTGAAGCGAGCGCCTCCCTTCCTCACTCAGCATACATCACGCTGTGTGCTGAGCGGGGGAGAGATGTGAGGTGGTGAGCGGTCTATGACAGATCGTTCAGCACACATCTCTCCCCGTTTGTATGAGGCTTAATGCTACAGTATCTTCATATGACGTTAGGCATTGTAGCGTGTCAGCTAAAGGATCGCTGGAGAGGGATCTTACGGAAATGCTTTTGTCTAGAATGAGAGGTCTTTCGCTGAAAGACTCTACAATGGGGCGAGTGATACACAGAGACTGCTCGCTTTTCAAGAGTGCTGTCCCAGCAAGTATTGTTAAATAGCTATGGTAAATATGAATTGTTATCTGACTGGGAATTAACCCTAATAATTTAAATATTGTAATTTGAATGAACACTGCATTGGTAAATGTCCCTTTAAAACATCGCATTCTCTCACTTCCGTGAGTCTAGATGACATCCGACTCCACTCCCCTACTGTGAGCGTTAAGTGACAGCAGCTACATAACAGAGGATCAGACACTGCAGGATACAATGACAGCATAAGAATTAGCAGGGCCAATTTCTTCAGTAAGAATCACATATTACTCATGCAAACCGTTGAGTGGGTGAAAACTGATGGCTCATATTATTCTAATTATAGTACAGGATACACCTATGACAAATAATAGCATGAATATAAAGGCAATTTCCAAGGGAAAATTCTACCCTGCTTCAGAAATCCTAGTATTTCACACTACGATTCCATCATTTATGAATAATTACCTCTGGTATAGCTATTGCGCACTACTCACCCAATCTAGCAACAATACCAAAGAATCCTTACAATTCCTGGTAAGAGGAACAGACACCAAATCAGATCTGCCCATTGGCTGCTGCGCATGCAGAACAGCACACCCTCCTGCCGTCCTTTCATTAATGTCAAGAAAACATCAGATACCTAGGGGTCAATTCAATTTGCCGACAGTTGAATAGCGCCGGGAACTAGCTCCCGGTGCTATTCAATACAGCGCCAAGTGACACTTAATTGTCCGGAATTCTTCTCACCCCTGGGGGATGCGAGAGGAAATCTGACAAAAGTGCTGGTGCGCGGCTGATTCTATCGGGAACCAGCATCGCGTCGGGGAGTGAAGTTGGAGAATGCCCATTGTCCCGACAAATCAACTGTTAAGTCTGGGAGAACGGGCATTCGCCGACTTAACATTAGCTGAATTGAATAGCAACGGGAGCTAATTCCCGATGCTATTCAACTGTCTGCAAATTGAATGGACCCCCTAGTGCTGTAAAAGTATTTACAAATGTCACTCAAAACGGAAAATGTCAACGAGCTGCTAGGGACTCTGGGGAATAGTAAAATGTCACTTCTCACTTGTAGCTCTTTATTATTCTATACATTAGGTAGTTCTGCAGATGAAAAACAAAATCTATTGCTTAAACAGAATGTAACACTTCCAACATAGTATACAGCGTTATCTATGAAACCACTACAATACAGAAATGTATTTTAACACTTAAGCTGTCCTGTTACTACAAGGTAGAGGCGTTATAAATTTGCAACTCTGCAGATTTGTGTCATCGCTCACCGAACTGTTTTTCTATTCAATAGAAAATGTGCCCGAGGCAGTATCATTGCAGCCTGGCGGAGCGTTACATCAATAAAGCAATCAATTCCAAATACGGGAGTAAGCATTAAAATGCTGTATTGCACATGGACACCATTAAGACTCTCTTGCTTGCCCTTTTAAGCTGGATTATGGTACAAGCCAAATCAACTACAGGCTTTGATAAGCTTGTTTTGTGCATGGTTATTTGAATTATTGGCCAGCAAAGCTTAGCTGGAGAATACAATGCTACTCTGAGAAAAACAACCACCACAACCAGAGCTGCAGTTTCCAGACAGAACACATTGGGTAGGGAATTCAATTGTTTCTCCTCACGGCCGCAACTAGATGGTACCCAACGAAATAATTCAATTGTTGCTCTAGTCGGGGTGTGTTGAGCCATGGGGAGACCTGAAATGTGCAAAATGTGCCCCATTTGGTTATCCAAATGGCACTTTTCGTGTCAGTTCCCACCCTGGCGATGTAGCTCCAGGGTGGGTAAAGTGTCTGGGGCTATTCATAAGGTCGGGTTGATACCAGGTTATTTGTGCGGTGTGAAAGGGGTATAGACCAGCAACTAGCTATTTCTACTAACAGGCGACTTAGGGTGAGAGCAGTAATCAGCCTGAACTAGTGCCTCTGGGCTAGTTGCAACGTTACTGCATGTACCAATGGCAATGTGCCTCGCATTTAATATTTACTGTAAATAAGCACGGATGACTAGTCATGATAAACAGAACCTCCTGACTAAAGTGCCTAAAGTGATGTGGTCAATTGAATAGCTGAGTGCATTTAACCTGGGAGCTACATTGCCACTCTGAAATAAAAAAAAATAGGATTTAAACGCCAACTATGAGCCAAATTGTACAAATGAAATGCACTCTATGGGGTCGATTCAATTCGGCAACTAATGAATAGCGCCGGGAATTAGCTCCCGCCGCTATTCAATTCAGCTCCAGTTAAGTCGGCGATGGCCCATTCTCGCCGACTAAACAGGTTGAATTGTCGGGAGAACGGGCATTCTCCGACTTAACTCCCCGGCGCCGCCGGCCGCGAGGCAGCACTTTTGTCGGATTTCTTCTCTCATCCCCCGGGGATGAGAGAAGAATTCCCGACAATTGCGGGTAACTAGCAGCTGAATTGAATAGCGTCGGGAGCTAACTCCCGGCGCTATTCATAAGTTGCCGAATTGAATCGACCCCTATGAGGGGTAGGGGGGTAATTCAGTTACTGAAGATGTGCCCCAGAGTATCGCTGCAATGCTTGTCTGTGCACATACTGGCCAGGTAAGATACTACAGACCGTAAGTTTTCTGTGCATCTGAAAGCCTGAGATACAGCTGGACATGATTGGCCACAGCAGAGCGGCACATTGCAACTAGCCTACTGAATTTAATATCCCTCTATATACACCCCAGACTTCTGCTTTGGCAATGCACCCAGACAGAAATCACCACATAAGGTGTAGTAATAGTTGTAATTCTTGGTAAATTACTGAGGAACACTTAAATCAGCATATCCAGCAAAATAACAGTGACAGAAGTGTGCTGCCCAGCAATAAAGAGCAGAGGCATACTACATCACACACAAGTATACAGATATTTGCCCGACCGGTCTGCATGTGTGTCCAGGTTGATTCTGGAGGGGTGAGAGAAGAAATCCTCTAGTCAGGCATAACAACGTGCTGAATTGACCAGCGCTTTTCAATTTGTGATGAATTGAATCAAGCCCACAGTGCATATTCCAACAAGTAATCTGCAACTGCAAGGACTCTAAAACACTGAAGGGAAAGAGGGAAGGGTGCAAATCCAAACTGAAGGAGTCTCTGTTGTCAAGTGTACACAATATAAAACATACAGGGGAGGGGCGGGACTGCTTTTCACTAATGTAACAATTTAATGCCCTATTGTCAAGTGTACACAATATAAAACATACAGGGGAGGGGCGGGACTGCTTTTCACTAATGTAACAATTTAATGCCCTATTGTCAAGTGTACACAATATAAAACATACAGGGGAGGGGCGGGACTGCTTTTCACTAATGTAACTATTTAATGCCCTATTGTCAAGTGTACACAATATAAAACATACAGGGGAGGGGCAGGACTGCTTTTCACTAATGTAACAATTTAATGCCCTAATTACTACTTCTCACCTATGTAACACTTAGTACTGAGCTGCTACTTCTTATAAGTGTAATACCAATTAACACTTTGGGCCTAATTCACACCTGATCGCTGCTGTGCGTTTTCGCACAGCAGCCGGTCAGGTATGAACTGCGGATGCTCCAGCGCATGCCAGAGAACCTATGGCCATCTCAGCCCAGCGATCGTCTCTGCCTGAGTGACAGGCAGAGGCAGTCGCTGGGCGGGCCGGTGGGGTTTGCCCAACGTTTTGGGGGCGGGCCGCGGTTGCTGCGTGACGTCACACATGCGGCCACTGAGACCTGGACAGCGGCGGGTAGCTCCCTGCCAGCGCGCAGGAAGGGAGCTACTCGTCAAGTACAAAAGCATCGCCGCTGTGCAATGCTCTTGTACTTGTGCGGGGGGGGGGGGGGGGGTAGGGACAGCTTGTCTGAGTGACTGATCTGAATTAGGCCCTTAGTTGTCTATTTACTAAGCCTTGCATGGAGAGAAAGTGAATGGGGATAAAATACCAGCCAATCATCTTTTAACTGCCATGTCACAGGCTGGGTTTGAAGGATCACAGTAAGGGGCAGTACACACGTTCTTTATGTGTGCGCTGGGCGATCAGTGACCGCTCAGCACACATCTCTCCCCCTGTGTGCAGAGCGAGGGGGGGCGCTCATCTCACCCATCGGGTGAAATGAGCGATGTGCTAGATTGTCAGGCCAATCTAGCACCAGCGATAGCAACGCGCGCGTCCGCACATCGATATCGCTAGGGGGCATACACACGAGAGATCAGTGCTTAAAAACTAAGCAATCTAGTCAGATTGCTTAGATTTTAAGAACGGGTTTCTCCGTGTGTACCCCCCCTTTAGGAGCCGACTGGCTGGTACTTTCTATCTAAGGCTTAGTAAATAGACCCCTTAAACGGCTACTTCTCACTTGTGTGATGCCTTGGGGCAGTTGGGTTGTGCTGGCCCAGGGGCTCCTGTGCTCTGGACTTGAACCTTAGGAATGTTAGAGACCCACCTGATAAGGGCCTGGTTGTAGTAGATGGGTACATTTTTTGGGCAAAAATTATGCCAAGAACTTCAATTTTACTCCATGTTAAATTTATTATAATTGTTTTGATCGCCAGTGTTCTTAGAATTCACTTGTTTCTCCCCACGACCACCAATAGATTGTGGCCAACGGAACAATTCAATGGATGCTCCGATCGGGCGCACTGAGAAGATGCATTTCAGCTAGCAATACCCCGTGCTGGTGAGCAAATATGTGCTAAATGACCCATTTCAGCGTGCAAGCACTTTGGTCAGGTTTAGATGCTTTACGCCGCCAAACACGGCCTGTCTGGACACAATAAAAAATTTTTTTTATTAAATTGCGCCCAGTGGCCTTTTGTCACTTTAGATGTGAAATCAGGCACGCAAAACAAAAATCGCCTTCTTAGTGTGCACCTGCATTTCCATATGTGTGGTCTCCAAAGCAAATTAGGCTCTTGGGATATACTTGACAAGCAGGTTGTACAATTCTGGCTATTGTGTGGGCATGAATTGATTTAGGTGTCAGAAAAGTGGATGCATCTTGAGCACAACAAATAAATGGTTTCGGGAGCAAAAACCCAGCAACACAAACACAATGAAGTCTGGAAAAGACAGTACTGTTCAAAAAGTTTCAGGCAGGTATGGAAAAAATTGCTGCCACAGAAATAGAAGTGTTAACAGATTAATTTCATCAATTAACAATATGCAAAGTGAATGGGGATTTGGTCAGGATTAATGGTGTCTTCAATGCTGAGAAATACAGGCAGGTACTTATCCATCACAAAATATTATCAGTGAGGCGTCTGACTGGCTACAAATTTATTCTGCAGCAGGACAATGACCCCAAACATACAGCCAATGTCATTAAGAACTAGATTCAGCGTAAAGAATAAGGAGTCCTGGAAGTGATGATATGGCCCCAACAGATCCCTGATCTCATCATCAAGTGTGTCTGGGATTACACAAAGAGAGAAGGATTTGAGTAAGCCTACATCCACAGAAGATCTGTGGTTAGTGCTCAAAGATATTTGGAACAGCCTCCCTGCAGAGTTCCTTCAAAACCTATGTGCAAGTGTACCTAGAAGTACCGATGCTGTTTTGAGGGCAAAGGGTGGTCACACCAAATACGGATTGATTTAGGCTTAGGCCACACACCGCGGTTTAGCGGAGCCTGCCCATGATCTCCTATGCAGCCGGCCACACATATTCGGCGGTGCCGCATCCACCAGACCCAACCGCAAGATGCTTTGGTTGAGCAGGATGACAGGACGACCGGATTTCAACTAGAACACATACATTTGAATGTATGTGTTCACTCAGTGAAGCACAGCAGTGTTCTACTTGAAATCTGGTCATGGCACTGGCCGGTTCCTGTGAAGCGGCATCCTGTGGAAAGGCTAGTGTGTGATCCCAAAACGCTCCTTACTGCCAAGCGCGTCCCGCTGAACTGGACCCACTAAACCGCTGTATGTGTGGCCCAAGCAATAGATTGCATATTGTTAATTTAAAAAAAAAAAAAAAAAAAAAAAGTGTAAACTATTAACACTTCCATTTTTTTAAAGCATTCTTACTTTGCAGAATGTTTTCCACACCTGCCTAAAACTTCTGTGCACTACTGTAGCTATAGATTTATCTATAAATCTATTATATATATATATATATATATATATATATATATATATATATATATATATATATATATATATATATATATATATATATATATATATATATAGAAAGAAAAAAAAAAAAAGTATAGCTTTAAAAGGGGGTGGCATTCAGTATACAGTTTGTTGAGATTCCGGTGCACAGTATACCTGCGCCGGAATCCCGACACCTTTACGCCCTCTTGGGGTCCACGAACCCCCTGGAGGGAGAATAGATAGCATGTCGCGCGTAGCGTGCCAGCGTGGCGAGCACGCAAGGAGCTCATTTGCGCTCGCCCCGCTGTCGGCAATCCTGCGGTCGGGATCCCGGCGCCGGTATCTCATACCACACCCATAAAAGGAATATCCCGAAAATAAAAAACTTGCCCTATATAAAACAGATACCAGTAGAACTTGCAAAAAATATGTGAATGTTTAATATGCTTTAGTGTTTAATACTTAAAATAAAGTGATGCTGCTTGTATACATGAGTCAAAATCAACCATCTTGAAACTGTATTTACCAACATGCTCAACAGTGATTACATTTCAATTAGAATATTTAACATCAGGGCTGATTTCAGGTCCTACTGATAATGCAGGTGTGGTCTCAGACCTGCAGACATCCAGACTCATACCTGTATGCAGTGCAGAACTACATCTATTAAATGTAGTATACAGGTCATATGGGGAAATTGTATGTGCAATGACAAGAATATCTTCTGCTTAATGAGGACAATTAATACAGAGAAACATGACTCTTGCTTGTATAATGCCTTCAACTATGATATTCTGCACAGAGGTGTGGCAGTGTCATGTCAAAGGGCAACAAGCATTAGTACAATACAACTGGATAGACAGCATTCTATGCTATTGTGTCATTTGCACTTTAATCTGAGCCTCAGCAGGAACTTCCTAGTGACATCCAATTGCTCAATAGAAAGTTGCGCTAAAGACACGCTGGATTACCTTGACCTCCCCCCTCACCCAGTACAGAACTGGGACACGTACAAAGGCAGTACTGAACTTGTGAAACTTAATATGATTTTCTTCTGAACAATCTACAAATGCGTACATCAGTATCCTATGACAGTACTTAATTATACTTGACCTATATAGTCTAAAGAAGCATGCAGTTTTACAGTTTGGGGATCTTTTGTTGTTACCTGTCCTATCTTGTGTCATTCATTTTAGACTGTAAATGTCTAAGGACAGGATACTACTGTATATATGTTGAGCTCCTATAGAGACCAGGCTATTATACACAATACGCAAGAGACATTTTCTAAATATTGCAATAAAATAGTAGTTGGTAATCTGTGTATCTGCAGATGACAAAAGGTTTTGGTGGAGGGCCTGACTCGGGTTTGTAAGTTAAGCAAAAAAGCAAGCAAATGGGCAAAATCATGTTGCATTGCAGGTAGGGCAGATGTAGCATGTGCAGAGAAAGTTAGATTAAAGGCCCATATTACACACTGGGCGATTGTGAGCTGAAGGCAGGTCACTTTTGGTGTGTTGAGCTGCTTTCAGCTCAAAGCCGCCCAGTGTGTATGCCCCAGCAATGACCAATGAGCGCTGATGCGCGCCCCCGCTTCATCGCTGGCGGCTGCTGTTCGTCTGCTGGTACAGGTATTACCAGTAGATAAACGGCGGGGTGGACGGTTTCCCATAGCGTCCTGCTATGGAAATCCGTTCACCCCCGCTGACATCGCTGGGCAAGGGGGAAAATCACTCAGTGTGTATGCACTGAGTGATTTTCAGCACAGTGATGTCAGCGATCATCGCTGGGCAAAAACGCCCAGTGTGTATGCACATTTAGGTGGGGTGTGTTCAAACCGAAACTTATATTGCAGTGTAAAAATAAAGACAACGCTTGTTGCCTACATGCAAAAGCAGCCAGTATTAACCCTGCACAGAAACTATATAAATGCATTTGCTCCCCTTGCATGGCAACATGTTTTGTGCTCTGAATTTGACTCTATGGGGCCGATTAAATTATTTTTGCATGCGGCTATCAATACGGGGTGCAAGACAGAGCAATTACAAAAACTGTTGCTCTGTTTAGACGGCTTGTAGCCACGGGGATGACATTTCTTCTTGCAGTACCCTGAGGTGTGAGAAGAGATGTGTGCAAACTCTTTAATATGGATGCCTAATGCAGAACTTTACACTGGTTTAGCAATTTTACACAGCTAAACCCTGTTTGGGTGTGTCATGCATGGGCACCCAAACACAACTGAATCCTGACAATTGTTTGGATGTCTAAACATACCCGTTTAGGCGGGGAAAATAAGATTTTACTTACCGGTAAATCTATTTCTCGTAGTCCGTAGTGGATGCTGGGGACTCCGTAAGGACCATGGGGGATAGACGGGCTCCGCAGGAGACATGGGCACTTTAAGAAAGAATTTAGGTTCTGGTGTGCACTGGCTCCTCCCTCTATGCCCCTCCTCCAGACCTCAGTTAGAGAAACTGTGCCCAGAAGAGCAGACAGTACAAGGAAAGGATTTTGGTAATCCAGGGCAAGATTCATACCAGCCACACCAATCATACCGTATAACATGTGAAAACAACCAGTTAACAGTATGACAAACGACAGAGCATCAGGTCAAACCCTGATGCAACCATAACATAACCCTTATTGAAGCAATAATTATATACAAGCATTGCAGAAGAAGTCCGCACTTGAGACGGGCGCCCAGCATCCACTACGGACTACGAGAAATAGATTTACCGGTAAGTAAAATCTTATTTTCTCTAACGTCCTAGTGGATGCTGGGGACTCCGTAAGGACCATGGGGATTATACCAAAGCTCCCAAACGGGCGGGAGAGTGCGGATGACTCTGCAGCACTGATTGAGCAAACAAGAGGTCCTCCTCAGCCAGGGTATCAAACTTGTAGAACTTTGCAAAAGTGTTTGAACCTGACCAAGTAGCCGCTCGGCAAAGTTGTAATGCCGAGACCCCTCGGGCAGCCGCCCAAGAAGAGCCCACCTTCCTAGTGGAATGGGCCTTAACTGATTTTGGCAGTGGCAATCAAGCCGCAGAATGAGCCTGCTGAATCGTGTTAGAGATCCAGCGAGCAATAGTTTGCTTTGAAGCAGGAGCACCAAGCTTGTTGGATGCATACAGGATAAACAAAGACTCTGTTTTCCTGACCCTAGCCATTCTGGTTACATAAACCTTCAAAGCCCTGACCACATCAAGCAACTCAGAATCCTCCAAGTCAGTAGTAGCCACAGGCACCACAATAGGTTGGTTTATATGAAAAGATGAAACCACTTTCGGCAGAAATTGTGGACGGGTCCACAATTCTGCTCTATCCACATGAAAAAACAATTTTAGGCCCAAATTCACTCCGGACTGTAGGAAGTGAAGGAAACGGCCCAGCTGGAATTCCTCCGTAGGAGCATTCCTGGCCTCACACCAAGCAACATATTTTCGCCATATACGGTGATAATGTTGAGCTGTCACGTCCTTCCTAGCCTTTATCAGCGTAGGAATGACCAAATCCGGAATGCCTTTCTCTGCTAGGATCCGGCGTTCAACCGCCATGCCGTCAAACGCAGCCGCGGTAAGTCTTGGAACAGACAGGGCCCCTGTTGCAACAAGTCCTGTCTTAGAGGAAGAGGCCACGGGTCCTCTGTGAGCATTTCTTGCAGATCTGGATACCAAGTCCTTCGTGGCCAATCTGGAACAATGAGGATTGTTCTCACTCCTCTTTTTCTTATTATCCTCAGCACCTTGGGTATGAGAGGAAGAGGAGGAAATACATAGACCGACTGAAACCCCCACGGTGTCACCAGGGAGTCCACAGCTATCGCCTGAGGGTCTCTTGACCTGGCGCAATACCTCTGTAGCTTTTTGTTGACGCGGGATGCCATCATGTCCACCTGTGGCAGTTCCCACCGACTTGTAATCTGTGCAAAGTCTTCCTGATGAAGTCCCCACTCTCCCGGGTGGAGGTCGTGTCTGCTGAGGAAGTCGGCTTCCCAGTTGTCCACTCCCGGGATGAACACTGCTGACAGTGCGCTTACGTGATTCTCCGCCCAGCGAAGAATTCTGGTGGCTTCCGCCATCGCCACCCTGCTCCTTGTGCCGCCTTGTCGGTTTACATGAGCCACTGCGGTGATGTCGTCTGACTGAATCAGAACCGGTTGGTCGCGAAGCAGGGTCTCCGCTTGACGTAAAGCGTTGTATATGGCCCTTAGTTCCAGGATGTTGTTGTGAAGGCAAGTCTCTTGACTTGACCACAGACCTTGGAAATTTCTTCCCTGTGTGACTGCTCCCCAACCTCGGAGGCTTGCGTCCGTGGTCACCAGGACCCAGTCCTGAATGCCGAATCTGCGGCCCTCGAGAAGGTGAGCGCTCTGCAGCCACCACAGGAGTGACACCCTGGCCCTAGGGGATAGGGTGATTAACTGATGCATCTGAAGATGTGATCCGGACCACTTTTCACAGTAAGTCCCATTGAAAGGTCCTTGCATGGAACCTGCCCAAGGGAATGGCCTCGTATGATGCCACCATCTTTCCCAGGACTCGGGTGCAGTGATGTACTGACACCTGTTTTGGTTTTAATAGGTTCCTGACCAGTGTCATGAGTTCCTGAGCTCTCTCTATCGGGAGATAAACCCTTTTTCTGGTCTTGTCTAGAATCATGCCCAGGAAAGGCAGACGAGTCGTAGGAACCAACTGCGACTTTGGAATATTCAGAATCCAGCCGTGTTGCCGAAACATTTCCAGAGAAAGTGCGACGCTGTTCAGCAACTGCTCTCTTGATCTCGCTTTTATGAGGAGATCGTCCAAGTACGGGATAATTGTGACCCCTTGCTTCCGCAGGAGTACCATCATTTCCGCCATTACCTTGGTAAATATTCTCGGAGCCGTGGAGAGACCAAACGGCAACGTCTGAAATTGGTAATGACAATCCTGTACCACAAATCTGAGGTACGCCTGATGAGGTGGATAAATGGGGACATGAAGGTATGCATCCTTTATGTCCAGAGACACCATAAAATCCCCCCCTTCCAGGCTTGCGATGACCGCTCTCAGCGATTCCATCCTGAACTTGAACCTTTTCAGGTATATGTTCAGGGATTTTAAATTCAATATGGGTCTGACCGAACCGTCCGGTTTCGGGACTACAAACATGGTCGAATAATAACCCCTTCCCTGTTGGAGGGGAACCCTGACCACCACCTGTTGAAGATACAATTTGTGAATTGCAGTTAACACTATTTCCCTCTCGTGGGGGGAAGCTGGTAGGGCCGATTTGAGGTATCAGCGAGGGGGCACCTCTTCGAAATTCCAGCTTGTATCCCTGAGACACAATTTCTATCGCCCAGGGATCCACCTGGGAGTGAACCCACTTGTGGCTGAAATTTCGAAGACGTGCCCCCACCGGGCCTAGCTCCGCCTGTGGAGCCCCAGCGTCATGCGGTGGATTTTGTAGAGGCCGGGGAGGACTTCTGTTCCTGGGAACTAGCTGTGTTGTGCAGCTTCTTACCTCTGCCCCTGCCAAGAAAGGACGCACCTCGGACTTTGTTTCTTTGTGATCGAAAGGACTGCATTTGTTAATACGGTGCTCTCTTAGGCTGTGAGGGAATAAAAGGCAAAAAATGTGTCTTTCCAGCTGTAGCTGTGGAGACCAGGTCCGAGAGACCCTCCCCAAACAATTCCTCACCCTTGTGAGGTAAAACCTCCATATGCCTTTTTGAGTCGGCATCACCTTTCCATTGCCGAGTCCACAGGACCCTTCTGGCAGAAATCGACATAGCATTTATTCTAGAACCCAGTAGACTAATGTCTCTTTGAGCATCTCTCATATATAGGACACGTCTTTAATATGCCCCAGGGTCAACAATACAGTATCCTTGTCTAAGGTATCAATTTCCTCAGATAAGGTATCTGTCCATGCTGCTACAGCACTACTCACCCAGGCCGACGCGATTGCCGGCCTCAGTAAGGTTCCTGAATGTGTATAAATGGACTTCAGGGTAACCTCCTGTTTGCGATCCGCAGCATATTTGAGGGTAGCCGTATCCTGTGACGGCAGGGCTACCTTCTTGGATAAGCGTGTTAAAGCTTTGTCCACCCTAGGGGAGGATTCCCAGCGTAACCTGTCCTTTGGCGGGAAAGGATACGCCATAAGAATCCTTTTGGAAATCTGCAGTTTTTTATCTGGAGATTCCCAAGCCTTTTCACATAACTCATTTAGCTCGTGTGAGGGGGGAAAGGTTACCTCCGGCTTCTTTTCCCCATACATATGCACCCTCTTGTCAGGGACTGGGGTTTCCTCTGTGATGTGCAACACATCCTTAATTGCTATAATCATATAACGGATGGATTTAGCCAATTTTGGCTGTAACTTTGCATCATCGTAATAGACACTGGAGTCAGAATCCATGTCGGTATCTGTGTCAACAGTTTGGGATAGTGGGCGCTTCTGAGACCCTGCCTGCCTCTGCGACATAGGATCAGGCACAGGTTAAGACCCTGACTGTCCCGAGGCTTCAGCTTTTTCTAACTTTTTATGCAAGGAATTAACATTATCATTTAAAACCTTCCACATATCCATCCAATCAGGTGTCGGCGGAGACACCACATTCATTTGCTCCCGCTCTGCTTCCACATAGCCTTCCTCATCAGACATGTCGACACAAGCGTACCGACACACCACACACACAGGGAATGCCCTCTCTGAAGACAGTTCCCCCACAAGGCCCTTTGGAGAGACAGAGAGAGTATGCCAGCACACACCCCAGCGCTATAAACCCAGGAATAACACAGTAACTTAATGTTAACCCAGTAGCTGCTGTTTATATTGCTTTTTGCGCCTAATTATGTGCCCCCCCCTCTCTTTTTACCCTCTTCTACCGTGTATCTGCAGGGGAGAGCCTGGGGAGCTTCCTCTCAGCAGAGCTGTGGCGAAAAGATGGCGCTGGTGAGTGCTGAGGAAGAAGCCCCGGCCCCTCGGCGGCGGGCTTCTGTCCCGCTTAAATATGCAATTTTTTTGGCGGGGGCTCATACATATATACAGTGCCCAGCTGTATATATGCTTAACTTTGCCAAAAGAGGTCCCAAATGCTGCCCAGGGCGCGCCCCCTTCCCCCCCCACGCCCTGCACCCTTACAGTGACCTTAGTATGTGTAGGTGTGTGGAGCAATGGCGCACAGCTGCAGTGCTGTGCGTTACCTCAGTGAAGAACACGGAGTCTTCTGCCGCCTGTGAAGTCTTCTTTGCTTCTCATACTCACCCGGCTTCTGTCTTCCGGCTCTGCGAGGGGGACGGTGGCGCGGCTCCGGGACCAGACGGCGAGGGCGAGATCCTGCGTACCGATCCCTCTGGAGCTAATGGTGTCCAGTAGCCTAAGAAGCAGGACCTAGCTTCAGAGAGTAGGGCTGCTTCTCTCCCCTCAGTCCCACGATGCAGGGAGTCTATTGCCAGCAGATCTCCCTGAAAATAAAAAACCGAACAAAATACTTTCTCTCAGCAAACTCAGAAGAGCTCACTGAAAAGCACCCAGCTCGTCTGAGTACAGTATCAAACTGAGGTCTGGAGGAGGGGCATAGAGGGAGGAGCCAGTACACACCAGAACCTAAATTCTTTCTTAAAGTGCCCATGTCTCCTGCGGAGCCCGTCTATCCCCCATGGTCCTTACGGAGTCCCCAGCATCCACTAGGACGTTAGAGAAATAAACGCCCAAAACAATTGTATTGCCCCCTGTGTATCCTTAGGTGTCTTACTTGATGTTTCAATGATGAAGAATTTTCACTAGCTATAGATTACTTTTCGATTGGACTAGGACTCCAATTTAAGATTTTGGCTCTCCCAGTGCCTAAAAGCACCTAATGGTGCTAAACATTATAGGGTTGATTTAATGGTTTCATCCCACAGCTACCACCAGGGGGCGAAAAATAAAACAATATAATTGTTGCTACGCTTAGGTGCCCAATAGCCGTGTGGCTGACATTTTTTCTTGCAGCCTACTGAGGTGCGAGTAAAAAATATATATATATAAAAAAAAAAAAAAAAAAGTGTGGAAACTTGGCACTTTGGGCGTCCAAACTCCAAAGCAGGGAGTTTGCTGAATTGCATGCATTTATTCTTGCATTCCATCAGGGTGATCATGTCTGCCTGTGTGGCATTTGTAATAGTCCTTGAAGTGGACAATTTATGACCAACCAACCCCATTGCTACATGACACCTATTTGCTGCAATCCTGTAACCTCCAGATAAGATCTGAAACTCTAAAGCAGTGGTTCTCAAACTGTGTGCCTAGGCACCCTGGGGTACCTCAGATTGGTGATCCAGAACAAAATCAAATTATGTATGGTCACTGTGATAGGCAAATCCAGTGCTAGTGGCTGCCCATCATAAAACATGCGGACAATGAAAAGTTCAGTCTTGTGCACCACCACATAACTGACCCCAAGGATGACATGTATGAACACTTTAATTACAGTATCACCCAACTCTGGAACAGTTACCCAATAAACACACAAGAGAGTCTGCAGAGCAGGACAACACATTTGTGGGTCTGTCCATCCAAAGCAGTCCGTGAAATCCCAAATGCTCAACAAAGGGGCAGGAACACAATGATTTAAGCCTGGATCCAGGATTCTAGAACACATTACTCAATCCGAGTGTTGTCTGCCAAGTGCAGTAGCGCATTATCAGATCATGCAATAAATTCATACAGCCTGTGGAGTTTAATTTCCCTTATAAAATGGGGGTTAATACAGTGGAAATGTCACGTAAAGTGAAGGCATACACGTGAAATGCGGAAGCACTGTCTAAACAAGTTGGCCTCCAGAAATTTCTAATGATTACATTCTAACCACTAAATATTTGGCCTGTGCACTAGGCACATTATGTTTATAGATATCAAGCATGTATTTTTCAGGCTAGACACAAAAGCTAATTAAAACAGCAATTACATCACATCCAAACATTTCCTCGTTCCTAACTTCATACAGTATCTCCCGTCTTTCAAACTACTCATCATATCTATACAAGTGAAGGGGGCAGGGGGGTTGTTCTTGGAAGAATAGGTCATACTTTAGATTAGGCCACGTCAGGCACTCCAGTTGCTGTGCAACCACACATCCCAGGATGCCCTAGTTCTAGCACACCCCAGCTGCTCAACTGTTGCAAGGGCATGCTGGGATATGTAGTACTACAGGTTGCTTAGCTCTGCTTTATAGCGTCTGCATGGTCACAAATTTCATGACCGAGAAACGTCTCAGGATATTATATACATCGGTGGGAATAGTCCCTGTTGGTCGGCATGCCGACCGTTGGGATTGTGAGGGGGCGGGAAGTAGGGGGAGGTTATGTGACAGTCTGTCTCCTGACAACCGGTCACACAACTACATCCCCTCTCCATGACAATAGTAAGATTGCGGTGGCATTTAGTACCTTCTACTCTTTACAGTCTCCCTTCCTCTGTGGCCTACCCCGACGCTTTGGCGAAACAGGCCATTAGCGACTACCTTGTTAGAATAGGGTTGCCCAAGATCACCATACTTGACTCTGCAGAGTTAGAGGCCCTTAACTATGCTTGAACTGGAGGAGGATATTAAATCTACCCCTTCTGTGAAGTCCTCTGGGCCTGACTGTTTTACCATCAACTACTACAAGACATTTAAAGACCACCTACTTCCGTTACTTTAGTTGGCCTTTTACACTGTCTCCGACTAGTCCCCTTTCTTAGTGATACCTAAGGAAGGCAAGGACCCCTCCCTGTGTCCCAGCTACTGGCCAATCTCCCTTCTTGATGTCAACGTCAAATTATTTGCAAAACTTTTGGCGAATAGATTGAAAGTCTCTCCCGTCGATCATCCATACTGACTAGGATTGATTTGTCCAGGATGGCAAAGCCTGGAACAATACCTTTAAGAGCCTGGCACTTACACACCACATAACCGCAACAAAGATCCCAGCAACTTTATTGTCCACTGACGCAGAGAAGACATTCTATCAGAATGACTGGGGTTTCATGGCCAGTATGCTGCGACAATTGGGACTGGGTCCTGTCTTCTTTCAATGTATCCTCTCCCTATATCACTCCTCATCAGCCAAGATCAGGGTTAATGGCTCCTTCTCCGACTCCTTTGCTATTAATAATGGCACTTAAGAGGGTTGCCCACTGTCACCCTTGATCTTTATTCTTTGTATGGAGGCCTTGGCACAATCTATTAGATTAAATCCTAATATATCTGGTTATGTCCTACAAGATAAGCAGGGCCGTTAACTAGGTGTATGCCGGCGGTGCCTTGCACACAGCGCATATGCACTGTGGGCACAGTACCGCCGGCAACACGCGTCGTTCCGGTGTTCTAGTGCAGCTGCAGGAAGCAATGCCCGATACCACCCCATCCCCACTGCCAAAGCTTATAGTGCAGCCCAGACACTCCCTCCCCCTGACGAGAGGTTAAACTGAGCTGCGGACAATACTGCCCGATCCCCACACCCACGCTGCCGGAGTACACAGTGAGCCGTTCGGACTATAATGCCCTATTCCCCCCGCCGCCAGATTTACAGAGTGAATGCAGCCGGATAACCCCCTTCCCTTCAAGATAGAGTGAGCCGCAGGCTCACTGTCCTGAAGGGAAGGGAGATGTCGGCGCTCAATGTAACTTCAGCGGCCAGGGTTAAGGGGAGCGGGATCGGGCATTGCAGCCCGCGTGGCTCACTCTGTACTAAGGCAGCGGCAGGGAGGGGTGAATCGGGCAATACCGTTCGTGGTGCAGTTTAACCTCATGTCAGGAGGAGGAGATGATCAGGCTGCACTGTAAGCACCTATTGTTGGGTGCTGCGGTGTCGGACATGTTTGCCTACAAGTCAATATAACCTCCGTGGAAGGTGTCGTGGTGTCTGGGCTGCACTATAAGCTCAGGCAGTGACGATGGGGTGGAATCGGGCATTGCTGACCGCAGCTGCCTGCCGTACTGGATAAACAGGGACTCTGCCTGCCGTACTGGGTAAAATGGTGCTATACCTGATGTAATGTGTGTAAGTGGCACTACTGTGCGGCATAAATGGAATAATGAAGACTTCTGTACAACATAATACGAATTGGTATTATTTTGTGGCCACGCCCCTATATTTTTGGCGCACGCCTATGGTGTGCATTTGCCCGGTGTGTGTGTGTGGGGGGCGCAGATGCTGTTTCTTGTACACAGTGCTAAAATGTCTAGTTACGACACTGAAGATAAGGAATATAAATTAGCCCTCTCTGCTGATGACTTAGTGGTTACTTCCCTGCCTAATCTGCTGGAAGAGTTTAGATTATTAGGCGACCTTTCTAACCTTCTAATTTCAAGGTTAATTAATCCTAAATCGACTGCTCTAAATATTACAGCTACGCACCAAATGTTAACAGAACTTAAAACTACTTTTCCCTTTACCTGGAATGCTTCCCAATTGAGATACCTTGGAGCAGTCATTACCAGGGACCTGGGCCATTTGTTTTAAGCTAAATTTTACCCCTCTATTGGACAAAATATGTTCGGATTTGCGTTCTTGGAGAGCTAAACCTTTTCCATATTTGGAAGGTTAAGCATCCTAAAAATTCTCTCCCTAAGATGTTGTATCTTCTGCAAACTTTACCTAGCGATGGTTCTTAGATATTGAGGCCCTTAGTAGAGGCTGTGTGTGGGGAGAGGGAGACCACGCTTGAAGCTAGACCTGATGAACAGAACACCACATAGAGGAGGCCTTCAATATTCAGGGTTACTACCACGCTTGTACCCTCTTTAGAATCCTGGAAGAGTCAAGAGCAGAAATGTTAAAGCAATGGGTCCAGATTGAAAAGCCCCTACCAACTCTTCCCATCCTACCATTGGGCATACATTGGGGTCGATTCAATTCGGCAACTTCTGAATAGCGTCGGGAATTAGCTCCCGACGCTATTCAATTCAGCTCCAGTTAAGTCGGCGATGGCCCGTTCTCGCCGACTTCACATGTAGTTTTGTCGGGAGAACGGGCATTCTCCGACTTAACTACCCGCGGCGATGCTGATTCCCGACAGAATCAGCCTCGCGCCGGCCGCGAGGCAGCAATTTTGTCGGGTTTCTTCTCTCATCCCCCGGGGATGAGAGAAGAATTCCCGACAATTGCGGGTAACTAGCAACTGAATTGAATAGCGTCGGGAGCTAATTCCAGGCGCTATTCATAAGTTGCCGAATTGAATCGACCCCATAGTCCTGTTGGAGGTCTCTTTAAAGGAATCCCTCCATCTTATCTATGTCATCCCCGTATCTATCTTTCTTGTCAAAAGTCTTCTTTCCTCCTGGGATAGATCTTTTAGCTTTTAGTTGTTGGTTAGAAGGGGGACTCTTAAGTTGGAAAGCTGGTAAGGGGAGGCAGAATTGCATCCTTTGCAGACATATAGGGCACTCTGTTTACCTCAGTGGGGATTTTGGCAGTACTTACAGGTTCGTCATTTCCTTTACTCTTGGTCTACCTTGCACGCTTCACATGGCGCGAACACCCTATGAACGTCTGTGTGGGTCCCTCACCTCCTGCTCATACTATTGATATATTATCTTTCAGAGGATGCCAGTCTTCAGCTTCTGCATTTTACGAAGACACAGGACCTAGAGCTGGATGAAGATGTGGGGGAGGCCAACTGGGTTAAAATATTTTGTTTGGAACATGCTTGCTCTTCTAGTGTTGGTGTTAAGGAGACCCAGTACAACTTAATATCATATTGGTATAGGTGTCCAGATACCCTCTCTATGATGGAGAATGGCATGCCCAATATATGCGGATGTCGCTCAAATGCCCCATGAAACCCATTACACTTATGGTGCCAATGCTTTATCCTTCCGTTTTGATCGGAAGTTATCAAACGCTTTGCAATTGTTATAGTGGAACCGGTTCCATCTAATCCGCTGTTCTGGGTGTTTCACATATCCCCTGCCCCTATCTCGGGATATAAAAAAACGCTGTTATGCTATTTGAATACAGCTGCTAAGACAGACATCCCAGTAAAGTGGCGCTCCTCCTCTCCAAATGATTAGAGACTGGTTCAATAGAATTGCATTCTATACAGAAATCATAGATATTCTGTCTTCTGTGGAAATTAACTACACAACCTTTAGAGATACACGGTTCCGCTGCTTGGACTTTAGGGACTCGAAAACCTTTAAAGAGGTTTTTGCTTCTCCTCCCTTTTAAACCTCCTTATGCCGGATACATTTTTGTGGACTGGATGGCACAGTCCTAAGCTGGTTCAAATAATTTCTCACAGGCAGGTCACAGAGAGTATCGTCTGGAGTATACTCATCACCATCAGTGCCATTGCCATGTGGTGTCCCACAAGGGTCTATACTATCCCCCATGCTTTTTGCAGTATACATGCTCCCGCTGGGTGAAATAATCAGGCACCATGGCCTGGTCTACAACGGCTATGCAGATGATACACAACTGTACTTGTCCTTTGGTCCGGGCACTGATAACCCAATAGCAACCCTAAACGGCTGTCTATATAAACTCCAGGAGTGGATGAGTGCCAGTTGGCTGTGACTGAACCAGGATAAAACAGAGGTCCTTATGATAGGACCGCAATATCAAAGGACAAGTCTGCAGCATAGACAACCAACTGGACTTACACTCGGGGATTCAGAATTACAAACCACTGATCGTGTGCAGAATCTTGGCGTTGTCCTGGATGGTGGTTTGACACTTAAACATCAGATAATCAGCCACAATCAAATCCTCATTCTTTCACCTGAGGAACATAGCCAGAATCATGCACTTAATTCCCTCAGATCTGCCAAAAGTCATCCATGGATTTGTATCATCTCGATTGGACTACTGTAATGCCCTCTACCATAGATTTCCAGCAAAAGAATTGCGCCACTTATAGCTGGTGCAAAACACAGCTGCCAGGCTGTTAACTGACCAGCCCCATTCTAGCCACATAACACCCATACTCTACTCCCTTCACTGGCTGCCTGTAAAATGGAGAATCATCTTCAAGATTGGCTTACTGAGTTTCAAAGCATTACATGACCAAGGCCCAAGGTACCTGAAACAGCTTCTGACCCCATACTGCCCCACTCGATTACTGCGATCTGTAGATGAAGGACTTTTAGCAGTACCTAGAATCTCCCGTAATTCATCTGGGGGTCGAGCTTTTAGTCATGCGGCTCAGACTCTATGGAACTCACTTGCCCGCACAGTGCGAGGCCCCAACTATAGAATCCTTTAAAAGTAGACTCAAGAATTTTCTGTTTACTCAAGCATTTCCATAATGTCCCTTTAATATCTACATGCTTCTGTATTTTATGAAAAGCTTTTCTGTACTTCATTATTTTCTGTACTATATTATGCTATGTATCTGTTAAGCGCCTTGAGTCCTATTGGAGAAAGTGCGCTACACAAATAAAATAATTATATATTTTTTGTATTATTCATTTTTTAATTATTTGTTTATTTTTATGTTGTTTTTTTTTTAAATTATTTTTTATTTTTTATTATTATTATGCCTTACGGGACCTTCTGGGTCCGATAGCCCCTGGTTTGAGTGGAACTTACCTCTTGTTTGCCTGTGCAGAATCTGGAGCTGCTTTTTCCCCCCCTTTCCTTTCTGCTCTTCTTTCTCTTTCCTTCCTTATCTTGACTCACCAAATTTGTTGCCTCTTCTCTTTCTGATATTGTTCTTTTGTGATTGTCTTGTATGCTCTGTTTTATATTATGTCGCATTCTTTTACTTGATTTGTATTTAGATTGTAATTTACAAATCCATAAAAAATTTTGCCTGGTTTATTAATGTAATGTAAGCCAATAAAAATAAAGTTTCCACTAAAAAACAATGCTCATCTGAATGTAACCTTAATGAGAATGAACATCCCAAAGGAGCATGCTCACTGCACACCTAAGAAACCACATCACATTAGAAGGTAGGAAGCGTGAGAAGCTTCTGTTGGCTCTGAATTATCACTAGACATTGTCACATGACTTCAGAAAACAAAAACATGCACACTAAAACCTGCTACAAATATTTATCTCAGGCACCTTAGCAGGAAGTATGAGGGAGGAAGGCACAGCATTTATCAGATGTTCTGAGTATTGGTATTAATAATTGCACATTTAAACTAGTAATTTACTCAAGCTGAACTACTAGGGCTCATTAACGTGTGCGGAGAGAATAATGCACGCTTTAGATGACTATCCACTTCCCCCAATACAACATACTGCAGTGGTAGTATACAGGTTACAAAAGTTGTGCAATCTTATAACCTATTAAATGCAGCTAGAACATTTTGGAATGCAGTAAGGGCCACAACTCTAAGAAAGTATTCCTCATCTTCATGGACAGGGTTTCATGCATTAGCTAGTGAGAAGAACATTGACTGCAGATAGGTGTGGACCAGCCCTTAATGTTCCATTTTTCCTCAATAGAATGACACATTTTAAGCTTACAGATAGACATTTATGTATTTCAATAACTAGTCTAAATTTCCATGGGCTCTAAGTAAGCTGCAACTAGATTTTTGAGCAGGCATGTGAAGGCTCAAAACACTTAACTCTGCTCTGGTAGCATGAAAAAAAAAAGTTACATCTAATCGACCCCATGGTAGAAAAACAAAACAAAACATACTATATCGCCAGAATAACGGCTTGTACACGCTGGCCGACATATCGCATCGGCCCTGCAGCACAGCCAATATATCTACCGATATACTGGCGCATCGCTGTGTGTGTAAGAGCGACCAGCCGCCCGCCCGTACACAAGCTGCGGCAGCCGGCGGTGATTGACAGCTGAACTGGGCAGGCGTGTGTACACGCCCGCCCAGTTCATGACGTCAGTCCCCGACGGATCGGGCAGTGTGAATGCACCAGAGCCATAACTACGTGTGTGCCAGGTGTGCCTGGCACACAGCGTAGTCGCCCCGAGGGCGCAATGGACAGCATTCTATGTCAGCGACTTGTAATGAGTCAAATAGACTCATTACAAGCCGCCTGTGCTGTGTGCGCCACACCGGAGAAGAGGAGAGGAGCCGCTCCGGAGGCAGGGGAGGAGGAGGGAGGGGGACTGGAGCCGCAGCAGCGCTATGTAATTGGTAGCAGCGCTGCTGCAGTTGTCCCTCTCCTTCCGCATTGGCTGGCCGGCGCTGCTGTGAATTCTGGGATGCGCTTCCCTCATCCCAGCATTCACAGCGGCGGCAGGCAGCCTATACGGAAGGAGAGGGACAGCTGCAGCAGCGCCACCACCAATTACACTGCGCTGCTGCGGCTCCGGAGTCCCCCTCCCTCCTTCTCCCCTGCCCGGGATCTGCCTGACTGCATGCACCGAGGAGCCTGACTGCCTGAGCTAGCGGGGAGAGATGGTAAGTATCGATCTATCGATTCTGTCTGCCGTAATATGTAAAAAGGGGATGCTGTCTGCCGTACTGTGTAAAAAGGGAGACGCTGTCTGCCGTACTGTGTAAAAAGGGAGACGCTGTCTGCCGTACTGTGTAAAAAGGGGGACGCTGTCTGCCGTACTGTGTAAAAAGGGGGACGCTGTCTGCCGTAATGTGTAAAAAGGGGACGCTGTCTGCCGTAATGTGTAAAAAGGGGGACGCTGTCTGCCGTAATGTGTAAAAGGGGGACGCTGTCTGCCGTAATGTGTAAAAGGGGGACGCTGTCTGCCGTAATGTGTAAAAAGGGGGATGCTGTCTGCCGTAATGTGTAAAAAGGGGGATGCTGTCTGCCGTAATGTGTAAAAAGGGGGATGCTGTCTGCCGTAATGTGTAAAAGGGGGACGCTGTCTGCCGTAATGTGTAAAAAGGGGACGCTGTCTGCCGTAATGTGTAAAAAGGGGATGCTGTCTGCCGTAATGTGTAAAAAGGGGATGCTGTCTGCCGTAATGTGTAAAAAGGGGACGCTGTCTGCCGTAATGTGTAAAAGGGGGACGCTGTCTGCCGTAATGTGTAAAAAGGGGATGCTGTCTGCCGTAATGTGTAAAAGGGGGATGCTGTCTGCCGTAATGTGTAAAAGGGGGACGCTGTCTACCGTAATGTGTAAAAAGGGGGACGCTGTCTGCCGTAATGTGTAAAAAGGGGGATGCTGTCTACCGTAATGTGTAAAAAGCAATGTGTAAAAAGTCAGCCGTAATGTGTAAAAAGGGGACGCTGTCCGCCGTAATGTGTAAAAGAGACTCTACCTGGTGTAGTGGCACCACTGTGTGGCGTAATTTGAATAATGGAGACTACTGTGCACCGTAGTATGAATTGGTATTATTTTGTGGCCACACACCTTCCCCATAAAGCCACGCCCCTATATTTTTTACCGCGTACTGCCCCTATTTTACATAAGGGGGGGGGGGGTGGCACCAATGCTGTTTCTTGCACACAGCGCTAGAATGCCTAGTTACGGCACTGGTATGCACAGCACACTACCCGATCCGTCCATAGATAGATATATCTATCTATCAGTGTGTACCCACCATAACACACACTGTTTCTGACAATATTTTGTTTTTCTCCAAATACTATACAGCAAACATTTGTACTCAAATCTCAGAGGTGTATTTGGCTTTAGGAACGTTCAAAGCCTACATAGTAGCAGATACAGAAAATGTATTACAAAATCCAAACAATATTGCACAACACTTCATGTATCAGTTTCTGATTATTTGACATCACTGTAGGCCTAACTTTTACTGCTGGCATTGGTTGCACAACCATTTGCGGTTCTCTTCGCACACAAACTTATTGCTTTCATTACAGATGAATTTGGTCTTCTTGTCCTATCATTCCAGCTCAAACCATCTTCATCATCATCCACATCTTTACTGTCGACGTCACTTAGGTCGCCTAAAATTGCCAGAATGTCTACATTTAACAATCCCTGTTTCACCATTGCGTTACACTGTGCAAGTCACAGAATTTATATTACATGGAAGGTACTATGGGGACCATTTGACCCCAAATGGAATCAAACAAAAAATACAGACACAAGAACTGGTGAACGTATGCCACATTGTCAGGAAAACCTTGCGGAAAAAAAATGTGAAAAGGCCAGGTCGCTAAATATGATAGTTTTAAATAAAGAAGAAGAAAAAAAAAAAGAACACACGGGTCAAAGAGGAGTGGGGTCACAGAGACGCCATGGTACCACACCAGGATCAAATATGGTTTTGCAGCACTAATTGGGAGATCGTGCATGAGGACTACAGGCTTGAAAAGGTTGATGTTTTCAGTTTTTATATGATACTACTAATCTAGTGATAGTACACAGGGCTCACCCAAACCATAAGAGCCTATGATAAGCCAGAGGTTAAGTAAGAGTGAAAACAGCTAGCACAGATCATGACTTCGCTTCTAGGAAGAGTACACCATCACCACAGCAGCATCTAGATAAGGCGTTCTCTTAAAGTGGTTTTCCACTTACTTATTAACAGAGTCAAATACTGTGTTACAATTACTATGTTACCAACCAGCAGATACAGAGGCTTGGCCTTGTCATGGACAGTTAGCTAAAGAATGTCAATGGAACCATAAATGGAAACAGATTTGTAGATGAGGCTGCAGTAGAGCAGTATACAAAACTCTGACTTTAATATTTACATACAGCATTAACATTTCCTGCAGCGCTGTCTGCCTGGGGTAAGCAGTCACTCCCAGGCACTAGCAATGTATTTTGTAGCACTTTTCTGACTAGAACATGCAATCAACTATGGGAACTGTAGTTCGGTAATGTGAGACAAATCTGGTGAAAAGGACATTCTAGATAAACTGCTTACGTTGGACGCTGTATGACTTTTCTTTCAGAGGGACAACAATGTGATATCTTGTGAATAAGCCCTCAGTTCTAATGCCATGTATCTAATGTCATATATTGTCAGTTCACTTAATGGCTCACAAGTACATATCCTGCACAAGAAAACATAGTTTTATGTAGACTTCTATACCCTATATTTATCAGATTATTATTATTATTATTATTATTATTATTAAAATATAAGATGTTTGGGGAAGAATTAAAAATAAGAATTTACTTACCGATAATTCTATTTCTCGGAGTCCGTAGTGGATGCTGGGGTTCCTGAAAGGACCATGGGGAATAGCGGCTCCGCAGGAGACAGGGCACAAAAGTAAAGCTTTTACAGGTCAGGTGGTGTGTACTGGCCCCTCCCCCTATGACCCTCCTCCAGACTCCAGTTAGGTACTGTGCCCGGACGAGCGTACACAATAAGGGAGGATTTTGAATCCCGGGTAAGACTCATACCAGCCACACCAATCACACCGTACAACTTGTGATCTAAACCCAGTTAACAGTATGATAACAGAGGAGCCTCTGAAAGATGGCTTCCTAAACAATAACCCGAATTAGTTAACAATAACTATGTACAAGTATTGCAGATAATCCGCACTTGGGATGGGCGCCCAGCATCCACTACGGACTCCGAGAAATAGAATTATCGGTAAGTAAATTCTTATTTTCTCTATCGTCCTAAGTGGATGCTGGGGTTCCTGAAAGGACCATGGGGATTATACCAAAGCTCCCAAACGGGCGGGAGAGTGCGGATGACTCTGCAGCACCGAATGAGAGAACTCCAGGTCCTCCTTTGCCAGGGTATCAAATTTGTAAAAATTTACAAACGTGTTCTCCCCTGACCACGTAGCTGCTCGGCAGAGTTGTAATGCCGAGACCCCTCGGGCAGCCGCCCAAGATGAGCCCACCTTCCTTGCGGAATGGGCCTTAACAGATTTAGGCTGTGGCAGGCCTGCCACAGAATGTACAAGTTGAATTTTGTTACAAATCCAACGAGCAATCGACTGCTTAGAAGCAGGTGCACCCAACTTGTTGGGTGCATACAGTATAAACAGCGAGTCAGATTTTCTGACTCCAGCCGTCCTTTAAATGTATATTTTTAAGGCTCTGACAACGTCCAACAACTTGGAGTCCTTCAAGTCGTCTGTAGCCGCAGGCACTACAATAGGCTGGTTCAGGTGAAACGCTGATACCACCTTAGGGAGAAAATGCGGACGCGTCCGCAGCTCTGCCCTATGTCGAATGGAAAATTAAATAAGGGCTTTTATAAAACAAAGCCGCCAGTTCAGATACTCTCCCGGCCGAAGCCAGGGCCAGTAACATAGTCACTTTCCATGTGAGATATTTCAAATCCACATTCTTTAGTGGTTCAAACCAATTGGATTTGAGGAAATCTAAAACTACATTTAGATCCCACGGTGCCACCTTAGGCACCACAGGAGGCTGTATATGCAGTACTCCTTTGATAAAAATCTGGACCTCAGGGACTGAGGCCAATTCTTTTTGGAAGAATATTGATAGGGCCGAAATTTGAACCTTAATAGATCCCAATTTGAGACCCATAGACAATCCTGATTGCAGGAAATGTAGGAAAACGACCCAGTTGAAATTCCTCCATCGGAGCACTCCGCTGCTCGCACCACGCAACATATTTTCGCCAAATACGGCGATAATGCTTCGCGGTGACTTCCTTCCTTGCCTTTATCAAGGTAGGAATGACTTCTTCTGGAATGCCTTTTCCTTTTAGGATCTGGCATTCAAACGCCATGCCGTCAAACGCAGCCGCGGTAAGTCTTGAAAAAGACAAGGACCCTGCTGAAGCAGGTCCCTTCTCAGAAGTAGAGGCCACGGATCGTCCGTGACCATCTCTTGAAGTTCCGGGTACCAAGTCCTTCTTGGCCAATCCGGAGCCACTAGTCTTACTCCTCTTTGCCGTATAATCCTCAATACCTTTGGTATGAGAGGCAGAGGAGGAAACACATATACGGACTGGTACACCCAAGGTGTTACCAACGCGTCCACAGCTATTGCCTGCGGATCTCTTGACCTGGCGCAATAACTGTCCAGTGTCTTGTTGAGGCGAGACGCCATCATGTCCACCATTGGTTTTACCCAACGGTTTAATAGCATGTGGAAAACTTCTGGATGAAGTACCCACTCTCCCGGGTGAAGGTCGTGTCTGCTGAGGAAGTCTGCTTCCCAGTTGTCCACGCCTGGGATGAATACTGCTGACAGTGCTATCACGTGATTCTCCGCCCAGCGAAGGATCCTGGCAGCTTCTGCCATTCTGTTTCTTGTGCCGCCCTGTCTGTTTACATGGGCGACTGCCGTGATGTTGTCCGACTGGATCAACACCGGTCTTCCTTGAAGCAGAGGTTCCGCCTGGCTTAGAGCATTGTAGATTGCTCTTAGTTCCAGAATGCTTATGTGAAGAGACTTTTTCAGGCTCGACCACACTCCCTGGAAATTTCTTCCCTGTGTGACTGCTCCCCAGCCTCTCAGGCTGGCATCCGTGGTCACCAGGATCCAATCCTGCATGCCGAATCTGCGGCCCTCCAATAGATGAGCCTCCTGCAACCACCACAGAAGGGATACCCTTGTCCTCGGCGACAGGGTTATCCGCAGGTGCATCCGAAGATGCGACCCTGACCATTTGTCCAACAGATCCCTTTGCATGGAATCTGCCGAAAGGGATTGCTTCGTAAGAAGCTACCATTTTTTCCCAGGACTCTTGTGCATTGATGTACAGACACCTTTCCTGGTTTTAGGAGGTTCCTGACCAGGTCAGATAACTCCTTGGCTTTTTCTTCGGGAAGAAAAACCTTTTTCTGAACTGTGTCCAGAATCATCCCCAGGAACAGCAGACGAGTTGTCGGCATTAATTGGGATTTTGGAATATTCAGAATCCATCCGTGCTGCTTTAGCACCTCTTGAGATAGTGCTAAACCCATCTCTAGCTGTTCTCTGGACCTTGCCCTTATTAGGAGATCGTCCAAGTATGGGATAATTAATACGCCTTTTCTTCGAAGAAGAAATATTATCTCGGCCATTACCTTTGTAAAGACCCGAGGTGCCGTGGACAAACCAAACGGCAGCGTCTGAAACTGATAGTGACAGTTTTGTACAACGAACCTGAGGTACCCCTGGTGTGAGGGGTAATTGGAACGTGGAGATACGCATCCTTGATGTCCAAGGATACCATAAAGTCCCCTTCTTCCAGGTTCGCTATCACTGCTCTGAGTGACTCCATCTTGAACTTGAACTTCTTTATGTACAGGTTCAAGGACTTCAGATTTAGAATAGGCCTTACCGAGCCATCCGGCTTCGGTACCACAAAAAGAGTGGAATAATACCCCTTCCCTTGTTGTAGAAGAGGTACCTTGACTATCACCTGCTGAGAATACAGCTTGTGAATGGCTTCCAAAACCGTCTCCCTTTCTGAGGGGGACGTTGGTAAAGCCGACTTCAGGAAACGGCGAGGTGGCTCTGTCTCTAATTTCAACCTGTACCCCTGAGATATTATCTGCAGGATCCAGGGATTTACCTGCGAGTGAGCCCACTGCGCGCTGTAATTTTTGAGACGACCGCCTACCGCCCCCAAGTCCGCTTGCGAAGCCCCAGCGTCATGCTGAGGCTTTTGTAGAAGCCGGGGAGGGCTTCTGTTCCTGGGAAGGAGCTGCCTGTTGCTGTCTCTTCCCTCGTCCTCTGCCTCGTGGCAGATATGAATAGCCCTTTGCTCTCTTATTTTTAAAGGAACGAAAAGGCTGCGGTTGAAAAGTCGGTGCCTTTTTCTGTTGGGGAGTGACTTGAGGTAGAAAGGTGGATTTCCCGGCCGTAGCCGTGGCCACCAAATCCGATAGACCGACCCCAAATAACTCCTCTACGCATCGCCTGTCCACTGTCGTGTCCATAAAGCTCTTCTGGCCGAAATGGACATAGCACTTACCCGTGATGCCAGTGTGCAGATATCTCTCTGTGCATCACGCATATAAAGAAATGCATCCTTTATTTGTTCTAACGACAGTAAAATATTGTCCCCGTCCAGGGAATCAATATTTTCGATCAGGGACTCTGACCAAACTACCCCAGCACTGCACATCCAGGCAGTCGCAATAGCTGGTCGTAGTATAACACCTGCATGTGTGTATATACCTTTTTGGATATTTTCCATCCTCCTATCTGATGGATCTTTAAGTGCGGCCGTCTCAGGAGAGGGTAACGCCACTTGTTTTGATAAGCGTGTTAGCGCTTTGTCCACCCTAGGAGGTGTTTCCCAGCGCTCCCTAACCTCTGGCGGGAAAGGGTATAAAGCCAATAACTTCTTTGAAATTAGCAGTTTTTTATCGGGGCACCCCACGCTTCATCACACACGTCATTTAATTCTTCTGATTCGGTAAAAACTACTGGTAGTTTTTTCACACCCCACATAATACCCTGTTTAGTGGTACCTGTAGTATCAGCTAAATGTAACATCTCCTTTATTGCCAAAATCATATAACGTGTGGCCCTACTGGAAAATACGGTTGATTCGTCACCTTCACCACCGGAATCAGTGCCTGTGTCTGGGTCTGTGTCGACCGACTGAGGCAAGGGGCGTTTTACAGCCCCTGACGGTGTTTGAGGCGCCTGGACAGGCACTAATTGAGTGTCCGGCCGCCTCATGTCGGCAAACGACTGCTTAAGCGAGTTGACGCTATCCCGTAATTCCACAAATAAAGGCATCCATTCTGGTGTCGACCCCCTAGGAGGTGACATCCTCATATTTGGCAATTGCTCCGCCTCCACACCAATAACGTCCTCATACATGTCGACACACACGTACCGACACACATCAGACACACAGGGAATGCTCTATACGAAGATAGGACCCACTAGCCCTTTGGGGAGACAGAGGGAGAGTCTGCCAGCACACACCAAAAAGCGCTATATATGACAGGGATAGCCTTATGATTAAGTGCTCCCTTATAGCTGCTTTTATATTGATATATTGCCATTTATTTTGCCCCCCCTCTCTGTTATACCCTGTTTCTGTAGTGCAGTGCAGGGGAGAGACCTGGGAGCCTTCCTGACCAGCGGAGCTGTGACAGAAAATGGCGCCGTGTGCTGAGGAGATAGGCCCCGCCCCTTTTCCGGCGGGCTCGTCTCCCGCTATTTAGTACATTTAGGCAGGGGTAAATATCTCCATATAGCCTCTGGGGCTATATGTGAGGTATTTTTAGCCTTTTTAAAGGTTTTCATTTGCCTCCCAGGGCGCCCCCCTCCCAGCGCCCTGCACCCTCAGTGACTGCCGTGTGAAGTGTGCTGAGAGGAAAATGGCGCACAGCTGCAGTGCTGTGCGCTACCTTAAGAAGACTGCAGGAGTCTTCAGCCGCCGATTCTGGACCTCTTCTTGCTTCAGCATCTGTGAGGGGGCCGGCGGCGTGGCTCCGGTGACCATCCAGGCTGTACCTGTGATCGTCCCTCTGGAGCTTCATGTCCAGTAGCCAAGAAGCCAATCCATCCTGCACGCAGGTGAGTTCACTTCTTCTCCCCTCTGTCCCTCGTTGCAGTGATCCTGTTGCCAGCAGGAATCACTGTAAAATAAAAAAACCTAAGCTAAACTCTCTAAGCAGCTCTTTATGAGAGCCACCTAGAATTGCACCCTTCTCGGCCGGGCACAAAAATCTAACTGGAGTCTGGAGGAGGGTCATAGGGGGAGGGGCCAGTACACACCACCTGACCTGTAAAAGCTTTACTTTTGTGCCCTGTCTCCTGCGGAGCCGCTATTCCCCATGGTCCTTTCAGGAACCCCAGCATCCACTTAGGACGATAGAGAAATCCGGATAATAACCACGGCGAGAATACGTAAGTCAGGCAAAGGCCATTTATCATCCATCAATTTCCCATCACACCCCATACAGGTGCACAATAACATGTGTGTTGTCTGGATACTGTAGTATACGGTACAGCCGCAATGTTCCGCTGTGTAGAAATTAAATCTCCTCATTTTCAATCTTGAAAAGTATAGACTAGGGCTGAAAGACTAGGATACACAATCTTTGTCCAAGCATGATACAGCAGAAATGTTGTTTGCAGCCTTTTTGGAGTTCTCCGCATTAGCCTGACAATACATTGCAGATCTAATGCAATGGGTGTGGTATGCGTGACCTGCAGCATACCAGCGCCAGAATCCTAGGGGGGGGGGGGAATTGTTTGGTAATTGCAGCAAGGATGGGTGGACACCCACGAGTGGGGACAATCCCTGTTGGTCGGCATGCTGCCGTCTGAATTGTGAGGGGGCGGGACGTAGGTGAAGGTTATGTGACCATGGGTCTCCTGACCGCCGGTCACATAACTACATCCCAATGCAATTAATTGCATTAGTTAAATAATAAAAGAAATGAAAACTATAAAAACAGGAAAGAGTCCTAACTGTATCTAATGCAAGTCATCAAGTTGAAAGCAGAGTAATCTGAGGAGCTGTGATAGAACAGAGGCTGCCCCTGGGTCTGCTGCCAACCACTCTACACAGTGCATTTCAGCAAAGCATGGTTGCAAGTCTGGCTCTAAAGCTAGGTACAAACTATATGATATATTGGCCAATCTCCAATCCGCGATGCATCATAAAGTGTGTACACCCAATTCATAATTTGATGAATTGTGTGGTTGCATCTTCTCATCTATGTGTTGCACATTAAAACTGTAATATATTGTGTCACTGCACAGCAGATCATGCTGTGTATGTGGACACTATATACTGTACACGTAACACTGTCTGCTGCTGAGCAGTTTTCAGCTCAGTGATCGAATATAGAGTATTTCTGTTTAGGTATTAATGGTTTCTCTATCCTGAAAGTGATGTGTGTATGTATAGGTTTATATACATACCGTACGGTTCTATATACATACGTAACTAATGACAAGCAGCAGCTTTACAGCTGTATTCTCATACAGTACATATTTGCTGCAGTCATGCCAAATAGCCCCTCGTGGAACGCCAGGTCGAATGAGAATCTTCTAGCATAGTGTCTTTTTTGCCGAAAAGGAGTTTTAAAAATGGCTGCGAAATGTGTCTAGGACACACTAGAATGTGCCAATTAATAAGATATGACACTTGTAGGTCTGTGCACAACTGAGTTTGTAAATCTGTGTATGAATGTAGCAGCCGCAGCTTTTTTCCAGTAGAAGTTCTGGTCTGCTCCGTATACAGACTCAGTTGCACACAATATACAAGAGTCATAACACATTAATCAGCGCACACTCTGTGTCCCCTAGTCGCACTGCGTTGCGACTAAGACACAAATTTGGGGGGGGGGGGGGGGGGGGGGACACTCCAGACTTTAGCAGAGTTGCACTCACACCAGGAATCCCACTCTGCATTGTGTATTGAGGCTGGATATACGAGGACACGTGTTTGCTCTTTTATCTGCTCAAGGCTGTAAACGGGTAATACCACACCTGTATAAGAGCAAAAGGAAGAAAATTCTTACTGCAATAAATTTAATTTCTAAAATATTACTAGTTTGCAGAAAAAGTAACTTTAGGAACATTGCGTATCATGCGTTTTCTATATGCTTTTTATGTGCTGCACATTTATAAACCATTATACTGGGAGCACACAATGATGCATGAGAAATAGGTTGTGGCGCATTTTAAATGCAAAGGTTTATGTATGAATGCAGTTGTGGGAAGTAGGGAGGCCAATCCCAGGCCATTTTTTCAATTCCGGGTATCGGGATTGAAAAATGGTCAATCCCGGGATTGGCTTTCAACTGTTTCCGGCCATCCCCCACGTCCCTCCCCACCTGCAGACATTTAAAAAAAAGTACAAACCTGCACAGCTGGGTATCTGGGTAGGAGGCGGCGGCGGGGTAGTGCAGGGGAGCCGGTGGTTGAGTGCAGGGAAGCCGGGAGGAGGCGGCGGGTAAGTGTGGGGAAGGCGGGAGGAGTTAGTGGGTGAATACCGCCGTACTTCCTGCTCTGCGGCTGCTGACAGCGCAGCGTGACCTCACAGGCCCAGGTCACGCTGCGCAGGGGGAGCAGAGAGGAGGGAGCCGGGCAGCGTCTGAGCGTCCTGAGGACGCTCAACGCTGATCCCTCAATCCCCGGGATTGGAGCTTTCAAGCCCAGGATTGAATCCCGGCCATTTTTGGGCCTAAATCCCGGGATCCCGCCGATCCCGGGATTGGCTTCCCTAGTGGGAAGGGCATCAAGCACTCTTGATATATTTATAATACGTTTATTAATGTGTGAAAGCACCAAAAGCAATGGATAGGCAGTAATGTGCCTTGCAAAAACACAAATGCAGCAATCCCAGATTCTCATACCAATCCCCATCCTGGCTGTCCATCAGCTACAAGACACCAAAGCAGTTATTTACGGACATTCACCAGATAGAGAACTTATTGTAGATGTTGCTCTAGAAAGCACTATTCATGTGCAGTTATAAATATTCTTATTACATTTATACAGCTATATGCTGCAAGCACTTGAAGTTGTGTTTAGGGCCGATGGGTAGGTACTGGCAGTGGCATTGGGTGATAGTACACAGCATATTTATGGCATGATAGCGAGAGTGCTATATACAGATGTGAATACTGCCAATTCCCCCAAACTCACTTATGTAAACAGTATAGTGGTACTATGGTACAACTAACCACTACAGCTCACACATCATTCAATAACCTAGCCCCAAACACAGCCATTTAGTTACTGCAGTACTAAAAAAAAAAAAGCACGTAACTTTATGCAGCCAGGGAGCATCAGCATATTGGGGTGTATATATAAAAAGGGAGAAAAATCCATATATGAACTTTTGGCCTATACATGAAGGGTGTCCAGATGGCAACAGCTCAGCAACAAGGACTGCAGCTGTACTTATACCACCGCAAATCTCAGAACTACTGAAGATGAATGAAAAAAAATGTTTTATTACATGAACCATTATTTCAATGGACTATATTTAAATTTTCCCACTTTTATTAGTGTATCTAGGAGTACAAGGGGTACATTTACTATGCAGGCCTTTTCAAAGTCGCTGCATCTTTGGTGGTTTTGGACACTTGTTTAAAAGTGGCAATGATAAAAATACAAAACCAGGTTGTGTTTAGTATGGAATTAAATTGCACATTTAAATCAAGCAGTCAAAACTGCATCATCTTTGAAAAGCGTACATAGTAAATGAATCCTTAAGCCTGGGCTTTCAGCTCCACATATGCAAGCCAGTTAAATAGCTCATCCGAGGCAGTAACATCACCCTTACAGCTGCAGGACAGTATCACCAATACAGCAGAATGAGAAGCTATTGCAGCTATTGGAAAACAAAGACAAATTCACTTAAACACACAAATTAGCAAGTAAAAAAGCGCTCAGTGTTGTCTCATCGATAGTAAATAGCAATATGATACTTTTACTGTCCATATACAGGGTCCTGTGATTCATATATCTCCTCCAATTGTTGTATTCACATCCAGACAGAAATCTCGTAGTGATCACAACATATATAAAAAAGGTACAGAAAGTTTGTGACTCTGCGCACCGAGTATACCTGTTCGGGCTAGCTGCAGCACTTAGGTGACTAACCTATAGACAGTAATTGGTGATTAAATGCTGCACTCGGCCCTATTCGTTGTGTGGGTGTCTCCTATATATACACAATAGGAAAATGGCCAATGTGTAGAAATATGGACCTTGCACAATATAGGTAATTAATCTTTACTGATCAATTAAAATAGTAATTAATGACATGGATCTTCCAAACAAATGAGAAATATAAGCAACGTAAGGATTAAATGCAGTTAATCCTGCAAATAAATTAAAAGTAAAGTAAATTAGAGTATAATGTACCGCAACAAGTGATATTAACCTCCTGGTCAACACGGTAATGTGAGCGGTACCTGACCCTTGGTGAGTGACCAAAGAGACTAAGGGAAACACAGTCTTGAATGTCCTTCGGACGGCGGCGGCTCGCTCGTCCGAGTAGCTACTTGCACTTAGGTATACCTTATCGGAGTAGTTGTTCACGGTATTCGGTGGGTATTGACCGGGTGTGTGTTGGGAGCAATACCCTCCGGACTGGTCCGCCCTATTGCAGCCCCGTTTCCCTGCAGGGCGACGGTTCACCAGCGCTCCCTGGGTGATCGTGTGCTGTGTAAGCAGGGACCCGTCTCGGCAGGGAGTGTATCACGGCAGCGGCTTTTAAAGAGGTAGAGGAAACAGACAGGACTAAGCTACTTGAGTATAGAAACAAGGACAAGACAACAGGGATGCAAGAGATCAAATTCATAACAGACTATTCCCAACAAGCACCATTATTGCAAAACATCTTAAAGAAACATTGGCCTTTATTGTTGGAGGATGAATCCTTAGGAGAGCATATACAGGCAAGACCTAAGGTCGTTTACAGGAAGGCACCCGATCTAAAACAAAAATTAGTCCACAGCCATATTCCACCTAAGAAAACAACGCAGTTGACCATTAACAACACTACACCAAAAAAGGGCTTTTATCACTGCGGTACATGCATGGGGTGTAGGAATTCAAGAACGATCAGTACCAAACCACAATTGGGATTTAAATCCAACAATACAGACAGTGTACGACATAAGGGATAGGATCACATGCACCACCAAAGGGGTCATATACCTGTTGGAGTGCGCCTGCTCGAAACAATATATAGGTAGGACGACAAGACAGCTCAAAACAAGAATCAGCGAGCATATTTACAATATAAAACGAGGCTATGAAGACCATTTCCTATCCAAACATTTCAAAGACTACCATAATAAGCACCCCCACTCATTAAAATTTTTAGGGATACAAGAGGTACAACACAATTGGAGAGGGGGGGGGGGGGACTACACAGAGAGGATTAACACCATCGAGTTACGATGGATGTACGAACTTAAGACACTGACCCCACACGGTCTGAACAAAGACAAAGTAAAATTCATCGTTTGCAGAAAAAGACATTAGTCCTAGTATTTACCGAGATCTGTAGTAAGGTTTTACCACATGGTTTTTAGATCCAATATCCCATTACGGCATGTGAAACCATATATACATGGATGTTTCATCATATATGTGTACATGGTTTATGTTTCCGACTCATTTATACAGAAACATTTAGAGTGTGATACACATCCGTTTTTAACAAAATGCTAGCGAACAGAAGATCAAAACTTGCTACGACACAGAGATAATAAGTACCTAAATTACCATAAGGCATTATATTACGCAGGGAGCTGTACCCTTTAGCATTTGACAGCAAGATTACCATTAGGAACAATGTTGTATGATATCCATTTATTGCACATGTTTATGTACATTTATGCACATGTATATACTTTTATATGCATCTATATTTACATCTAGTTTTGTTGTCATGCATTTTAAATTTATTCAATCCCATTGAACATGGACGTGGGACTGTAGTTTACCAAACTAACCTGGTTTTAGCCTTAAATGGAAGGCTAGAATTCCTAAGATTACCAGTATCATGGACCACTCAGTGACTGAACCAGATGGACCAATGGGAGGGTAGAACTCCCCAAGACTGACAGCATCACTGACCAACCAGGAACTTAATTAGATGGACCAATAGGAAATGCACTCTTTGAGACCTGCAGAAGGCCGGGTATTTGAAATGAAACCCTTTATAAAGAGCACCCACGGAGAGGACATGCAAAGACTCCCAGAGGAAGGCCCCTAGTGGGCTGAAACGCGTTGGAGACACACACATTGGAAACCACCCCGACAAAGTACAGGACCCGTGCACGGGAGAAAGACAGGACACTAGGCTGAGAACGCATGATCGAAAACTCCACTAACAAACACTACAAGGCGGCACCAGAGGAAGAAGCCGGTGACGGGAGGCCATTATCGGCGGTGACAGGTGAGCAGAGTCAACTTCCCTACACGGCAGGGGGGGGGGGGGGGGGGGTCAGCGGTTCATTGAGCCGAGACTGTTCTTCATCCCCCGTGCAGACGTTTCTTGCCTCCACGGCTGACTGATATCTGGTGAGCGTCCGTACACCGACGCGTCACTGGAGTTCAGGGCCGGGGTGGCTTGATTAGTCCCCCGTCCAGACAGTTCGTGCTTCAGCGGCTGACTGAGATCCGGCGAGCATCCGTACACCGACGCGCCGCCGGAGTTCAGAGCCAAGGCAGCCTGACTAGTCCCCGGGGGGGTAGTTTGACAGACCCTATCCGTACGGCGGGGAACACGGTGAGCGTCGCACACAGCCGCTGCCATGATACACCCCCTGCCGAGACAGGTCCCTGCTTACACAGCACACGATCACCCAGGGAGCGCTAGTGAACAGGCGCCCTGCAGGGGAACGGGGCTGTAATAGGGCGGACCAGTCCGGAGGATATTGCTCCCAACACACACCCGGTCAATACCCACCGAACACCGTGAAGAACTACTCCCATAAGGTATAACTAAGTGCAAGTAGCTACTCGGACGAGCGGGCCGCCGCAGTCCGAAGAACATTCAAGACTGTTTCCCTTAGTCTCTTTGGTCACTCAAAGGTCAGGTACCGCTCACATTACCGTGTTGACCAGGAGGTTAATACCACTTGTTGCGGGACATTATACTCTAATTTACTTTACTTTTAATTTATTTGCAGGATTAACTGCATTTAATCCTTACGTTACTTATATTTCTTATTTCTTTGGAAGATCTATGTCATTAATTACTTTTTTAATTGATCAGTAAAGATTACCTATATTGTGCAAGGTCCATATTTCTACACATTGGCCATTTTCCTATTGTATATATAGGAGACACCCACACAACGAATAGGGCCGAGCGCAGCATTTAATCACCAAATATGTAAAAAAGGAAAAATACAACAAAATAGTGTAGTACGTTCTTTGCAACAGGATGGTATAAACACAGTTGGTCTAATATCCCACAGTGCGGTACCAAACTCACAATATTACAAAAGGTATCTTTTAAAGCCAGTATGTTCCCATAGGGAAGGGTGCGTACCATACTCGCTCGTTGTCAAATGATGGACCAACTGATGATCGCTTTTTTACTTGGGAATTGGTGGGTTTTATGTATTGTTCATAAGGGTGAACTGGCCCTGTCATTTCCAGGGGGCAGCACAAGTGTGTTTGCGCCTTGGGTGTCTGACTAATTTTTTTTGCACAAATATTCACTTGTACAATGCTTTTATTGGCATTTCCTTACTCCCTGGTACCCTGAGTAACAGTTGGATCCCTCAATTTCAGTAATTATGTACATATGCGAGACAAGCTACATATGAATTTAGCAGAGAAGAAGGGGGGGGGGGGGGTTTAAGGGCTCATTCACTACATCAATTAATTTGCTTTTTATCCAATCCCTAAAAAAGTGGATTAGAAATGTAATGGCTTCTCACAGTGCTCATTCCCAAAATTGCATTCTCACATTTTAACATGTGCTGTCAAATTTTAGAACGTGACATGACCCATTTCCCATGCATTAAGGTGTCCTACCATTACAATGGGCTGCACTGCCATTGCAAAGTGCAACGGATGAAAACACAGTTAAAGTGCACATTAGTCTTCATGCATGTTTGGCCATTCTCCCAGAGCATGTGTGAATGCGACCTAAGAGTACAGCCTGCCTAAAAGCCTAACTGCAATGCAATATTAATAACTCATCACAAAATAAAGACAAAAGTAGTACTGTCTGGTATATATATATATATATATATATATATATATATATATATATATATATATATATATATATATATATTAGACGTGTGGGATGAAATCATTTAGAATTGTGTGTTGTCATTTAGAACAATGAAAGGCAACGTGACATGCTTCAGGGGCCGCAATGGGTAGGCTTCTAACCTTCTAAATGGCCACACATTGTCCTTAATCACAGTAATAGCCTAAATCAAGAGTAGTTTTACAACTAGTAGCATAGAAATACGACAAAGCAGGAAGGAACCGGTGGCACAATTGAAGGCTCAGAGGGCAGTTTGTTGCCCATCACTGATGTAAAGAGATCCAGAACTGATCGCGAAAGCCGTATTTCTGCAGTATGTCGTCACAAGAAGCCTCTCAGGAGAACAGGTATACTCCGGCCACTACTTGAACGTGTACACTCATTAAATACTCAAATATTTATGTGTACCCCGAAGGTGGTTCAGACATGTACAAAAGGTAAATGCTGAAACAGCTCTTACACTTTAGTTTTAACATGCGTTTAAACACAAAAAGTTGTCTTGTTGCAAGTCTGATTAAAATGCTGGTGTGTGACGCTAATCAGTACTATACTGTAACAATTGCATAGACAACGAGCAGCTTATGGCTTTAGCAAACTTCAGACAGCTACTATTAAAAAAGGGTGATTCAATTTCTGCTATAATATATGAAGAGGCAGATCTCACAGTAACTGTCGCCATGTCAGAATCATACAGCCAAATGAAGACGTTACAACAGCCGTTGCTGTGACGATGCATTGCATTTCTAGTTGGGAATTATATCCCATCATAAGCAAACACACACACCCCGATCTCCTAAACAAAACTAAATCTTTGAAAGCGCATCAGTATAAATTAAAATGTAACGATTTGTGACCGGCCAATCAGATCCTAACTGTTAATTTACATATTGGAAACTGATTGGCTGGTGCCTTTATCACCATGCACATATCACTGGTTTATCACTTCCTTATGCCTTCTCCAGGTTAATACATCTGCCCCACTGTCCACAATGGAATGTTGTGCACACAACTAGACACTTTATTTTCATACATGTACAGTCTGTACGTGTGACACCTACTTCTAGATCAGCTAGCATCAATTTTAGAACATGCCAGAATACGTGACCAAGTGAAATCACTAAGGAGACAAATAGCAGAAAACACGCACACTTCATCCCAGCAAGGTCTGATGAAACGCTCCAAAACAATACTGCAGGACTTACAAGGCATACAGAAGGATCCAGCACAAACTAAGACAATTTGTCAACATGGTATTTCCCAGAGGTGCTGGGAAAATGTAAGATCACTCCAAGGGCTTTCAGTACCAACACAAAGGCATGATTTTAAAAGTCAAGCCAAGAGTTTTACAAAAGACAATTCCACATCCAGAAGCTGCATATTGTTTTAGTTAAGGACACTCAGCAAGAACGAATATAAGAAACCACTTAAAAAGAAGCAATTTGTAAACACTGATCAGCTAATAGTGGTGGAAGTGCTTCTGTAGGGGGGCAGTGCAGTTTAATATAAAAACACACTGTACACATTCTGCAATGGTATAGCAGAATGGAATAAGGACACATTTGATGTGCCGCAGCTGGCAGCTTAAACGGAGGTTTATAAACTGCTGCCCTAAAGTATATCCAATAACATTCTGAGCACGTCTGGTGGGAACATGTGTCAAAATTACAGATGCAGATTAAATCACCATTACACAATCTTATATTGGCATAGGAGATTAAAATAAGATTTTACTTACCGGTAAATCTATTTCTCGTAGTCCGTAGAGGATGCTGGGGACTCTGTAAGGACCATGGGGAATAGACGGGCTCCGCAGGAGAAAGGGCACTTTAAGAAAGCTTTGGATTCTGGGTGTGCACTGGCTCCTCCCTCCGTGTCCCTCCTCCAGACCTCAGTTAGAGAAACTGTGCCCAGAGGAGATGAACAGTACGAGGAAAGGATTTTTGTAAATCTAAGGGCAAGATTCATACCAGCCACACCAATCACACCGTATAACTTGTGATAAACTACCCAGTTAACAGTATGAACAACAACATAGCCTCGGTTCAAACCCGATCAACTATAACATAACCCTTATGTAAGCAATAACTATATACAAGTCTTGCAGAAGAAGTCCGCACTTGGGACGGGCGCCCAGAATCCTCTACGGACTACGAGAAATAGATTTACCGGTAAGTAAAATCTTATTTTCTCTAACGTCCTAGAGGATGCTGGGGACTCCGTAAGGACCATGGGGATTATACCAAAGCTCCCAAACGGGCGGGAGAGTGCGGATGACTCTGCAGCACCGATTGAGCAAACAGGAGGTCCTCCTCAGCCAGGGTATCAAACTTATAGAACTTTGCAAAGGTGTTTCAAACCGACCAAGTAGCAGCTCGGCACAGTTGTAGTGCCGAGACCCCTCGGGCAGCCGCCCAAGAAGGGCCCACCTTCCTAGTGAAATGGGCCTTAACCGATTTAGGCAATAGCAATCCTGCCGAAGAATGCGCCTGCTGAATCGTGTTACAGGTCCAGCGAGCAATAGTCTGCTTTGAAGCAGGAGCGCCAACCTTGTTGGCCGCATACAGAACAAACAGAGCTTCGGTCTTCCTGATCCTAGCCGAGCTGGTCACATAAATCTTCAAAGCCCTGACCACATCCAGGGACTCGGAATCCCCCAAGTTCCATGTAGCCACAGGCACGACAATCGGTTGGTTCATATGAAAAGATGTGACCACCTTGGGCAGAAATGGAGGACGAGTCCTCAGCTCTGCCCTATCCACGTGAAAAATCCGGTATGGGCTTTTATATGATAAAGCCGCCAATTCCGAAACCCGCCTTGCAGAAGCTAAGGCCAACAACATGACCACTTTCCAAGTGAGGTATTTCAACTCTACTGTTTTGAGTGGTTCAAACCAAGGTGACTTGAGGAAACTTAATACCACGTTAAGGTCCCAAGGCGCCACCGGAGGTACAAAGGGAGGCTGAATATGCAGCACGCCCTTCACAAAAGTCTGTACTTCAGGAAGAGAAGCCAATTCTCTTTGAAAGAAAATGGATAAGACCGAAATTTGAACCTTTATGGACCCTAATTTTAGGCCCAAATTCACTCCCGTTTGAAGGAAGTGAAGCAGACGGCCCAACTGGAACTCCTCCGTAGGAGCAGTTCTGGCCTCACACCAAGAAACATATTTTCGCCATATACCGTGATAATGTTTCGACGTCACGTCCTTCCTAGCCTTGATCCGGGTAGGAATGACCTCCACCGGAATCCCTTTTTCCGCTAGGATCCGGCGTTCAACCGCCATGCCGTCAAACGCAGCCGCGGTAAGTCTTAGAACAGACAGGGCCCCTGCTGCAGCAGGTCCTGCCTTAGAGGAAGAGGCCACGGATCTTCTGTGAGCAACTCTTGCAGGTCCGGATACCAAGTCCTCCTTGGCCAATCTGGAACAATGAGGATTGTTCTGACCCTTCTTATTATCCTCAACACCTTGGGTATGAGAGGTAGAGGAGGAAACACATAGACCGATCTGAACACCCAAGGTGTCACCAGAGCGTCTACCGCAACCGCCTGAGGGTCTCTTGACCTGGCGCAATACCTCTTTAGCTTTTTGTTGAGGCGGGACGCCATTATGTCTATCTGAGGCAGTCCCCACCGATCCGTGATCTGTGTGAAGACTTCTTGATGAAGTCCCCACTCTCCCGGATGCAGGTCGTGCCTGCTGAGAAAGTCCGCCTCCCAGTTGTCCACCCCCGGGATGAACACTGCTGATAGTGCGCTTACATGGCCTTCCGCCCAGCGTAGAATCCTCGTCGCCTCTGCCATGGCCACTCTGCTCCTTGTGCCGCCTTGGCGGTTTACATGAACCACTGCCGTGACATTGTCTGACTGAATTAGAACCGGTTTGTTCCGAAGCCATTCCTCCGCTTGGCGTAGGGCGTTGTATATGGCCCTCAACTCCAGGACATTGATGTGGAGACCAGTCTCTAGGCTTGACCAGAGACCCTGGAAATTTCTTCCTAGTGCGACAGCTCCCCAACCTCGGAGGCTCGCGTCCGTGGTCACCAGGACCCAGTCCTGAATGCCGAACCTGCGACCCTCCAGGAGGTGATCAAAAAAAGGAAAAACAGACAGCGCTAATAGATTTTTAATAAAATGTTTTTATTCATTAATTTTATCTAGATTTTTCTTTAGCTAAAATAGCCCTTTTCGCCTACCTATAAATCTAATTCCACATATCACTTGTTTATATTTTATTAAAATTCAAGCCAATAAAACAATAATACATCAATAATATATATATATATAATATAATACAATAGCTCTGCTCTGTATACTTGATTTTTCAATATACCACTGAGACAATTGGATACAAATGCAACAAACTGTTTCCTTCCAATGCTGTAGAGGTCTCCAGCCTCTAAGTTGATATTAGATTGCTCTTTCAGCTTAAGATGGAAGCTTTTTTTTAGATTGTTGCTATATTAAAAAACAGCTGTTACAATTCCTTATTTATTGGTCAGGGTGTATAGTTAAGTTCCCAGATCCACACTCTACTGACCACAACACTTAGAACTTCCAGATGAATTAGTATATGATTTTGATAGCTGCTCCTTTTTATTTAGAAAGTGTCGCTGATTTAATACACATCAGTAGTGGGTTAGTTGTTCATAAATTGATCTACAGGGAAACAAACATGCTTTCCTCAAGGCAATAATAAAAGTTCATGCAGCTCAGCTGGTATTCAGAACTGGTTCAGTATATGGCAGCAGCCAATTAATTGCTTTTAGATTGACATGCAAAGATATATGCAATTGCTTTTGCTTATAGCGATGATAAAAGTTCAGCTGATATTTTTAAAACATGGCCATGTTATATATTACCACTTTCCTCCTGGGTCAAAATTCTTTACTCACTCCCGGCTCTGGTGCTCGGATACCTTTTCATGAGCCTTATCCGGAGATCCTTTAGAATTCTTCCCAGCGTGTTGAGGTAGACTCGTGGTATGCTGATCATAGGTGGGTAAAAACAATGAGACGCGTTTCTCCGCCTGTAAACGCTCGGCGGCTTCTTCAGTCGGAGATCTCCCGAGATCTCGCCTTTATGAGGAGATCGTCCAAGTACGGGATAATGGTGACACCCTGCCTGCGCAGGAGCACCATCATTTCCGCCATTACCTTGGTGAAAATTCTCGGGGCCGTGGAAAGACCAAACAGCAACGTCTGAAATTGGTAGTGACAGTCCTGTACTGCAAATCTCAGGAATGCCTGGTGAGGAGGGAAAATCGGAACATGAAGGTACGCATCCTTTATGTCCAGGGACACCAACCCAATCCCCGCTCTGAGCGACTCCATTTTTAACTTGAACCTCTTCAAGTACAGGTTCAGGGATTTCAGATTTAAAATGGGTCTGACCGAACTGTCCTGTTTCGGTACCACAAACAGGGATGAATAATAACCCTCTCCTTGCTGGAGATGAGGAACTTTGACTATCACCTGTTGAATGTACAATTTGTGAATTGCAGCTAACACCAGCTCCCTCTCCGACGGAGAAGCCGGCAGAGCCGATTTGAAAAACCAGCAAGGAGGCATGTCTTCGAATTCCAGTCTGTATCCCTGGGAAACAATCTCTATTGCCCAGAGATCCACCTGTGAGAGAAACCAGACATGGCTGAACAGACGAAGACGTGCCCCCACTTGATCAGACCCCCCCCCCCCCCCCCCCGGAAAGCCCAAGCGTCATGCAGTGGACTTTGCGGAAGTAGGGTAGGACTTCTGCTCTTGGGAACTAGCAGAGTGCAGCTTTTTCCCCTTGCCTTTACCTCTGGCAACAAAAGGACGATCCTCGTACCTTCTTGCTTTTATTGGAACGAAAGGACTGCATTTGATAATGCGGTACCTTCTTAGCATGCTGCGGGGGAACATAAGGTAAAAAATTCGATTTACCGGCCGTAACAGTAGAGACAAGGTCCGAGAGGCCTTCTCCAAACAACTCCTCCCCCTTGTAAGGCAATGACTCCATATGCCGCTTTGAGTCGGCGTCTCCCGTCCACTGTCGGGTCCACAAGAGTCGCCTAGCATAAATAGACATAGCGTTTATTCTGGAGCTTAGTAAACAAATGTCTCTCTGAGCATCCCTCATATACAAGGCCGCATCTCTGATATGCTCAATGGTCATTAGAATGGTATCCCTATCCAAGGTGTCAATCTCCGTAGATAAGGAGTCTGCCCATGCCACGACAGCACTACAAACCCAGGCCGACGCCATGGCCGGTCTAATGATAGTTCCTGAATGTGTGTAAATGTGCTTCATGGTAATTTCCTGCTTGCGATCAGCAGGATCCTTGAGGGAAGCAGTATCCGGAGAAGGCAGTGCCACCTTCTTGGATAAGCGTGTCAGTGCCTTGTCTACTTTAGGCGAAGATTCCCATCGTATCCTATCCTTCTGTGGAAAAGGATACGCCATAAGAAACCTTTTGGGAACATTTAGTCTCCTATCCGGAGACTCCCAAGCCTTTCGCACAATTCGCTTAGCTCAAATGAGGACGGAAACGTGACCTCAGGCTTTTTCCCTTTATACATGTGAACCCTCGTGTCAGGGACAGGGGGTTCCTCAGTGATATGCAAAACCTCTTTTATGGCAATAATCATGTATCGAATACCCTTTGCCACCTTCGGCTGTAATTTTGCATCCTCATAGTTGACACTAGAGTCAGTATCTGTGTCGGTATCTGTGTCAGCGACCTGGGATATGGGGCGCTTTTGAGACCCTGAAGGTCCTGGCGCCACAGGGACAGGCACAGTCTGGCTACCTGACTGATCCCTAGCCTCAGCCTTTAACCTGTTATGCAGGAGATTCACATTTGCATTTAAGACATTCAGCATATCCACCCAGTCCGGTGTCGGCGTTGCCGACGGCGACCTGACATTCAAACACTCCCCCTCCACATTAAGCAAGCCTTCCTCGTCAAACATGTCGACACACTTCATACACACAGGGAAACTCTTTTCTGAAGACAGTATCCCCTTTAAGGCCCTTTGGAGAGACAGAGAGAGTATGCCAGCACACACCCCAGCGCAATGACCCTGGAGACCAACACAAAATGTTTTTCCCCAGCAGCGCTGTATAATATCTTATCCGCCAATTATGTGCCCCCCCCCCTCTCTTTTAAACACCCCTTCACCGTGTGCAAGCAGGGGAGAGTCCGGGGAGCTTCCTCTCAGCGTTCTGTGGAGAGAAAAATATCGCTGGTGAGTGCTGAGGGAGAAGCTCAAATTTGTGTAAAAATGGCGGGGGCTCTTTTATATACATGTACAGTGCCCAGCTGTACATGTATATATCTTTTTGCCATGTTTTGAGGTGTTATTATTGCTGCCCAGGGCGCCCCCCCTGCGCCCTGCACCCATACAGTGACCGGAGTGTGTGAGGAGCAATGACGCACAGCTGCGGTGCTGTGCGTTACCTCAGTGAAGCCGCTGAAGGCTTCTGCCGCCTGAGACGTCTTCTTGCTTCTGTTCTTCTGGCTCTGTGAGGAGAACGGCGGCGTGGCTCCGGAGGTGGAAGCCCAGGACGAACCTGTGTTCACCCCCTCTGGAGCTAATGGTGTCCAGTAGCCGAGGAAGCAGATCCTATCATTTAAGTAGGTCTGCTCCTCTCTCCCCAGTCCCTCGATGCAGGGAGCCTGTTGCCAGCAGTGCTCCCTGTAAAAATAGAAAAATCCAAACAAAAATGCTTTCTAATACAAAGAACTCAGGAGAGCTCCCTGCAGTGCGCCCATCTTCCTCTGGACACAGTGTAAAACGGAGGTCTGGAGGAGGGACATAGAGGGAGGAGCCAGTGCACACCCAGAATCCAAAGCTTTCTTAAAGTGCCCTATCTCCTGCGGAGCCAGTCTATTCCCCATGGTCCTTACGGAGTCCCCAGCATCCTCTAGGACGTTAGAGAAAAAAACTATTCATCTGGTCCCAAATGAACATGTTTAAGAGAAATTAATTTCCCTAAGAAACTAATATTTCAAGTGTAAAGTTGGCCATACTGTACACTACAGGCTGATTGGCCAGATACCCGTACAGTGTATGGCCACAACAGAGTACAAATTATCGGTTTGGCGGCCATGCAAAGTCTTCCAACACGCTGGACAGATGCGATAACTTGTGCTTAGACCTGACATGGTATATATTCACTATCAGACAGACCAGTCATTTATTTTTTATTAAAAGTTTCTTATAAAGTGCAGCATATGCCGTTGCAATTTACAATTGGAACAGTAATAGAACAAATCTGGGTAAAAACAGACAGACAGACGTAGGAAGACCCTGCTCGCAAGCTTACAATCTATAGGGATATTACAGTGTATGGTAAGGATATTGCATGCGATCAGCGTATCAGAAAACATGTCTGATGGAGAGTTGTAGCGGACAGTGTATGGCTGGGTGAGGTAAGCGTCCGCCGGTCAGTATACCTCCGTAGAGATCCCGGCAGCAGAATGCTGCAGGGGGGAGAGCAACAAGCCGCTTTGCACCACGCTGCGGGCTCTTCCCACTCTATGGGTGTCGTGGACACCCACAAGTGGGAATAGTCCCCGTCGGTCAGCGTGCCAACCGTAGGGATTGTGAAGGTGTGGGATGTAGGGGGACGTTCTGTAACTGGCGGTCTCCTGACCACCGGTCACATAAATACATACCGTATGGGACACTTTAAACAATTGAAATTGGGGGGTGCGTGACAGAAAATGTACATGAATGCAGGTTGCCAACCATAAAGATGTGCATGTGTCCAGTCATGTTTATAGTTTCTTTTAAATGCACCATTTTACATATCAGAAAGGTTGCCCCATAGGGAACTACAGGTGCAATACAGAGGAAGCAGAGTTCCTAAAACATTATAGAAGAGTAGAGAGGCATGGAGGAATAGTATGTGCAATAACAACTCGAATTGCAATGAAGATGTTTGCTCAGGCTGTACTACTGTCACTTTCTTTTAAAACCTTATGACAGATACTGTTGAATAATGTCTTTACTTCCTCTTTAAATATTAATATATGGCAAAGGCTGCATATTTCAGAGCATGCTAGAGTTTATAATTCAGTAATAATGACCACTACAACAGCCGATCATGTTATGAGGGAGGCGCTTCTCTAATGCTAGTGACGATGATAGGCCGGTCTGCAAATCATCCCATTACACTACTGTCTTAAAAATGTCCTGTCCTAAAAAAAAAAAAAAAAGAGCTTCAGTTAGAGGGGAGGTGATACTTTTTCTGAACAAGCCTGTTGTGAAATATGGAACAATGCATTTTTCCCTTTACAGTTCACATACTGTATACGAAAAAAGGTCAAACACAATCATGGGGGGATATCCAAAAACGATATAGAAGAAACCCCACAAACTCGCACGCATGTCCATTCTGCAAATGAATCTAGCCTGGGTTTGCTCCAGGCCTGCTTTGACTGCACGGAATGGGGGGTCTTCGAAGCCTCGGCAACCGACCTGAATGACCTGACAGACAATGTCACATCCTACATCAGCTACTGTGAGGACATGTGTGTACCTACCAAGACTCACGCATTTACAACAAGCAGCCCTGGTTCAATGCCCAGCTCAGGCAACTTCGTCGAGCCAAAGATGAGGCCTATAGCAGCAGTGACAGAGCACTATACAACCGTACTAGGAACTCTGACTAAAGAAATCAGGCTAGCAAAAAAGCGGATCTCGGACAAGCTGACAAACGCTCTCCACCGTATCTGTATGGAAAGGAATGCAATCCATAACCAACTATAGGAAAACATCGAAGTCCACCACCATGCACCAAGACCTAGCAGACGAACTGAACCCCTTTTATTGCAGATTTGCAAAAGAAGTCCCCTGCAACCCAAACAAACACCTCTACGATGCCCCGAACACCGACAGCCAACCCCAGGCAATGCAAGTCACTCAAGAAGAGGTGGAGCAATTGTTCAAAAGGGCCAAACCCAGGAAAGCTCCGGGTCCTGACGGTGTGTCACCATCTGCCCTAAGAGCATGTGCGGGTCAGCTCGCCCCCATATTCACCAAGATCTTCAACAAATCGCTGGAGCTACAGAAAGTCCCTTCCTGCCTCAAAAGGTCTACTATCATCCCGGTCCCCAAGAAACCCTCCATCACGAACCTGAACGACTACAGGCCGATAGCACTGACGTCTGTGGTCATAAAAAAACGTTCGAGCGTCTGGTTTTGAATCACCTGAAAACTGTGACTGGCCCCAAACTGGATCCCCTGCAGTTCGCCTATCGATCGAATCGGTGTGTCGAGGATGCAGTCAACCTGGGCCTGCACTACATTCTACAGCACCTAGACATTCCAGGTACCTACGGGAGGGTCCTGTTTGTCGATTTCAGCTCGGCCTTAAATACAATCATACCCAGCATCCTCCACCCCAAATTACTTCACCTAGGGGTCCCAGAAGCTACCTGGTCCTGGATAGTAGACTTCCTGACCGATAGGACACAGGTGGAGAAAGCGGGGGAATTCACCTCTCAAGCGTGGTCCATTAGTACAGGGGCCCCTCAGTGCTGTGTCCTCTCACCCCTGCTCTTCTCCCTGTACACAAATGACTGTACCTCAGAGGCGCAATCTGTAAAGATAATCAAATTCGCCGATGACACCACCGTCATCGGCCTCATCAAAAACGGGGACGAATCGGCCTATAGACGGGAAGTAGACCGATTGGCCCAGTAGTGCATCCACAACAACCTTGAGCTCAACCCCCTCAAAACTGTCGAGATGATAGAACAATTGCTGACAGTGTGGTATCGCTAGTGGACTCCTTCAAGTTTCTAGGGAACACAATCTCCCGGGACCTTAAATGGGGGTCCAACGCTGACGCCACTGTTGGGAAAGCGCAGAAGAGGTTGTTCTTCCTCAGGCAACTAAGGAAGTTCAACATCCCACAGAAGCTTCTGCTCCTCTTCTACTCCGCGATTGTGGAGTCGGTACTGTGCTCCTCGATACGGATATGATACAGCTCCGCCAGCGCGAGGGACAGATGCAGGCTCCAAAAGGTGGTCAGAACCGCAGAGAAGATCATCGGGGCCGACCTTCCCTCAGTCCAGGACCTGTACCTGTCCAGAGCTAAAAAGCGGGCAATGAAGATAGTAAAAGACCAGCTACACTCCGGCCACAGCATGTTTAACTTGCTTCCTTCAGGCAGGCGTTACAGGGCCGTCCCCACCAGAAGCCTAAAAAAAGTTTCTTTCCCCAAGCAGTCCACCTGCTGAACTCCTGAACATTGAATGACTAGAAGTACATGTAACTAACTTGTGTCCCTACGGTATACGTATCTGTGTGACTTTTCATTGGTCCCCCCCAAGACGAAGACAAATTCCTAGTATACGCAAGTATACCTGGCCAATAAAGCCGATTCCGATTCTGTAGGAGAACTTACGTAATATCGCAATTCCACTTGTGGCTGAAGGGGTATAACTGGGTGGTAACGGAATGTTCGAATGTAAGCAAAGTTTAGTGACAGGTTGTTGACGAAAAGGCAGAACAAAGCTTATGGATGGGGGTCGTATGGTTGCATAGATACGTATAACTCTGCATACAGGCAAATAGGAGCATTTTCACTTTTCATGCATGTAACGTGGATGCAAGTGTGACACAATGGGGACAATGCAATTGACATTGCTCCAGACTAAAGTGCCTGGGAGCTTTTCAATTGTGTTGGGCAACCAGTCTGACGCTGGTCAGGACAGGTGCATTCTTGCACCCAAGTACACAGGATTTAGTAGTCTCACACAGAGCCATAAAGCCTCTGCTGTTCACTGATATTTGCTCATGCCTCAGGAGGGTGCCAGCAGAAATCCTAAACAGGTGCAGCCTCGGGTACGGCCGCCCAAAACAATTGGATTAGCTCCTGCCCACTTTGGAACTGCTTTGTAGCTTAAGTGGTGTACCAGGGCAAATATTAACAACCACCTTCAATGGAGAGGACGTGCTATAGATAAAGAATATTAAATATATATATAGCAAAAACGGGCTGGCACTCGTAGAGACTTCCATTATTCTAAGTCTCTACGAGTGCCAGCCCGTTTTGCTGCTTTACAATTGTCTTTGGGAGCAGGGCACCGGAGCATTCATTACATTAACCAGCGGAGTGCCGGACCTTGTGTTTGTTTATTTAAAAAAAAATATAAATATAAATATAAATATATATATATATATATATATATATATATATATATATATATATATATATATATATATATATAAAGTTCATCCCTGTGAAGGGAGATGCACTCTCCTAAAAGATCAAGAGTCCAGTCCAAACGTAATCGTCTTTATTATTCAAGTCTAGGGGCTCAGTATGTCAACGTTTCGATTCCATTAGAGAATCTTTGTCAAGACGAGCACAACAATGACATCCAGCATCATAAGTACACTAAAACAAAAATAGACAAAAAACTGTAAAAATCAAAAACATTGTAAAGAAAGAAAAAGGTGGAAGATGCCTCACGGGCCCAGATGTGGATGAGAGTACATCACCCCTGAAGTGCCAACCATTAATGCAACCACGTGATGAAAAAAGAAGGAATAGAATCCACATATAGATAATAAATATCACTCCACTGTGCCTACCACTGAGAAAGGTGAACCAAGTAGGACTGACACCAGCCATAATAACCACAAATGTGGATAAAGAGGGTAACTCACTCATAGGAGGTAATTCATAGCCCACAGCAATGGTAGGGGGATCACATAATCCTAAAAAATGTATAGGTATTTATACTCAAACAGTGAAATGACATGGGACCTATATAGCAATATCACATAATTAGGTACTCACGACAAATGTACAGGCCAGTAAGTTCCATAAGGGAGGATGTCCACACATCCAAACCTATTGATACACATATATGAATCATTAACTACATCACTCCAAATGAACCCCAAGGGGTGAATGAAAATGTCCAAGATTACTTACTAGAGTCAAAAATAGTCAAACATAGTCAGCAAGCAGACATCAAGGCATCAGAACACGGGCTGCATACAGGGACACGATCCTGGGCTACATTTATAGTGCCCAGACAGGAAGTGATGTCACAGTGCGCACAAATCAAAAACAGTCCAAACTGCTACATATAGCTCAATATACTAAGCACTGCATCTATAGCCAAAGACAACCTTACCGCCAATATTTAGATGCAGTACACAAATGCACATGTGTACAGAAACACTCCAAACGCGGCGTGCGTTCCACCTATAACTACCGGAAGTCTCGTGCGTGTCACCTAGAACTTCCGCCGGCCGCGCGTGGCGTCACTATCTCTCAAAGGCAGGACACACAGGAGGAGGATACATGCGTTCCACCTGGGAGACCGATCATAGCGGCTGAGGGGTCGTTATTGCAACCATTGGCCAAATTGGTTGACCATATTCTTCAACCGTTTGTTATTCAGAGTTCCAGCTATATTAGGGACACGACTGATTTCCTTAACCAATTGAAGCAATTCACAGATCTGGAGAAAGTCTCTCTATTGGCTACAATGGATGTACAGTCGCTATATACTGTGATCCCACATGATGATGGCATTGCGACCCTTAGAGAGATATTATCTAAGGATCAGAAACAGATGATCCCGACTGAATATGTCCTGGACCTTGTCTTCCTGGTGCTGAGTCTTAACCATTTTAAATATAAAGAAGCCTATTATATACAACGACTAGGAACCGCCATGGGTTCCAATTTGGCGCCAGCATACGCCAACTTATATATGACTCGTTTTGAAAATACATATATCTTTCCAGAATTTGGTGCTCAGATTTTGTTTTACAAACGCTTTATAGACGACGTATTTGTCTTGTGGAGTGGTACTAGGGAATCCTTCATCAATATGGTTGCAAAAGTAAATTCGCTTCACACTCCTATCAAATTTACATTCGATCTGTCAGATGTAAGTGTAAACTTTTTGGATGTTACTGTTCATATCAAGAACGGTCTAGTATCAACATCCCTTTTTAGGAAACCCACAGACCGCAACACAACACTATTGGCCAGCAGTTTCCACCCCCCAAGCTTAAAGGACAACTTACCTGTTTCGCAGTACCTGAGGGTTATGCGTATAGATACTGAAACAGCAGTTAGAGAAGAACAACTGAGTGAATTAACACAGAGATTTAGAGATCGGGGATATCGGCCTAGAATATTACGCAGATGTCTACAGAAAGCCAGAGAAATCTTTCAAGGGGAACGTCCTACTAAACAAACTAGTAAACAGCGTATGATATTTACCACGAGATTTGACCAACATGCGTATCATACTCAACAAACTCTTAAAAAACATTGGCCGATCCTCACGTCGGACCCGTCTTTGCCGTTTACCCATATGCCACCACCTATGATGGCGTATAGTAGAGGAGCAAACCTCAAACAACTACTGATGCGACCTACTATGGTACCCCAGGAACACCCTAATATTAAACAAATCATGAGCTCCAGACCAGGTTGTTTCTCGTGTGGTGGCTGTACTACATGTAGATCAATGCTTGTTGGTAAATCGTTCCCTCACCCACATTCTGGAAAACATATTAAGATTAGGTACCACCTCCACTGCAAGATGGAATATGTCATATATTTACTCACTTGCCCATGTGGGCTCTATTATGTTGGGTTAACCTCACGGTGCTTCCGTGATAGAATGGCTAATCATAGAACTACAATTAGAGCAGCACTCCAGACACGTAACACCGACAAACCCGTGGCGAGACATTATATGCTTAATGGACATCAAGTCTCTAATCTCAAATGCATGCTAATAGACTGGGTTCCCCCATTAGAACAGGGAGGAGACCGTCTACTGCTACTGAAACAACGGGAAAGCTACTGGATCTCGACCCTTGATACGGTCGCCCCACGTGGTCTAAATGAACAAAATGCCTTTAACATTTTTCTGTAGATCTGTCACTAGGGAATGTGAATCTGCTGTCCTTCATTGAACAGTTAGACATGCTCTATTAATTACTGAGCCTGCGTGTATATATGAGTGGTTGTGTTGGTGTGTGTATATATATGTGTATATGTTTTATGCATGCACACATGTATGTATATATATATATATATATACATATATATATATATTTAAAAAATTCTGTACACCATATATCATTGTTATTGTTTGTTATATCTATAACATTGGGATATATTCTCTAAAATATGGGTTTCCTAATTTGTTTGGTCATAACAATAATATTCTTGTTTTATATGACTGTTTAAATATTTGCTTTTAAAGATCTGATGGTTTATTATGGGCACATTATTGTATGCACAGATGGCTCAGTCAATGAATTTAAATTCATAGGTAAATATCTGTATATATTAATTTTTATATCTATTGTTTTGTGAATATATTTATTTTTTCACACATCTTTATATATATATTTTTTTTGGTTTAATATGATGTGCCCGCCCAGGTGTTTCACGGGCCCTCTGTGGATGATGTGCACTTTACACTGACTAAGGTTGTGAGCAGCGGACACTGGTGAGACGCATGCATTTCCGCCAGCTCGTTGGTGGAACGCATGTATCCTCCTCCTGTGTGTCCTGCCTTTGAGAGATAGTGACGCCACGCGCGGCCGGCGGAAGTTCTAGGTGACACGCACGAGACTTCCGGTAGTTATAGGTGGAACGCACGCCGCGTTTGGAGTGTTTCTGTACACATGTGCATTTGTGTACTGCATCTAAATATTGGCGGTAAGGTTGTCTTTGGCTATAGATGCAGTGCTTAGTATATTGAGCTATATGTAGCAGTTTGGACTGTTTTTGATTTGTGCGCACTGTGACATCACTTCCTGTCTGGGCACTATAAATGTAGCCCAGGATCGTGTCCCTGTATGCAGCCCGTGTTCTGATGCCTTGATGTCTGCTTGCTGACTATGTTTGACTATTTTTGACTCTAGTAAGTAATCTTGGACATTTTCATTCACCCCTTGGGGTTCATTTGGAGTGATGTAGTTAATGATTCATATATGTGTATCAATAGGTTTGGATGTGTGGACATCCTCCCTTATGGAACTTACTGGCCTGTACATTTGTCGTGAGTACCTAATTATGTGATATTGCTATATAGGTCCCATGTCATTTCACTGTTTGAGTATAAATACCTATACATTTTTTAGGATTATGTGATCCCCCTACCATTGCTGTGGGCTATGAATTACCTCCTATGAGTGAGTTACCCTCTTTATCCACATTTGTGGTTATTATGGCTGGTGTCAGTCCTACTTGGTTCACCTTTCTCAGTGGTAGGCACAGTGGAGTGATATTTATTATCTATATGTGGATTCTATTCCTTCTTTTTTCATCACGTGGTTGCATTAATGGTTGGCACTTCAGGGGTGATGTACTCTCATCCACATCTGGGCCCGTGAGGCATCTTCCACCTTTTTCTTTCTTTACAATGTTTTTGATTTTTACAGTTTTTTGTCTATTTTTGTTTTAGTGTACTTATGATGCTGGATGTCATTGTTGTGCTCGTCTTGACAAAGATTCTCTAATGGAATCGAAACGTTGACATACTGAGCCCCTAGACTTGAATAATAAAGACGATTACGTTTGGACTGGACTCTTGATCTTTTAGGAGAGTGCATCTCCCTTCACAGGGATGAACTTTATATTTGTGGACTCATTCATTTCAATGTATTTCCACTGGATGCACCCCGCTGTTGTCACTTATTAGATGTGAGTGCGGGTATACTTGTATATATATATATATATATATATATATATATATATATATATATATATATATATATATATATATATATATATATATATATATATATATATACATACATATACATACACAGAGTAAAAACCACAGCACTCACCGCACCAGAAGCGGGGCACAGCTATGCACTTACCACTCACAGGGTGGGGTGCATGTAACACTGCACTCTCCACCACAGAAGCGGGGTACACAGCTGTACTTACCACTCACAGGGTGGGGTGCATGTAGCCCATGACCACATCGCTCTAATAAATACAAACAGAGAACCCAGCACTCACCAAAGTAAACTCACTTATCCTCAACAATTCAATAAATAAATGATGGGGGTTTAGTTGGTGGATTGGCCAATGCACGGAAGCCTGTATACCGATTCAAGGTACCCCACCTTCATACAGGTCCTACACTATCACAGAGTCTTAAAACCTGACTACCACACTGCTGCATCATCTGCCTGCTAGATGTAATGTGTACCTGCCACAGACTTTATGGCTTTTAAAGGCACACTAGTCACCTATTGCACTGGCTCAAAGATGATTGAGCCAGTGCAATAGGTGACTAACCCCCATCATTTATTTATTGAATTGTTGAGGATAAGTGAGTTTACTTTGGTGAGTGCTGGGTTCTCTGTTTGTGTGTGTGTGTGTGTGTGTGTGTGTGTGTGTGTGTGTGTGTGTGTGTGTATGTGTATGTGTGTGTGTATATATATATATATATATATATATATATATATATATATATATATATATATATATATATATATATATATATATATATATACATACATACATACATATATATATATATATACACACACACACACACACACACACACACACATACATACTGAGCAATGTACCCGGCACTCCACCTTGAAATAAGCTGGTTCTGGTGCCCTCATAAAAGGGATATATACAGGCAAAAGATGCGGCACTCACGAACACTTGATAAGAATCACAGACACCGGCAAAGGTAATTTCAACGGTTTAATCCTATAAGGATTTTCGTCAGGAGCAAATACAATATATATTGTATTTGCTCCTGACGAAAATCCTTATAGGATTGAAACGTTGAAATTACCTTTGCCGGTGTCTGTGATTCTTATCAAGTGTTCGTGAGTGCCGCATCTTTTGCCTGTATGTATGTATGTATGTATGTATGTATGTATGTATGTATGTATGTATGCATGCATGCATGCATGTATGTATGCATGCATGCATGCATGCATGCATGCATGCATGCATGCATGTATGTATGTATGTATATATATATATATATATATATATATATTTTTTTTTTTTTTTATTAAGAATTTACTCACCGGTAATTTTATTTCTCGTACTCCGTAGTGGATGCTGGGTACTCCGTAAGGACCATGGGAATAGACGGGCTCCGCAGGAGACTGGGCACTCTTAACAGAAAGATTAGGTACTATATCTGGTGTGCACTGGCTCCTCCCTCTATGCCCCTCCTCCAGACCTCCATTAGGGAAACTGTGCCCCGAAGACCTGACATTACTAGGAAAGGATTTGGAATCCAGGGTAAGACTCATACCAGCCACACCGTACAACTTGTGATAACTATACCCAGTTAACAGTATGAACAACAACTGAGCCTCATTCAACAGATGGCTGATAACAATAACCCTATAGTTAAGCAATAACTATATACATGTATTGCAGAAAGTCCGCACTTGGGACGGGCTCCCAGCATCCACTACGGACTACGAGAAATAGAATTACCGGTGAGTAAATTCTTATTTTCTCTGACGTCCTAGTGGATGCTGGGTACTCCGTAAGAACCACAGGGATTATACCAAAGCTCCCAAACGAGCGGGAGTGCGCGGATGACTCTGCAGCACCGAATGAGCAAACTCAAGGTCCTCCTCAGCCAGGGTATCAAACTTGTAGAATTTTGCAAAAGTGTTTGATCCCGACCAAGTAGCAGCTCGGCAAAGTTGTAAAGCCCAAGAAGAGCCCACCTTCCTCGTGGAATGGGCTTTTACCGATTTAGGATGCGGCAGTCCAGCCGCAGAATGTGCAAGTTGAATCGTGCTACAGATCCAGCGAGCAATAGTCTGCTTTAAAGCAGGAGCACCCAGCTTGTTGGGTGCATGCAGGATAAACAGCGAGTCAGTTTTTCTGACTCTAGCCGTCCTCGAAACATAGATTTTCAGGGCCCGGACTACGTCCAGCAACTTGGAATCCTCCAAGTCCCGAGTAGCCGCAGGCACCACAATAGGTTGGTTCAAATGAAACGCTGATACCACCTTTGGGAGAAATTGGGGACGAGTCCTCAATTCTGCCCTGTCCATATGGAAAATCAGATATGGGCTTTTACAGGACAAAGCCGCCAATTCTGACACACGCCTAGCTGAGGCCAAGGCCAACAGCATGACTACCTTCCACGTGAGATACTTCAACTCCACGGTCTGAAGTGGCTCAAACCAATGTGATTTTAGGAAATCCAACACTACGTTGAGATCCCAAGGTGCCACTGGAGGCACAAAAGGGGGCTGAATATGCAGCACTCCCTTAACAAACGTCTGAACTTCAGGCAGTGAAGCCAGTTCTTTTTGAAAGAAAATAGACAGGGCCGAAATCTGGACTTTAATGGATCCCAATTTTAGGCCCATAGTCACTCCTGACTGTAGGAAGTGCAGAAATCGACCCAGCTGAAATTCCTCTGTTGGGGCCTTCCTGGCCTCACACCAAGCAACATATTTTCGCCATATGCGGTGATAATGTTTTGCTGTCACATCCTTCCTAGCTTTTATCAGCATAGTAATGACTTCAACTGGAATGCCCTTTTCCATTAGGATCCGGCGTTCAACCGCCATGCCGTCAAACGCAGCCGCGGTAAGTCCTGGAACAGACAGGGCCCCTGCCGTAGCAGGTCCTGTCGGAGCGGCAGAGGCCAAGGATCCTCTGAGATCATTTCTTGTAGTTCCGGGTACCAAGTTCTTCTTGGCCAATCCGGAACGATGAGTATAGTTCTTACTCCTCTCTTTCTTATTATCCTCAGTACCTTTGGTATGAGAGGAAGAGGAGGGAACACATAAACCGACTGGTACACCCACGGTGTCACTACAGCGTCCACAGCTATCGCCTGAGGGTCCCTTGACCTGGCGCAATATCTTTTTAGCTTTTTGTTGAGGCGGGACGCCATCATGTCCACCTGTGGCCTTTCCCAACGATTTACAATCAGCTTGAAGACTTCTGGATGAAGTCCCCACTCTCCAGGGTGGAGGTCGTGCCTGCTGAGGAAGTCTGCTTCCCAGTTGTCCACTCCCGGAATGAACACCGCTGACCGTGCTAGCACGTGATTCTCCGCCCATCGAAGAATCCTTGTGGCTTCTGCCATCGCCATCCTGCTTCTTGTGCCGCCATGTCGGTTTACATGGGTGACCGCCGTGATGTTGTCTGACTGAATCAGCACCGGTTGGTTTTGAAGCAGGGGTTCTGCTTGACTTAGGGCATTGTAAATGGCCCTTTGGTCCAGAATATTTATGTGTAGGGAAGTCTCCTGACTCGACCACTGTCCTTGGAAGTTTCTTCCCTGAGTGACTGCCCCCCAACCTCGGAGGCTTGCATCCGTGGTCACTAGGACCCAGTCCTGAATGCCGAATCTGCGGCCCTCGAGAAGATGAGCACTCTGCAGCCACCACAGCAGAGACACCCTGGCCCTCGGGGACAAGGTGATCAACCGATGCATCTGAAGATGCGATCCGGACCACTTGTCTAACAGATCCCACTGAAAGATCCTTGCATGGAACCTGCCGAAGGGAATTGCTTCGTAAGAAGCTACCATCTTTCCCAGGACTCGCGTGCAGTGATGCACCGACACCTGTTTTGGTTTCAGGAGATCCCTGACCAGAGATGACAATTCCTGGGCCTTCTCCTCCGGGAGAAACACCTTCTTCTGTTCTGTGTCCAGAATCATGCCCAAGAACAGCAGACGCGTCGTAGGAGTCAGCTGCGACTTTGGGATATTCAGGATCCAGCCGTGCTGTTGTAGCACTTCCCGAGATAGTGCTACTCCGACTAACAACTGCTCCTTGGACCTTGCCTTTATAAGGACATCGTCCAAGTACGGGATAATTATAACTCCCTTCTTTCGAAGGAGTATCATCATTTCGGCCATTACCTTGGTAAATACCCTCGGTGCCGTGGCCAGACCAAACGGCAACGTCTGGAATTGGTAATGACAGTCCTGTACCACAAACCTGAGGTACTCCTGGTGAGGTGGGTAAATGGGGACATGTAGGTAAGCATCCTTGATGTCCAGTGACACCATAAAATCCCCCTCTTCCAGGCTTGCAATAACCGCCCTGAGCGATTCCATCTTGAACTTGAATTTTTTTATGTACATGTTCAAGGATTTCAAATTTAGAATGGGTCTCACCGAACCGTCCGGTTTCGGTACCACAAACATTGTGGAATAGTAACCCCGTCCCTGTTGAAGGAGGGGAACTTTGATTATCACCTGCTGAAGGTACAGCTTGTGAATTGCCGCCAGTACTACCTCCCTTTCCTTGGGAGCAGCTGGCAAGGCTGATTTGAGGTAACGGCGAGGGGGAGATGCCTCGAACTCCAGCTTGTATCCCTGAGATACCACTTGTAGAACCCAGAGATCCACCTGTGAGCGAACCCACTGGTCGCTGAAGTTCCGGAGACGCGCCCCCACCGCACCTGGCTCCACCTGTGGAGCCCCAGCGTCATGCGGTGGACTTAGTGGAAGCAGGGGAGGATTTTTGTTCCTGGGAACTGGCTGTCTGGTGCAGCTTTTTCCCTCTACCCCTGCCTCTGGGCAGAAAGGATGCGCCACTGACCCGCTTGCCTTTCTGAGGCCGAAAGGACTGTACTTGATAATACGGTGCTTTCTTAGGCTGTGAGGGAACCTGAGGTAAAAAATTCGACTTCCCAGCTGTTGCTGTGGATACGAGGTCCGAGAGACCGTCCCCAAACAATTCCTCACCCTTATAAGGCAAAACCTCCATGTGCCTTTTAGAATCAGCATCACCTGTCCACTGCCGAGTCCATAATACTCTACTGGCAGAAATGGACATTGCATTAATTCTAGATGCCAGCCGGCAAATGTCCCTCTCTGCATCCCTCATATATAAGACTACGTCTTTAATAAGCTCTATGGTTAGCAAAATAGTATCCCTGTCAAGGGAATCAATGTTATCTGACAGGGTATCAGACCAAGCAGCTGCAGCACTACACATCCATGCTGAAGCAATTGCAGGTCTCAGTATAGTACCTGAGTGTGTATACACAGACTTCAGGATAGCCTCCTGCTTTCTATCTGCAGTCTCCTTTAAGGCGGCCGTATCCTGAGACGGCAGTGCCACCTTTTTTGATAAGCGTGAGCGCCTTGTCCACACTAGGGGATGTTTCCCAACGCAACCTGTCCGTTGGCGGGAAAGGGTACGCCATTAGTAACCTCTTAGAAATCACTAATTTCTTATCTGGGGAACACCACGCTTCTTCACACAATTCATTTAACTCATCAGATGGGGGAAAAGTCACTGGCTGCTTTTTCTCCCCAAACATAATACCCTTGTTAGTAGTAACCGGGTTAACGTCAGAAATGTGCAACACATTTTTCATTGCCGTAATCATGCATCGGATGGCCCTTGTGGACTGTACATTTGTCTCATCCTCGTCTACACTGGAGTCAGACTCCGTGTCGACATCTGTGTCTGCCATCTGAGGTAGCGGGCGTTTTTGAGCCCCTGATGGCCTCTGAGACGCCTGGGCAGGCGCGGGCTGAGATCCCGGCTGTCCCAAAGCTGTTACGTCATCGAACCTTTTATGCAAGGAGTTGACTGTCGGTTAATACCTTCCACATATCCATCCACTCTGGTGTTGGCCCCGCAGGGGGCGACATCACACTTATCGGCTCCTGCTCCGCCTCCACGTAAGCGTCCTCATCAAACATGTCGACACAGCCGCACACACACACAGGGAATGCTCTGACTGAGGACAGGACCCCACAAAGTCCTTTGGGGAGACAGAGAGAGAGTATGCCAGCACACACCAGAGCGCTATATAACAGAGGGATTTACACTAACACAAAGTGAATTTTCCCCCAATAGCTGCTTATATCACCTTTTGCGCCTAAATTTATGTGCCCCCCCTCTTTTTTACCCTTCTCGTAGTGTATACTGCAGGGGAGAGCCTGGGGAGCGTCCTTCCAGCGGAGCTGTGAACAGAAAATGGCGCCGGTGTGCTGAGGGAGATAGCCCCGCCCCCTCCGCGGCAGGCTTCTCCCGCTTTTTTACTAATATTAATGGCGGGGGATTAGGCACATATACAGTTTATACCTGTATTATGTGCACATTTGCCGAAAGGTATACATATTGCTGCCCAGGGCGCGCGCCCCCCCCAGCGCCCTGCACCCACCAGTGACCGGAGCGTGTGGTGTGCTGTGGGAGCAATGGCGCACAGCTGCAGTGCTGTGCGCTACCTTATTGAAGACCGGAGTCTTCAGCCGCCAATTTTCTCCTGGTTCTTCAGTCTTCTGGCTCTGCAAGGGGGACAGCGGCGCGGCTCCAGGAACGGACGATCGAGGTCGGGCCCTGTGTTCGATCCCTCTGGAGCTAATGGTGTCCAGTAGCCTTAGAAGCACAAGCTAGCTGCAAGCAGGTAGGTTTGCTTCTCTCCCCTCAGTCCCTCATAGCAGTGAGTCTGTTGCCAGCAGATCTCACTGAAAATAAAAAACCTAACAAATACTTTCTTTTCTAGTAAGCTCAGGAGAGCCCACTAGGTGCATCCAGCTCTGGCCAGGCACAGATTCTAACTGAGGTCTGGAGGAGGGGCATAGAGGGAGGAGCCAGTGCACACCAGATATAGTACCTAATCTTTCTGTTAAGAGTGCTCAGTCTCCTGCGGAGCCCGTCTATTCCCCATGGTCCTTACGGAGTACCCAGCATCCACTAGGACGTCAGAGAAATAAATAAGATTTTACTCACCGGTAAATCTATTTCTCGTAGTCCGTAGTGGATGCTGGGAACTCCGTAAGGACCATGGGGAATAGCGGCTCCGCAGGAGACTGGGCACAACTAAAAGAAAGCTTTTAGACTACCTAGTGTGCACTGGCTCCTCCCACTATGACCCTCCTCCAAGCCTCAGTTAGGATACTGTGCCCGGAAGAGCTGACACAATAAGGAAAGATTTTGAATCCCGGGTAAGACTCATACCAGCCACACCAATCACACCGTATAACTTGTGATACTATACCCAGTTAACAGTATGAAATATAACTGAGCCTCTCAACAGATGGCTCAACAATAACCCTTAGTTAGGCAATAACTACATACAAGTATTGCAGACAATCCGCACTTGGGATGGGCGCCCAGCATCCACTACAGACTACGAGAAATAGATTTACCGGTGAGTAAAATCTTAATTTTCTCTGACGTCCTAGTGGATGCTGGGAACTCCGTAAGGACCATGGGGATTATACCAAAGCTCCCAAACGGACGGGAGAGTGCGGATGACTCTGCAGCACCGAATGAGAGAACTCAAGGTCCTCCTCAGCCAGGGTATCAAATTTGTAGAATTTTGCAAACGTGTTTGCCCCTGACCAAGTTGCAGCTCGGCAAAGTTGTAAAGCCGAGACCCCTCGGGCAGCCGCCCAAGATGAGCCCACTTTCCTTGTGGAAAGGGTTTTTACTGATTTAGGATGCGGCAATCCAGCCGCAGAATGCTCCAGCTGAATTGTGCTACAAATTCAGCGAGCAATAGTCTGCTTAGAAGCAGGAGCACCTATTTTGTTGGGTGCCTACAGGATAAAAAGCGAGTCAGTTTTCCTGACTCCAGCCGTCCTGGAAATATAAATTTTTAAGGCCCTAACTACGTCCAGTAACTTGGAATCTTCCAAGTCCCTAGTAGCCGCAGGCACTACAATAGGTTGGTTCAAGTGAAAAGCTGATACCACCTTTGGGAGACACTGGGGACGAGTCCTCAATTCTGCCCTATCCATATGGAAAATCAGATAAGGGCTTTTACATGACAAAGCCGCCAATTCTGACACACGCCTGGCCGAAGCCAAGGCCAATAACATGACCACTTTCCACGTGAGATATTTCAAATCCACAGTTTTTAGTGGCTCAAACCAATGTGATTTTAGGAAACAACACCACGTTGAGATCCCAAGGTGCCACAGGAGGCACAAAAGGGGGCTGAATATGTAGCACTCCCTTTACAAATGTCTGAACTCCAGGCAGTGAAGCCAGTTCTTTCTGGAAGAAAATCGACAGAGCCGAAATCTGGACCTTCATGGAACCCAAGTTTAGGCCCATAGTCACTCCTGACTGTAGGAAGTGCAGAAAACGACCCAGCTGAAATTCCTCTGTTGGGGCCTTCCTGGCCTCACACCACGCAACATATTTTCGCCAAATACGGTGATAATGGTTTGCGGTTACTTCTTTCCTGGCTTTTATCAGCGTAGGAATGACTTCCTCCGGAATGCCCTTTTCCTTTAGGATCCGGAATTCAACCGCCATGCCGTCAAGCGCAGCCGCGGTAAGTCTTGGAACAGACAGGGCCCCTGCTGTAGCAGATCCTGTCTGAGCGGTAGAGGCCATGGGTCCTCAGATATCATTTCTTGAAGTTCTGGGTACCAAGCTCTTCTTGGCCCATCCTGAACCACGAGTATCGTTCTTACTCCTCGTTTTCTTATTATTCTCAGTACCTTTGGTATGAGAGGCAGAGGAGGGAATACATAAACCGACTGGTACCCCCACGGTGTCACTAGAGCGTCCACAGCTATTGCCTGAGGGTCCCTTGACCTGGCGCAAAATCTAGTTTTTTGTTTAGACGGGACGCCATCATGTCCACCTGTGGCCTTTCCCAACGGTTTACCAACAGTTGGAAGACTTCTGGATGAAGTCCCCACTCTCCCAGGTGTAGGTCGTGTCTGCTGAGGAAGTCTGCTTCCCAGTTGTCCACTCCCGGAATGAACACTGCTGACAGTGCTAAGACATGATTTTCCGCCCATCGGAGAATCCTTGTGGCTTCTGCCATCGCCATCCTGCTTCTTGTGCCGCCCTGTCGGTTTACATGGGCGACCGCCGTGATGTTGTCTGATCGGATCAGTACCGGCTGGTTTTGAAGCAGAGGCCTTACCAGACTTAGGGCATTGTAAATGGCCCTCAGTTCCAGAACATTTATGTGTAGGGACGACTCCTGACTTGACCAAAGTCCTTGGAAATTTCTTCCCTGTGTGACTGCCCCCAAGCCTCGAAGGCTGGCATCCGTGGTTACCAGGACCCAGTCCTGTATGCAGAATCTGCGGCCCTCTTGAAGATGAGCACTCTGCAGCCACCACAGTAGAGATACCCTGGTCCTTGGAGACAGGGTTATCAGCCGATGCATCTGAAGATGCGATCCCGACCACTTGTCCAAGAGGTCCCACTGAAAGGTTCTTGCATGGAACCTGCCGAATGGAATTCTGCTTCGTAAGAAGCTATAATTTTTCCCAGGACTCGTGTGCAGTGATGCACCGATACCTGTTTTGGTTTCAGGAGGTCTCTGACTAGAGATGACAGCTCCTTGGCTTTCTCCTGCGGGAGAAACAATAAGATTTTACTTACCGATAAATCTATTTCTCGGAGTCCGTAGTGGATGCTGGGGTTCCTGAAAGGACCATGGGGAATAGCGGCTCCGCAGGAGACAGGGCACAAAAAGTAAAGCTTTTTCCGATCAGGTGGTGTGCACTGGCTCCTCCCCCTATGACCCTCCTCCAGACTCCAGTTAGGTACTGTGCCCGGACGAGCGTACACAATAAGGGAGGATTTTGAATCCCGGGTAAGACTCATACCAGCCACACCAATCACACCGTACAACTTGTGATCTAAACCCAGTTAACAGTATGATAACAGCGGAGCCTCTGAAAGATGGCTTCCTTCAACAATAACCCGAATTAGTTAACAATAACTATGTACAATTATTGCAGATAATCCGCACTTGGGATGGGCGCCCAGCATCCACTACGGACTCCGAGAAATAGATTTATCGGTAAGTAAAATCTTATTTTCTCTATCGTCCTAGTGGATGCTGGGGTTCCTGAAAGGACCATGGGGATTATACCAAAGCTCCCAAACGGGCGGGAGAGTGCGGATGACTCTGCAGCACCGAATGAGAGAACTCCAGGTCCTCCTTAGCCAGAGTATCAAATTTGTAAAATTTTACAAACGTGTTCTCCCCTGACCACGTAGCTGCTCGGCAAAGTTGTAATGCCGAGACCCCTCGGGCAGCCGCCCAAGATGAGCCCACCTTCCTTGTGGAGTGGGCCTTTACAGATTTAGGCTGTGGCAGGCCTGCCACAGAATGTGCAAGTTGGATTGTGCTACAGATCCAACGAGCAATCGTCTGCTTAGACGCAGGAGCACCCATCTTGTTGGGTGCATACAATATAAACAACGAGTCAGATTTTCTGACTCCAGCTGTCCTTGCAATATATATTTTTAATGCTCTGACAACGTCCAGTAACTTGGAGTCCTCCAAGTCACTTGTAGCCGCAGGCACTACAATAGGCTGGTTCAGATGAAATGCTGACACCACCTTAGGGAGAAAATGCGGACGAGTCCGCAGTTCTGCCCTGTCCGAATGGAAAATCCAATATGGGCTTTTGTAAGATAAAGCTGCCAGTTCTGACACTCTCCTGGCCGAAGCCAGGGCTAGAAGCATGGTCACTTTCCATGTGAGATATTTCAAATCCACCTTCTTTAGTGGTTCAAACCAATGAGATTTTAGAAAGTCCAAAACCACATTGAGATCCCACGGTGCCACTGGAGGCACCACAGGAGGCTGTATATGTAGCACTCCCTTAACAAAGGTCTGGACTTCAGGGACTGAAGCCAATTCTTTTTGAAAGAAAATCGACAGGGCCGAAATTTGAACCTTAATAGATCCCAATTTGAGACCCATAGACAATCCTGATTGCAGGAAATGTAGGAATCGACCCAGTTGAAATTCCTCCGTCGGAGCACTCCGATCTTCGCACCACGCAACATATTTTCGCCAAATTCGGTGATAATGTTGCACGGTTACTTCCTTCCTTGCTTTAATCAAAGTAGGAATGACTTCTTCCGGCATGCCTTTTTCCTTTAGGATCCGGCGTTCAACCGCCATGCCGTCAAACGCAGCCGCGGTAAGTCTTGAAACAGACAGGGACCCTGCTGAAGCAAGTCCCTCCTTAGAGGTAGAGGCCACGGATCTTCCGTGATCATCTCTTGAAGTTCCGGGTACCAAGTCCTTCTTGGCCAATCCGGAACCACTAGTATCGTCCTTACGCCTCTTTGCCGTATAATTCTCAATACTTTTGGTATGAGAGGCAGAGGAGGAAACACATACACCGACTGGTACACCCAAGGCGTTACCAGCGCGTCCACAGCCATTGCCTGCGGATCTCTTGACCTGGCGCAATACCTGTCCAGTTTTTTGTTGAGGCGAGACGCCATCATGTCCACCATTGGTCTTTCCCAACGGGTTACCAGCAAGTGGAAGACTTCTGGATGAAGTCCCCACTCTCCCGGGTGAAGATCGTGTCTGCTGAGGAAGTCTGCTTCCCAGTTGTCCACTCCCGGGATGAACACTGCTGACAGCGCTATCACATGATTCTCTGCCCAGCGAAGAATCCTTGCAGCTTCTGCCATTGCACTCCTGCTTCTTGTGCCGCCCTGTCTGTTCACATGGGCGACTGCCGTGATGTTGTCCGACTGGATCAACACCGGTTTTCCCTGAAGCAGAGGTTCTGCTTGGCTTAGAGCATTGTATATTGCTCTTAGTTCCAGAATGTTTATGTGAAGAGACGTTTCCAGGCTCGTCCATACTCCCTGGAAGTTTCTTCCTTGTGTGACTGCTCCCCAGCCTCTCAGGCTGGCGTCCGTGGTCACCAGGATCCAATCCTGTATGCCGAATCTGCGGCCCTCCAATAGATGAGGACTCTGCAACCACCACAGAAGAGACACCCTTGTCCTTGGAGACAGGGTTATCCGTAGGTGCATCTGAAGATGCGACCCTGACCATTTGTCCAACAGATCCCTTTGGAAAATTCTTGCGTGGAATCTGCCGAATGGAATTGCTTCGTAAGAAGCCACCATTTTTCCCAGGACTCTTGTGCATTGATGTACAGACACTTTTCCTGGTTTTAGGAGGTTCCTGACAAGCTCGGATAACTCCTTGGCTTTTTCCTCCGGGAGAAAAACCTTTTTCTGAACCGTGTCCAGAATCATCCCTAGGAACAGCAGACGAGTTGTCGGCATTAACTGGGATTTTGGAATATTCAGAATCCACCCGTGCTGTTTTAGCACTTCTTGAGACAGTGCTAATCCCATCTCTAGCTGTTCTCTGGACCTCGCCCTTATTAGGAGATCGTCCAAGTATGGGATAATTAATACGCCTTTTCTTCGAAGAAGAATCATCATCTCGGCCATTACCTTTGTAAAGATCCGAGGTGCCGTGGACAATCCGAACGGCAGCGTCTGAAACTGATAGTGACAGTTTTGTACAACGAACCTGAGGTACCCCTGGTGTGAGGGGTAAATTGGAACGTGGAGATACGCATCCTTGATGTCCAAGGATACCATAAAGTCCCCCTCTTCCAGGTTCGCTATCACTGCTCTGAGTGACTCCATTTTGAACTTGAACTTCTTTATGTACAGGTTCAAAGACTTCAGATTTAGAATAGGCCTTACCGAGCCATCCGGCTTCGGTACCACAAAAAGAGTGGAATAATACCCCTTCCCTTGTTGTAGAAGAGGTACCTTGACTATCACCTGCTGAGAGTACAGCTTGTGAATGGCTTCCAAAACCGTCTCCCTTTCGGAGGGGGACGTTGGTAAAGCAGACTTCAGGAAACGGCGAGGTGGATCCGTCTCTAATTCCAACCTGTACCCTTGAGATATTATCTGCAGGATCCAGGGATCTACCTGCGAGTGAGCCCACTGCGCGCTGTAATTTTTGAGACGACCGCCCACCTTCCCCGAGTCCGCTTGAGAAGCCCCAGCGTCATGCTGAGGCTTTTGTAGAAGCCGGGGAGGGCTTCTGTTCCTGGGAAGGAGCTGCGTGTTGCTGTCTCTTCCCTCGACCTTTGCCTCGTGGCAGATATGAATAGCCCTTTGCTCTCTTATTTTTAAAGGAACGAAAGGGCTGCGGTTGAAAAGTCGGTGCCTTTTTCTGTGGGGGAGTGACTTGAGGTAGAAAGGTGGATTTCCCGGCTGTAGCCGTGGCCACCAAATCTGATAGACCGACTCCAAATAACTCCTCCCCTTTATACGGCAAAACTTCCATATGCCGTTTTGAATCCGCATCGCCTGTCCACTGTCGCGTCCATAAAGCTCTTCTGGCCGAAATGGACATAGCACTTACCCGTGATGCCAGTGTGCAGATATCCCTCTGTGCATCACGCATATAAAGAAATGCATCCTTTATTTGTTCTAACGACAGTAAAATATTGTCCCTGTCCAGGGTATCAATATTTTCAATCAGGGACTCTGACCAAACTACCCCAGCACTGCCCATCCAGGCAGTCGCTACAGCTGGTCGTAGTATAACACCTGCATGTGTGTATATACTTTTTTGGATATTTTCCATCCTCCTATCTGATGGATCTTTAAGTGCGGCCGTCTCAGGAGAGGGTAACGCCACTTGTTTAGATAAGCGTGTTAGCGCCTTGTCCACCCTAGGAGGTGTTTCCCAGCGCTCCCTAACCTCTGGTGGGAAAGGGTATAATGCCAATAATTTCTTTGAAATTATCAGCTTTTTATCCGGGGCAACCCACGCTTCATTACACACGTCATTTAATTCTTCTGATTCAGGAAAAACTATAGGTAGTTTTTTCATACCCCACATAATACCCTGTTTAGTGGTACCTGTAGTATCAGCTAAATGTAACGCCTCCTTCATTGCCAAAATCATATAACGTGTGGCCCTACTGGAAAATACGGTTGATTCGTCACCGTCACCACTGGAGTCATCGCCTGTGTCTGGGTCTGTGTCGACCGACTGAGGCAAAGGGCGTTTCACAGCCCCTGACGGTGTTTGAGTCGCCTGGACAGGCACTAATTGATTGTCCGGCCGCCTCATGTCGTCAAACGACTGCTTTAGCGTGTTGACACTATCCCGTAGTTCCATAAATAAAGGCATCCATTCCGGTGTCGACTCCCTAGGGGGTGACATCCTCATATTTGGCAATTGCTCCGCCTCCACACCAATATCGTCCTCATACATGTCGACACACACGTACCGACACACAGCAGACACACAGGGAATGCTCCTAACGAAGACAGGACCCACTAGCCCTTTGGGGAGACAGAGGGAGAGTTTGCCAGCACACACCAAAAGCGCTATATATATATCAGGGATAGCCTTATAATAAGTGCTCCCTTATAGCTGCTTTGTTATAACAAATTTTCGCCATAAATGTGCCCCCCCCTCTCTGTTTTACCCTGTTTCTGTAGTGCAGTGCAGGGGAGAGACTTGGGAGCCGTCCTGACCAGCGGAGCTGTGAGAGGAAATGGCGCCGTGTGCTGAGGAGATAGGCCCCGCCCCTTTTCTGGCGGGCTCGTCTCCCGCTATTTAGAAAAATTAGGCAGGGGTTAAATATCTCCATATAGCCTCTAGGGCTATATGTGAGGTATTTTTAGCCTTTATAGGTAATCATTTTGCCTCCCAGGGCGCCCCCCTCCCAGCGCCCTGCACCCTCAGTGACTGCCGTGTGAAGTGTGCTGAGAGGAAAATGGCGCACAGCTGCAGTGCTGTGCGCTACCTTTTGAAGACTGCAGGAGTCTTCAGCCGCCGATTCTGGACCTCTTCTGTCTTCAGCATCTGCAAGGGGGCCGGCGGCGTGGCTCCGGTGACCATCCAGGCTGTACCCGTGATCGTCCCTCTGGAGCTTGATGTCCAGTAGCCAAGAAGCCAATCCATCCTGCACGCAGGTGAGTTGACTCCTTCTCCCCTCAGTCCCTCGCTGCAGTGATCCTGTTGCCAGCAGGAATCACTGTAAAATAAAAAACCTAGCTAAACTTTTTCTAAGCAGCTCTTTAGGAGAGCCACCTAGATTGCACCCTTCTCGGCCGGGCACAAAAATCTAACTGGAGTCTGGAGGAGGGTCATAGGGGGAGGAGCCAGTGCACACCACCTGATCGGAAAAAGCTTTACTTTTTGTGCCCTGTCTCCTGCGGAGCCGCTATTCCCCATGGTCCTTTCAGGAACCCCAGCATCCACTAGGACGATAGAGAAACTTTTTTCTGTTCTGTGTCCAGAACCATCCCCAGGAACAGTAGGCGTGTGGTAGGAACCAGCTGTGACTTTGGAATGTATAGAATCCATCCGTGCTGTTGTAGCACTTCCCGAGATAGTGCTACTCCGACCAACAACTGCTCCTTGGACCTCGCCTTTATAAGGAGATCGTCCAAGTACGGGATAATTAAAACTCCCTTTTTTCGAAGGAGTATCATCATTTCTGCCATTACCTTGGTAAAGACCCTCGGTGCCGTGGACAGTCCAAACGGCAGTGTTTGGAATTGGTAATGGCAATCCTGTACCACAAATCTGAGGTACTCCTGGTGAGGATGGTAAATGGGGACATGTAGGTAAGCTTCCTTGATGTCCAGGGATACCATGTAATCCCCCTCCTCCAGGCTTGCAATAACCGCCCTGAGCGATTCCATCTTGAACTTGAATTTTTTTATGTATGTGTTCAAGGACTTCAAATTTAACATGGGTCTCACCGAACCGTCCGGTTTCGGTACCACAAACAGTGTGGAATAGTAACCCCGTCCTTGTTGAAGTAGGGGCACCTTGACTATCACCTGCTGGGAATACAGCTTGTGAATTGCCTCTAGCACAGCCTCCCTGCCTGAGGGAGTTGTCGGCAAGGCAGATTTGAGGAAACGGCGGGGGGGAGACGCCTCGAATTCCAGCTTGTACCCCTGAGATACTACTTGAAGGATCCAGGGATCCACCTGTGAGCGAGCCCACTGATCGCTGAAATTTTTGAGGCGCCCCCCCACCGTAACTGGCTACGCCTGTGGAGCCCCCGCGTCATGCGGTGGACTCAGAGGAAGCGGGGGAAGAATTTTGATTCTGGGAACTGGCTGACTGGTGCAGCTTTTTCCCTCTTCCCTCGTCTCTGTGCAGAAAGGAAGCGCCTTTGACCCGCTTGCTTTTCTGAAGCCGAAAGGACTGTACCTGATAATACAGTGCTTTCTTAGGCTGTGAGGAAACCGGAGGTAAAAAAAATTTCTTCCCAGCTGTTGCTGTGGATACGAGGTCCCAGAGACCATCCCCAAACAATTCCTCACCCTTATAAGGCTCTATGTGCCTTTTAAAGTCAGCATCACCTGTCCAGTGTCGGGTCTCTAATACCCTCCTGACAGAATGGACATTGCATTAATTCTGGATGCCAGCCGGCAAAATATCCCTCATATATAAGACGACGTCTTTAATATGCTCTTATGTTCGCAAAATAGTATCCCTGTTTGACAGGGTCACAGACCACGCTGCAGCAGCACTATCTGCAGGTCTCAGTCTAGTACCGGAGTGTGTAAATACAGACTTCAGGATAGCCTCCTGCTTTTTATCAGCAGGTACCTTCAAAGTGGCCGTATCCTAAGACGGCAGTGCCACCTTTTTTGACAAACGTGTGAGCGCCTTATCCACCCTAGGGGATATCTCCCAGCGTAACTTATCCTCTGGCGGGAAAGGGTACGCCATCAGAAACTTTTTAGAACTTACCAGTTTCTTATCGGGGGAACCCACGCTTTTTCACACTTCATTCACTCATTTGATGGGGGAACAAAACACTGCCTGCTTTTTCTCCCCACACATAAAACCCTTTTTTTTTTAGTGGTACTTGGGTTAATGTCAGAAATGTGTAACACATTTTTTATTGCCGGGATCATGTAACGGATGTTCCTAGTGGATTGTGTATATGTCTCAACCTCGTCGACACTGGAGTCAGACTCCGTGTCGACATCTGTGTCTGCCATCCGAGGGAGCGGGCGTTTTTGAGCCCCTGATGTCCTTTGAGACGCCTGGGCAGGCTGTCCCACAGCTGTTACGTCATCCAGCCTTTTATGTAAGGAGTTGACACTGTCGGTTTATACCTTCCACCTATCCATCCACTCTGGTGTCGGCCCCACAGGGGGCGACATCACATTTATCGGCATCTGCTCTGCCACCACATAAGCCTCCTCATCAAACGTGTCGACACAGCCGTACCGACACACCACACACACACACAGGGAATGCTCTGACTGAGGACAGGACCCCACACAGCCCTTTGGGGAGACAGAGAGAGAGTATGCCAGCACACACCAGAGCGCTATATAATTTAGGGATTAACACTATATTGAGTGAATTTTTCCCAATAGCTGCTTGTATATACAATATTGTGCCTACATTTAGTGCCCCCCCTCTCTTTTTAACCCTTTGAGCCTGCAAACTACAGGGGAGAGCCTGGGGAGCCGTCTTCCAGCTGCACTGTGAAGAGAAAATGGCGCCAGTGTGCTGAGGGAGATAGCTCCGCCCCTTTTTCGCGGACTTCTCCCGCTTTTTTATGGATTCTGGCAGGGGTATTTATCACATATATAGCCTCTGGGGCTATATATTGTGATATATTTGCCAGCCAAGGTGTTTTTATTGCTGCTCAGGGCGCCCCCCCCCCAGCGCCCTGCACCCTCAGTGACCGGAGTGTGAAGTGTGTATGAGGAGCAATGGCGCACAGCTGCAGTGCTGTGCGCTACCTTGGTGAAGACTGATGTCTTCTGCCGCCGATTTTCCGGACCTCTTCTTGCTTCTGGCTCTGTAAGGGGGACGGCGGCGCGGCTCCGGGAACGAACACCAAGGCCAGTTCCATTCGGTCGATCACTCTGGAGCTAATGGTGTCCAGTAGCCTAAGAAGCCCAAGCTAGCTGCAAGCAGGTAGGTTCGCTTCTTCTCCCCTTAGTCCCTCGATGCAGTGAGCCTGTTGCCAGCAGATCTCACTGTAAAATAAAAAAACTAAAATAAACTTTCTTTCTAGGAGCTCAGGAGAGCCCCTAGTGTGCATCCAGCTCGGCCGGGCACAGAAAGTAAGATTTTACTTACCGATAAATCTATTTCTCGTAGTCCGTAGTGGATGCTGGGACTCCGTAAGGACCATGGGGAATAGCGGCTCCGCAGGAGACAGGGCACAAAATAAAAGCTTAAGGATCAGGTGGTGTGCACTGGCTCCTCCCCCTATGACCCTCCTCCAAGCCTCAGTTAGGATACTGTGCCCGGACGAGCGTACATAATAAGGAAGGATATTGAATCCCGGGTAAGACTCATACCAGCCACACCAATCACACCGTACAACTTGTGATCTGAACCCAGTTAACAGTATGATAAACGCAAAGGAGCCTCTGAAAAGATGGCTCACAACAATAATAACCCGAATCTTTGTAACAATAACTATATACAAGTATTGCAGACAATCCGCACTAGGGATGGGCGCCCAGCATCCACTACGGACTACGAGAAATAGATTTATCGGTAAGTAAAATCTTATTTTCTGACGTCCTAGTGGATGCTGGGACTCCGTAAGGACCATGGGGATTATACCAAAGCTCCCAAACGGGCGGGAGAGTGCGGATGACTCTGCAGCACCGAATGAGAGAACTCAAGGTCCTCCTCAGCCAGGGTATCAAATTTGTAGAATTTAGCAAACGTGTTTGCCCCTGACCAAGTAGCTGCTCGGCAAAGTTGTAAAGCCGAAACCCCTCGGGCAGCCGCCCAAGATGAGCCCACTTTCCTTGTGGAATGGGCTTTTACTGATTTTGGCTGTGGCAATCCTGCCACAGAATGTGCAAGCTGAATTGTACTACAAATCCAACGAGCAATCGTCTGCTTAGAAGCAGGAGCACCCAGCTTGTTGGGTGCATACAGGATAAACAGCGAGTCAGATTTTCTGACTCCAGCCGTCCTGGAAACATATATTTTCAAGGCCCTGACAACGTCAAGCAACTTAGAGTCCTCTAAGTCCCTGGTAGCCGCAGGTACCACAATAGGTTGGTTCATGTGAAATGCAGAAACCACCTTAGGTAGAAATTGAGGACGAGTCCTCAATTCCGCCCTGTCAGAATGAAAAATTAAGTAAGGGCTTTTATATGATAAAGCCGCCAATTCTGACACACGCCTGGCTGAAGCCAAGGCTAACAGCATCGACACCTTCCATGTGAGATATTTTAAGTCCACAGTGGAAAGTGGTTCAAACCAATGTGACTTTAGAAAACTCAACACCACATTGAGATCCCAAGGTGCCACTGGAGGCACAAAAGGAGGCTGTATGTGCAGCACCCCTTTTACAAATGTCTGAACTTCAGGTACTGAAGCCAGTTCTTTCTGGAAGAAAATCGACAGGGCCGAAATTTGAACCTTAATGGACCCTAATTTTAGGCCCATAGACAGTCCTGTTTGCAGGAAATGAAGGAAACGACCCAGTTGAAATTCCTCTGTAGGGGCCTTCTTGGCCTCACACCACGCAACATATTTACGCCAAATGCGGTGATAATGTTTTGCGGTTACGTCCTTCCTGGCTTTGACCAGAGTAGGGATGACTTCTTCTGGAATGCCCTTTTCCCTCAGGATCCGGCGTTCAACCGCCATGCCGTCAAACGCAGCCGCGATAAGTCCTGGAACAGACAAGGCCCCTGCAGTAGCAGGTCCTTTCTTAGAGGTAGAGGCCACGGTTCTTCCGTGAGCATCTCTTGAAGTTCCGGGTACCAAGTCCGTCTTGGCCAATCCGGAACCACGAGTATAGTTCTTACTCCTCTCCTTCTTATGATTCTCAGTACTTTTGGTATGAGAGGCAGAGGAGGGAACACATACACTGACTGGTACACCCACGGCGTTACCAGAGCGTCCACTGCTATTGCCTGAGGGTCCCTTGACCTGGCGCAATATCTGTCCAGTTTTTTGTTTAGACGTGACGCCATCATGTCCACCTTTGGTTTTTCCCAACGGTTTACAATCAGGTGGAAGACTTCTGGGTGAAGTCCCCACTCTCCCGGGTGAAGGTCGTGTCTGCTGAGGAAGTCTGCTTCCCAGTTGTCCACTCCCGGAATGAATACTGCTGACAGTGCTATCACATGATTTTCCGCCCATCGAAGAATCCTTGCAGCTTCTGCCATTGCCCTCCTGCTTCTCGTGCCGCCCTGTCTGTTTACGTGGGCGACTGACGTGATGTTGTCCGATTGGATCAACACCGCCTGACCCTGAAGCAGAGGTTTTGCTTGACTTAGGGCATTGTAAATGGCCCTTAGTTCCAGAATGTTTATATGAAGAGACGTTTCCAAGCTTGACCACAGGCCCTGGAAATTCCTTCCCTGTGTGACTGCTCCCCAGCCTCTCAGGCTGGCATCCGTGGTTACCAGGATCCAATCCTGAATGCCAAATCTGCGGCCCTCTAGTAGATGAGCACTCTGCAGCCACCACAGGAGAGACACCCTTGTCCTTGGCGACAGGGTTATCCGCTGATGCATCTGCAGATGCGATCCGGACCATTTGTCCAGTAGATCCCACTGAAATGTTCTTGCATGGAATCTTCCGAATGGAATCGCTTCGTAAGAAGCCACCATTTTCCCCAGGACCCTCGTGCACTGATGCACTGAGACCTGTCCTGGTTTTAGGAGGTTCCTGACTAGCTCGGATAACTCCCTGGCCTTCTCCTCCGGGAGAAACACCTTCTTCTGGACTGCGTCCAGAATCATTCCTAGGAACAGTAGACGTGTCGTTGGAATCAGCTGCGATTTTGGAATATTTAGAATCCACCCGTGCTGACGTAACACTACCTGAGATAGTGCTACTCCGACTTCTAACTGTTCCCTGGATCTTGCCCTTATCAGGAGATCGTCCAAGTAAGGGATAATTAAAATGCCTTTTCTTCGTAGAAGAATCATCATTTCGGCCATTACCTTGGTAAAGACCCGAGGTGCCGTGGACAATCCAAACGGCAGCGTCTGAAACTGATAATGACAGTTTTGTACTACAAACCTGAGGTACCCTTGGTGAGAAGGGTATATCGGGACGTGGAGATAAGCATCTTTGATGTCCAGAGACACCATATAGTCCCCTTCTTCCAGGTTTGCTATCACTGCTCTGAGTGACTCCATCTTGAATTTGAACCTTTTTATGTAAGTGTTCAAGGATTTCAGATTTAAAATTGGTCTCACCGAGCCGTCCGGCTTCGGTACCACAAACAGCGTGGAATAATACCCCTTTCCTTGTTGCAGGAGGGGTACCTTGATTATCACCCGCTGGGAATACAGCTTGTGAATGGCTTCCAAAACTGCCTCCCTGTCGGAGGGAGACTTTGGTAAAGCAGACTTCAGGAAACGACGAGGGGGAAACGCCTCGAATTCCAGTTTGTACCCCTGCGATACTACCTGTAGAATCCAGGGATCCACTTGCGAGTGAGCCCACTGCGCGTTGAAATTCTTGAGACGGGCCCCCACCATATCTGAGTCTGCTTGTAAAGCCCCAGCGTCATGCTGAAGACTTGGCAGAAGCAGGGGAGGGCTTCTGCTCCTGTGAAGCGGCTGCATGGTGCAGTCTTTTTCCTCTTCCTCTGCCCCGGGGCAGAAAAGAGTGGCCTTTTGCTCGCTTGTACTTATGGGAACGAAAGGACTGAGTTTGAAAAGACGGTGTCTTTTTCTGCTGATGTGGAGTGACCTGGGGTAAAAAGGTGGATTTTCCAGCCGTTGCCGTGGCCACCAGGTCCGATAGACCAGCCCCAAATAACTCCTCCCCTTTATACGGCAATACTTCCATGTGCCGTTTGGAATCCGCATCCCCTGACCACTGTCGCGTCCATAACGCTCTTCTGGCAGAGATGGACATAGCACTTACTCTTGATGCCAGGGTGCAAATATCCCTCTGTGCATCACGCATATATAGTAATGCATCCTTTAAATGTTCTATAGTTAACAAAATATTGTCCCTATCCAGGGTATCAATATTCTCGGTCAGGGAATCCGACCATGCGACTCCAGCACTGCACATCCAGGCTGAGGCGATTGCTGGTCGCAGTATAACACCAGTATGTGTGTATATACTTTTTAGGATATTTTCCAGCCTTCTATCAGCTGGTTCTTTTAGGGTAGCCGTATCAGGAGACGGTAACGCTACTTGTTTTGATAAACGTGTGAGCGCCTTATCTACCCTAGGGGGTGTTTCCCAACGCGCCCTAACCTCTGGCGGGAAAGGATATAATGCTAATAATTTTTTAGAAATTAGCTGTTTATCGGGGGAAACCCACGCTTTTTCACACACCTCATTTATTTCCTCTGACTCAGGAAAAAATATTGGTAGTTTTTTCTCACCCCACATAATACCCTTCTTTGTGGTACTTGTAGTGTCAGAAAGGTTCAATGCCTCTTTCATTGCCGTGATCATGTAACGTGTGGCCCTACTGGACATTACGTTTGTCTCGTCACCGTCGACACTAGACTCAGTATCTGTGTCAGGGTCTGTGTCGACCCACTGAGGTAACGGGCGTTTTAGCGCCCCTGACGGTGTCTGAGACGCCTGAACAGGCACTAATTGATTTGCCGGCTGTCTCATGTCGTCAACAGTTTTTTGCAAATTGCTGACATTATCACTTAATTGTTTAAATACAATCATCCAGTCAGGTGTCGACTCCCTAGGGGGTGACATCACCAACACAGGCAACTGCTCCGCCTCCACATAATTTTCCTCCTCATACATGTCGACACACGCGTACCGACACACAGCACACACACCGGGAATGCTCTGATAGAGGACAGGACCCCACTTAGCCCTTTGGAGAGACAGAGGGAGAGTCTGCCAGCACACACCCAGCGCTATATATATATATATATATATATATATATATATATATATATATATATATATATATATATATATATATATATATATATATATATATATACAGGGATAACCTTATATAAGTGTTATTCCCTTATAGCTGCTGTTATTATCGTTATTTGCTGCCAAAAATGCCCCCCCTTCTCTTTTTTACCCTGATTCTGAAGCAGGACTGCAGGGGAGAGTCAGGGAGCCGTCCTTCCAGCGGAGCTGTGAGGGAAAATGGCGCTTGTGTGCTGAGGAGATAGGCTCCGCCCCTTCACGACGTCCTTATCTCCCGCTTTTTTGTGTAAAATGGCAGGGGATTAAAATACATCCATATAGCCCAGGAGCTATATGTGATGTATTCTGTTTTGCCACCTAAGGTATTCTGTTATATTGCGTCTCAGGGCGCTCCCCCCGCAGCGCCCTGCACCCTCAGTGACCGGAGTGTGAAGTGTGCTGAGAGCAATGGCGCACAGCTGCGGTGCTGTGCGCTACCTTAGTCTGAAGACAGGATGTCTTCTGCCGCCGATTTCACCGGACCTCTTCGTCTCTTCTGGCTCTGTAAGGGGGACGGCGGCGCGGCTCCGGTGACCCATCCAGGCTGAACCTGTGATCGTCCCTCTGGAGCTAGTGTCCAGTAGCCTAAGAAACCCGATCCACTCTGCACTCAGGTGAGTCCGTTTCTTCTCCCCTTAGTCCCACGATGCAGTGAGCCTGTTGCCAGCAGGACTCACTGAAAATAAAAAAACCTAACTAAACTTTTATTCTAAGCAGCTCAGGAGAGCCACCTAGATTGCACCCTTCTCGGCCGGGCACAAAAATCTAACTGAGGCTTGGAGGAGGGTCATAGGGGGAGGAGCCAGTGCACACCACCTGATCCTTAAGCTTTTATTTTGTGCCCTGTCTCCTGCGGAGCCGCTATTCCCCATGGTCCTTACGGAGTCCCAGCATCCACTAGGACGTCAGAGAAATCTAACTGAGGCTTGGAGGAGGGTCATAGTGGGAGGAGCTAGTGCACACCAGGTAGTCTAAAAGCTTTCTTTTAGTTGAGCCGCTATTCCCCATGGTCCTTACGGAGTTCCCAGCATCCACTAGGACGGCAGAGAAAATAAATATATATATATATATATATATATATATATATATATATATATATATATATATATATATATATATATATATATATATATATATATATATATATATATAATAAGAATTTACTTACCGATAATTCTATTTCTCATAGTCCGTAGTGGATGCTGGGACTCCGTCAGGACCATGGGGAATAGCGGGCTCCGCAGGAGACAGGGCACATCTAAAAAAGCTTTTAGGTCACATGGTGCGTACAGGCTCCTCCCCCTATGACCCTCCTCCAAGCCTCAGTTAGGTACTGTGCCCGGACGAGCGTACACAATAAGGAAGGATCTTGAATCCCGGGTAAAACTCATACCAGCCACACCAATCACACCGTACAACTTGTGATCTGAACCCAGTTAACAGTATGATAACACAAACGAAGTAGCCTCTGAACAGATGGCTCACAACAACAGTAATAACCCGATTTTTGTAACAATAACTATGTACAAGCATTGCAGACAATCCGCACTTGGGATGGGCGCCCAGCATCCACTACGGACTATGAGAAATAGAATTATCGGTAAGTAAATTCTTATTTTCTCTAACGTCCTAGTGGATGCTGGGACTCCGTCAGGACCATGGGGATTATACCAAAGCTCCCAAACGGGCGGGAGAGTGCGGATGACTCTGCAGCACCGAATGAGAGAACTCCAGGTCCTCTTTAGCCAGAGTATCAAATTTGTAAAATTTTACAAACGTGTTCTCCCCTGACCACGTAGCTGCTCGGCAAAGTTGTAATGCCGAGACTCCTCGGGCAGCCGCCCAGGATGAGCCCACTTTCCTTGTGGAATGGGCCTTTACAGATTTAGGCTGTGGCAGGCCTGCCACAGAATGTGCAAGTTGGATTGTACTACATATCCAACGTGCAATCGTCTGTTTAGACGCAGGAGCACCCAACTTGTTGGGTGCATACAATGTAAACAACGAGTCAGATTTTCTGACTCCAGCTGTCCTTGAAATATATATTTTTAATGCTCTGACAACGTCCAGTAACTTGGAGTCCTCCAAGTCGCTAGTAGCCGCAGGCACCACAATAGGCTGGTTCAAGTGAAATGCCGAAACCACCTTAGGGAGAAATTGAGGACGTGTCCTCAATTCTGCCCTGTCCGAATGGAATATCAGATATGGGCTTTTGTATGACAAAGCTGCCAACTCCGAAACTCTCCTGGCTGAAGCCAGGGCCAACAGCATGGTTACCTTCCATGTAAGGTATTTTAAATCTACAGATTTTAAAGGCTCAAACCAATGAGATTTGAGAAAATTTAGAACCACGTTCAAATCCCACGGTGCCACTGGAGGCACTATTGGGGGTTGTATATGTAGTACACCTTTGACAAAAGTTTGTACTTCAGGCACTGACGCCAATTCCTTCTGGAAGAAAATTGATAAGGCCGAAATTTGAACTTTAATGGACCCCAATTTGAGGCCCATAGACAATCCTGCTTGCAGGAAATGTAAGAATCGACCCAATTGAAATTCTTCCGTTGGAGCCTTCTTGGCCTCACACCACGCAACATATTTTCTCCAAATGCGGTGATAATGTTGTGCGGTCACTTCTTTCCTGGCTTTAATTAAAGTAGGAATAACTTCCTCAGGAATGCCCTTCTCTTTTAGAATCCGGCGTTCAACCGCCATGCCGTCAAACGCAGCCGCGGTAAGTCTTGGAACATACAAGGTCCCTGCTGAAGCAGATCCCTTCTTAGAGGTAGAGGCCACGGATCCTCCGTGAGCATCTCTTGAAGTTCCGGATACCAAGTTCTTCTTGGCCAGTCCGGAGCTACCAGTATTGTTCTTACTCCTCTTTTCCGTATAATTCTCAGTACCTTTGGTATGAGAGGCAGAGGAGGGAACACATACACTGACTGGTACACCCACGGTGTTACCAGAGCGTCCACAGCTATTGCCTGAGGGTCTCTTGACCTGGCGCAATACCTGTCCAATTTTTTGTTGAGGCGAGACGCCATCATGTCCACCTTTGGTTTTTCCCAACGGTTCACAATCATGTGGAAAACTTCTGGATGAAGTCCCCACTCTCCCGGGTGAAGGTCGTGTCTGCTGAGGAAATCTGCTTCCCAGTTGTCCACTCCCGGGATGAACACTGCTGACAGTGCTACGACATGATTCTCCGCCTAGCGCAGAATCCTTGCAGCTTCTGCCATTGCACTCCTGCTTCTCGTGCCGCCTTGTCGGTTTACGTGGGCGACTGCCGTGATGTTGTCGGACTGGATCAACACCGGCTGACCCTGAAGCAGCGATTTTGCCAGGCTTAGAGCATTGTAGATCGCTCTTAGCTCCAGTATATTTATGTGAAGAGACGTCTCCAGGTTTGACCACACGCCCTGGAAGTTTCTTCCCTTTGTGACTGCTCCCCAACCTCGTAGGCTGGCATCCGTAGTCACCAGGACCCAGTCCTGTATGCCGAATCTGCGGCCCACTAACAGATGGGCAGTCTGCAACCACCACAGGAGAGACAACCTTGTTCTCGGTGACAGTGTTATCCGCTGATGCATGTGCAGATGCGATCCGGACCATTTGTCCAGCAGATCCCACTGAAATGTTCGTGCATGGAATCTGCCGAATGGAATCGCTTCGTACGAAGCCACCATCTTTCCCAGGACTCTTGTGCATTGATGTACTGACACAGTTCCTGGTTTTAGGAGGTTCTTGACAAGTTCGGATAACTCCCTTGCTTTCTCTTCCGGGAGAAATACCTTTTTCTGAACCGTGTCCAGAATCATGCCCAGGAACAGCAGATGTGTTGTCGGGGTCAATTGAGATTTTGGAAGATTTAGAATCCACCCGTGTTGCTGAAGCACTACTTGTGTTAGCGCTACACCGACTTCCAGCTGTTCTCTGGACTTTGCCCTTATCAGGAGATCGTCCAAGTAAGGGATAATTAATACGCCTTTTCTTCGTAGAAGAACCATCATTTCGGTCATTACCTTGGTAAAGACCCGAGGGGCCGTGGACAACCCAAACGGCAGCGTTTGAAACTGATAATGACAGTCTTGTATCACGAACCTGAGATACCCTTGGTGTGAGGGGTAAATCGGGACATGTAGATAAGCATCTTTTATGTCCAAGGACACCATGAAGTCTCCTTCTTCCAGATTCGCTATCACTGCTCTGAGTGACTCCATCTTGAACTTGAATTTCTTTATGTACAGGTTCAAGGATTTCAGATTTAGAATAGGCCTTACCGAACCGTCCGGTTTCGGTACCACAAATAGTGTGGAATAATACCCCTTTCCCTGTTGTAGGAGGGGTACCTTGACTATCACCTGCTGAGAATACAGCTTGTGAATGGCTTCCAACACCGACGTCCTTTCTGAGGGAGACGTTGGTAAAGCAGACTTTAGGAACCGGCGAGGGGGAGACCTTTCGAACTCCAGCATGTAACCCTGAGATACTATCTGCAGGACCCACGGGTCCACTTGTGAGTGAACCCATTGATTGCTGAAAATCTTGAGTCGACCCCCCACCGTTCCTGAGTCCGCTTGTAAAGCCCCAGCGTCATGCTGATGGCTTTGTAGAAGCCGGGGCGGGCTTCTGTTCCTGGGCAGGGGCTGCTTGCTGCCCTTTCTTACCCTTTCCTCTGCCTCGCGGCAGATAAGACTGTCCTTTTGGTCGCTTTTTATAGGAGCGAAAGGACTGCGGCTGAAAAGACGGTGTCTTTTTCTGTTGGGAGGGGGTCTGAGGTAAAAAAGTGGATTTGCCGGCAGTTGCCGTGGCCACCAGGTCCGAAAGACCGACCCCAAACAATTCCTCTCCTTTATATGGCAATACTTCCATATGCCTCTTGGAATCCGCATCACCTGACCACTGTCGCGTCCATAAACTTCTTCTGGCAGATATGGACATCGCGCTTACTCTTGATGCTAGAGTACAAACATCCCTCTGAGCATCTCGCATATAAAGGAAAGCATCCTTTAATTGCTCTAGAGTCAATAAAATACTGTCCCTATCCAGGGTATCAATATTTTCAGTCAGAGAATCCAACCACACTACCCCAGCACTGCACATCCAGGCTGAGGCTATTGCCGGTCGCAGTATAACACCAGTATGTGTGTATATACTCTTCAGTGTAGTTTCCAGCCTCCTATCTGCTGGATCCTTGAGGGCGGCCGTATCAGGAGACGGCAACGCCACTTGCTTTGATAAACGTGTGAGCGCCTTATCCACCCTAGGGGGTGTTTCCCAGCGCGCCCTAACCTCTGGTGGGAAAGGGTATAATGCCAATAACTTCTTGGAAATTAGCAGTTTTCTATCGGGGTTAACCCACGCTTCATCACACACGTCATTCAATTCCTCTGATTCTGGAAAAAATACAGGTAGTTTTTTCACCCCCCACATAATACCCCTTTTTGAGGTACCAGCAGTATCAGAGATCTGCAAAGCCTCCTTCATTGCCGTGATCATATAACGTGTGGCCCTATTGGAAAATACGTTTGTTTCTTCACCGTCGACACTAGATTCATCTGTGTCGGTACCCGTGTCGACTGACTGAGGTAAAGGACGTTTTACAGCCCCTGACGGTGTCTGAGACGCCTGAACCGGTACTAACTGGTTTGCCGGGCGTCTTATTTCGTCAACTGACTTTTGTAATGTGCTGACATTATCACGTAATTCCATAACTAAAGCCATCCATTCCGGTGTCGACTCCCTAGGGGGTGACATTACCATCATCGGCAATTGCTCTGCCTCCACACCAACATCGTCCTCATACATGTCGACACACACGTACCGACACACAGCAGCCACACAGGGAATGCTCTAATCGAAGACAGGACCCCCTAGCCCTTTGGGGAGACAGAGGGAGAGTTTGCCAGCACACACCAAAAGCGCTATAAATGTATATAAACAACCCTAGAAGGTGTTGTTTACTATATATGCGCTCTTAATATATAAATATCGCCAATTTATGCCCCCCTTCTCTTTGTTACCCTGTTTCTGTAGTGCAGTGCAGGGGAGAGACCTGGGAGCCTTCCTCACCAGCGGAGCTGAGCAGGAAAATGGCGCTGAGTGCTGAGGAGAATAAGCTCCGCCCCTTTTTCGTCGGGCTTTTCCCCGGTTTTTAAGAAACTGGCCTGGGTTAAAATACATACATATAGCCTTAATGGCTATATGTGATGTATTTATTTTGCCACTAAAGGTAATTATATTGCTGCCCAGGGCGCCCCCAGCAGCGCCCTGCACCCTCCGTGACTGAGTCAGTGAGCCGTGTGACAACAATGGCGCACAGCTGCCGTGCTGTGCGCTACCTTCAAGAAGACTGAGGAGTCTTCTGCCGCCTGCTTTCCGGACCTCCGTTCTGCCGTCTCTTCAGCGTCTGTAAGGGGGATCGGCGGCGCGGCTCCGGGACGAACCCCAGGCTGACCTGTGTTCCGACTCCCTCTGGAGCTAAGTGTCCAGTAGCCTAAGACTCCAATCCATCCTGCACGCAGGTGAGTTGAAAATCTCTCCCCTAAGTCCCTCGATGCAGTGATCCTGTTGCCAGCAGGAATCACTGAGATTGAAACCTAAAAAAAAAACTTTTCTAAACAGCTCTTTAGGAGAGCCACCTAGATTGCACCCTCTCGGACGGGCACAAAAACCTAACTGAGGCTTGGAGGAGGGTCATAGGGGGAGGAGCCAGTACGCACCATGTGACCTAAAAGCTTTTTTAGATGTGCCCTGTCTCCTGCGGAGCCCGCTATTCCCCATGGTCCTGACGGAGTCCCAGCATCCACTAGGACGTTAGAGATTATATATATATATATATATATATATATATATATATATATATATATATATATATATATATATATATACATACATACACATACACATATACACATATACATACACACACTATTCATTGTTATACAAGGCAGATTTTAAAATATTTGTATAAAATCAGAGCTACTGCACATATTACTGCACCCTAAGGGCCAAGTATACTACAGGGCTACCTTAGCCTAACGTTTCCTATTCACTTACAAAAGTGTACTGATGTTTCAGCTAACATACTAAAAAAAAAAAGTCAAAGAAAGCCATTCATCTTACCCGTAAGACAGGCCAAGCAGGCGGCTTCACAAGGACTCACGTCACGGGTTATGTCTAAGCCACAGAAGCAGACACAGAACTTCTGTGTGTCTACATAATGCAATTTACAAACCGGCAAAAAAAAAACATAACAGTCCTGACAGAACCAGTACTAAAGATATTTAATCTTTACAAGTACACAGAGTTTACAAATAGGAGACAAAAATAGGCATTTGGGGTAAAAGAAGATCTAAGGCTTCTGTAAAATTTTGCAGGATTTATAAATTTAACACCCCCCCCCACACACACACACACACACTTACTTACTTGTCTCACACATGGGAAGCTGGTCTGTAAATGGATCAATCAATAAAATCATCACTGATGCATAAACCTTTACAGACAGAATATGGATAAATAGATCTTATTGCTCATTATAAGAATATTACAGGATGTTCTGTGACCACACAAAAGCATCACTGACAGTGGTTTTGCACAAGCATGAATTGCTTAATCCTCATAATGAGTTATAACAGTAACACCAATTAGCACAGAAGAGATAACTGTAGCAGTACAGGCAGGGACGGCAATAGAAATCTTGTGGCCCCCTCATATATATCTACCTATATAGTGACTATGCTGCATTCCCAGCTCCCCCATCCCAAAGTCCTGTATCCCCTCACCAATCCACTCTTACCCTGGGGAGAGACTCACCTGCGCTGCACTCTCCAGTATCCAGACCCGAACACCGCACAGCAGGTGCCATGTGGCCCTCACAACCCACCAAGATGCTGATGCAGGGCAGGGGAATCCTGGCCAGCGGAGTCACTGTACGTGAGAGGCTCCAGTCACTCTGAGGCAGAGCCCACACCGCCTACAGCTTGCTGCCCTATTTGGACAAGACAGCTCACATCCCTGCCGGGCACTAAGAGTTGTATCCATGGGGCCCGGTACAGGTGTCCCCTTTGACCACCTGTCGCCAGCCCTGAGTACAGGAGATCAAAGTATATCATAGTTTGTGATGCATGTATAATTGAATTCACACGTTTTCAAACTCTATCCTCAGGACCCCACACAGTGCATGATTTACAGGTCTCCTCACAGAATCACAAGTGAAATAATTAGCTCCACTTGTGGACCTTTTAAAACGTGTCAGTGGGTAATTAATACACCTGTGCACCTGCAGGGTTAATCTGAAAACATGCACTGTGTGGTGTCCTGAGGATAGAGTTTGAGAACCTCTGATCTAATTAATCACTGTTGATGTGCAAGTAGCCACAGAACTCTGTAGGGTTGGATAGTTATACAGTTGAACAACAGAAGATCAGATCTTGTGAGGAGAGAAGCTTGAATTGAGCTCTCCCCCCCCTTTTTTTTTTTCCTGGAAGCTAGAGCAGGGATTTCTCCTTGGAGCATTTAGGATGGATTGCAGAGGGACGAGATGGCTGCGGGTAGTTTGATGGTGACAGTAACATTTGGCCATGAAGGGGTACAAATAGGACCGAAAGGTAATTCAAGTAAACTTGAGAAGAGAAATGATGCAGCCTTTACAGCAGTGGTTCCAAAACTGTGTGCCTAGGCACCCTGGGGTGCCTCAGGACACTAGCAGGGGTTCCTTAGATAGGTGGTCCAGGACCAATTCAAATTATTTCTGGTCAAAGTAATAGACAAAACCAGTGCTTGTGGCTGCCAATTAGAAAATATGAAAACAGAAGTAAATATTGTCCCGCACCACACTAAAGAAACTAAGGAGGACACAAACATACATTACTTGTTTTCTAAAATTCTCAATAAGAAACTTTTGGCCTAGGGGTGGCGTTAAATAATTCTGATACTCTAAAAATTCAAAAAAGTTTGGGAACCCTGCTATACAGAGAGCAGGTGTGCCAGGAAATAAGAGATAAGAGCATGTAGCCATGAGTGCACCAACTACCTACAGTGTGATTGAGCATGATTAATCTTGCACTATTATTACTTTTTAAGAATTGCATTGCTGGCTTCAGTGTGAGGCTTTTAGGATTAATTCCAGTCACTAACCATGTGTGTGTAACCCGAATATATTTAGAATATACAGCCTAGTTAAGCACTAGTGGATGTTACAACTTGTGTAACTTACGGAAATGTATATAGCATAGTTACACAGTTGGTGAGCACTACCTGAAAACACTGCTACAAAAGATCACCACCCCCCACCCCTCGTCCTGGGAGTTCCTGTTACCTTCATACATCTGTGCACCGCCTGAATGCCCCCTATAGAACGGCTGGCAAACTAAGGTTGTTACAACCAACTGCTTTATCACAATGATTTCATATTTTTTGTTAATGTTGTTCCAGTTTGTGACTTACATAGAAACATTGAATTTGATGGCAAGAACCATATGGCCCATCCAGTCTGCCATTTAGGGTTAGGTTATGGTTAGTGGTTTGGGCTAGGGTATAGGGTTAGTTTAGAGCAGTGGTTTTCAAACTCTGTCCTCAGGACCCACACACAGTTAACGTTTTCCAGGTCACCCAGCAGCTGCACAGGTATACTCATTACTCACGGACACATTTTAACAGATCCACTGGTGGAGCTAATTATCTTGTGATTCTGTGTGGAGACCTGGAAAACATGCACTGTGTGGGGTCCTAGTCACATTACGTTGCGACTTAAGGTGGGTACACACTAATAGATATATCTGCAGATCAATTGATCTGCAGATATATCTATGTACGGATTGGGCAGTGTGCTGTGCATACACACTGCCCGATCCGTCGGGGGACTGACGTCATGAACTGGGCGGGCGCCTGCCCGCCCAGTTCAGCTGTCAATCACCGCCGGCCGCCGCATGTGTACGGGCGGTCGGACGACTGCCCCGTACACACAGCGACGCGCCAATATATCGGTAGATATACGCCTGTGAACGACGGAGTTCACAGACGTATCGGCCGTACACACTGGCCGACGGTCCCGCGATATATCGGCCGTTCAAGAGAACGGACGATATATCGACCAGTGTGTACGGGCCTTAAGACACAATGTACAGGACCCGTGTCAGTTCACTCATGCAGGAAGGAAGGGTGCAGGAACCACACAGATGTAGTTATTTACATTTAGACTAAAGGGCCCCATACACTAATGCGACATGTCGGAACCTCATGTCGCAGGCGATCACCCCGGCAGCCTCCCAGGCGGCAGGATCGCATAAGATACATCGTATGCGGTCCTTTTGCTTACGATGTATCTTGTAAGATCCCAGCCATGCCTGCGCGGTCCAACATGTCACTAGTGCAGCACAGTCAATCTAGGGGACCGCGCATCGGATCGGATATAAAACACATCCGAAATGCCCGATTTCATCAGATATATCGGCCGAGTTCTGGCATTATCGTTCTAGTACATGGGGCCCTTAACAAATGCAAGAATCAGATAAATAGTATCAAGCAGTAAAGATATGCTGATTAATATGCACATATGGAAAGAGACAAGTACTTGTATATACACAAGTATTATTGTATCTTATCTAGCAGCACTAAACACACAATTGCTGGTGCTATCAAACTTAAACCGTTACAGCAAAATACATAGAAAAATGTGCCAGTCAAAACTGCAGTTCACAGCGCAGTGCTCTGGCTACCCTCATGCTTCCCCAGGAAGGCTGGACTCCAGGTATGGGAACCAACCTATTAAAGATAAAATAACAAAAATCCAACACGCTTAAAAAATAAAAAGGAAAAACAAAGGATAGGAACAAAATTTATTAAGAAAATAAGTTAGGTGCTGATTACATACATAGCAAGTATCCACCAAATGTCCAATACTCAGCCAGAACATCTTCACTTTGTTACATCATTACTTTAATGTCAGCTGAAACAGCCAGGGACCCGCTATTTTCTGAACGTTACATCCACAGACATGAATGCATCTGCTGTTATCTCATTTCAAAAACTAAAAATTTTATTTAATTTTTCTTGATACATAGAAAGAGCAGAAGGAGCAGTAAGAATCCACTGCTGAAATAAACATTGTTTCTGCATTTGTTTTATTTTCAACCAATTAGTTCTCAGAATAAATATATCTACTTCTCTATCATTTATTTTAAACATATCCCCTTCCTTACAGGGCTGTAATAGGGTGATAATAGCATCTATATTTTCACCAATTTTCAGCACTTTTTGAATTGCCTCTATGTTATCAGTAGCTCATAAGTATAAATAATGCATCAATCATCATGCAGTGTCACAATTCCACTGTAAGCGGTGGAAATCTGACTACAACCTGCTGGACTCAGTTGCTGCCAAATCCACAATGCGAAGGAAACGGACTGTGCCTGTCTGATTGTTTTTCCGCAATCAGAGCCACCGCAGACCGAATCCGAATTTGATTCCTGTAGGTTTTTCTTCATGCAGGTTCCACAAAACAGGAATGTGGA